>NC_089587.1:134691408-135042272 GCF_019320115.1 Miscanthus floridulus | reverse complement strand
TATCTAGACGGAAGGATGCATATGCATCAAGTGGTTCCATTTAACTCTTATAACCTAATGCATCAATCATAAGTACTTAAGTAATCATTTGTAAAATATTGGGAGACTTAGAATGCTCTGGGGCTTGCCTCACAGAAAGGAAGTGGGGCGGTGGTCAGGACACTCTGGAAGCTCTTCAAGATTCTGCTCCACGCCTTCGGGAGCTGTGACTTGAGGATTCTCCTGCTGGTCTCCTTCCTCTACCTCGTCGAATTCCAGCAACGTTATTTCTTCCTCCTATCCTAGATGCATGAATGTGGCATAAGATATCGTGAATGCATATATGTTAACAAGTGCATCATGTTCTACTAAGTAGGTGCATATCTCTTCTTGATTATGTAACTAATTACTTCGGCAATGCATCTACTACTTCACAAACAGCAGCTACTTATTTTACTCATAACTGGAGTTCTAATTATCCAAATGCAGTGATCCTAGACTTTCTGGAAAGCTTATAAAATTACCTACAACTTTGTTATTAACCATTTTTCTAGTAAACATCATTTTTATCATGCAACTTATCAAACTCCAGAATCTATCCAGAATCCTTCCAATTCGCATTACAAAGTAACAATACTTCTATTTCATGTAATCATTCAAAGTTTGACAACACAAAGTCTACCAACAGTTTAAGCATACAAAATACATGCAAGAAAATATAATGGTGAAGCCCAAACTATTTCTTTATATGCCTTTACTATTTTATTTGGATACATAGGTTAAATAATAAATATATACCAAATGTGCATCAAAAATTCTTAAAAATTTACAGTGCCTTACTAATGCTACCAAAAGACTAATGTAAAAGTTTCATGCTGTTTTATTCAGTAAAACACTCTATACAAAAAAAGACAAAGCATAAATGCTTAAAATAGCATAAATAGAAAACCTTAGTGAAAAGTGTCAAGCAACAGATTTCCTATTTTTCTTAGCATCCTTATGGTACTAGGATTACCCCCAACAAATTTCATGAATTGTGGATTCATAAATAATTTATAAAAATTCATACAAGGATTAACTATTTATAAAAGAAAAATCTATAACTATAAATCTACACATGCACTAATCCTCAAATTTTTACCAGAGCTCACACATGTTAAGAATAGCTTACCACAAAAATTTCATAATTTTTGGAGCACAGAAACTTTAGATATAAAATAAACAAATTTGCATGCATGGAAAAACACATTTCAAATCTCCATTTAAATCTGCCAAAATTTCTACTGTAAGTGTCAAGATCATATTTTTCTTAAATACTACACTTCCTAAGGAACACTACCAAATTTATTGCAAAATTTTTGAAGCTACCAAACTGGAGATCTAAAATTCACAAAACACATGAAATCTGAATTCAAAATGAACTAGCTTTCAATACTGTTGTCGCTGACCGGTGGGACCCGCTGACAGGGGACCCCACATGTCATCGAGACAAGAATAGTGCAGTCAGCGCTACGCTACTGGCGCGGCCAGAGCTCGCCGACGGTGAACTTGCCGGCGGTGACATCATCACACGGTGATCTACTCGACCTAGCGCACCTATTGCACTACTTGGTGGGACCTCTCATCGGTGCTAGCAACGGCGGCGGCGGCCATGGCGGCTCGGCGGGGCGGAACGACGGCGTTATGCTGGCGGAAGCCACGATGACTCGACCTAGAGCTCAGATGAGCATTACTGAGCTACGGTGAACCTATCTAGCGCTCTAGCGTGGCCTGTAGTGGTCGGGTTGGGTCTGACCACGGCGACGGGGGTGGTGGCGGAGCTCCGGTGAGGCTGTGTGTGGGGCTAGAGCTTACCGAGCACTGGCAGCGGGCACGGGTGGGTGCGGTGAGCTGCTGGGGTGGCAGTGGAGGGCTGCGGTCGTGATGGAGGAGCTAGGCGCGAGCTGGCGCCTTCAACAGTGATGGCGGGCTCTCAGCACCAAGGCTACAGCTACTACGGGTGAGTGGACAGCGAAGGAGGAGCTGGGAATGCGAAACCGAGGGCACGGACAGGAGTGGGCGGTAGCTGGGGTGGTAATGCCGGGCTCAAGCGTGTCGTGGCCTGCGTGGTCAGGGCAACGGCGACATGCGGCCATCGCGGCCTCCATGTGGCGGCCACGTCCTGGCGACGGTCGGCCACTGAACCAGTTGGTTCCGTTCGTTAGTGAACGCGAGTTCTAGCCTGATAGCGAGTTTTGCCGTGATGAAAACTTCATGACCATGGACTTTCAGCGAAAATTTCGTACATCAACATTGAAGTCTAAAGTACCAGCTACAACTCTTGTTCAGTGAACTCATGCTAATTCGCAATCGAAACAAAGTTATATCATCACAAAGATTGGTTCGTCAGGCTGTCAGTCGATAGGACTTAGAAAAATTTGTATGTCTTGAAATGTTGATTTTACTGATTTTTGTGATCCCAATTCAAACATGTTAGGAGCTAAATCATTCAATGACCCAAAAATAAAAGTTGTTCCCCATGCCAAACACTACAACTTTGCTTTAGTAATCTCCTCCATGCAAGGTCTCTAACACCTAGTTCAAACTTGGTCAAACATGTCATATTTAAAGAGTGGTATGCTTCAAACTATGGCTTAATGACCTATTTACCCTTAACCATGAATATCAAAGTTGTTCATAATGATATACTAAACATGTTTAAGCAACTTGCAAGGTCATACAATCATTTCATGTATTAGTTACTCAGAGAGCTATTTAATGTAATCACATGAAACATGACTTAAGGGCTTGATCATGGGAAGTGACATTCATGAACCATGTTCCATTTGCTAACCTAAGTATTGCCAATATATTTTTGTGACTCATATCAACCATCTACATGTATACACTCATGATCATATGCATATACACATGGAGACATGAAATAATGAGAAAAGTTGCATATGTTCAAGGAAACATGCGATAACAAGCAAATGTTGCAGATGTTTCAATCCAATGTTTCAATTGTAAATGCTTGTTTATGAATGCTTGATGCACGTGCTCATGTTATGCAAGTCAAGTTATGCAAGGCTAACACCCGAGGTGTTACAGCCCCTCCCCCTTATAAAAATCTCGTCCTAAGATTTGCAAGACCTACCATTCTTGGAAAAAGACGGGATAAACTTCTCGTAAATAATCTTCTCTTTCCCACGTAGCTTCTTTTTCACTATGATTGTTCCACACCACCTTATAGAACTTAATAATCTTACTCCGTGTTACTCTTTCCATCTCTTCTAACACTCGAATTGGCTTTTCTTCATAGGTCAAATCCGATTGAAGCTGCACGTTGGTGGGTGCAATAGCTTCTTCAGGTACTCAAAGACATTTCTTCAACTGAGAAACATGGAAGACATCAAATATTGCACTCATCTCTGGTGGAAGTTGTAACTCATACGCAACATTTCCTTTCCGTTCCAAAATCTTGTATGGCCCCACATATCTTGGTGAAAGCTTCTTTTTCATCCCAAATCTCTTCACCCCTTTCATGGGTGATACTTTCAAGTATACATAGTCACCCACTTCAAAAGTCAGTGGTCTTCTTCTATCGACATAACTCTTTTGTCTTGATTGAGCTACCTTCATATGCTGTTGGATGATACATACTTGCTCTTCGGCTTCATTGACAAAGTCAATACCAAAGTATCTCCTTTCACCGGGCTCAATCCAATTCAATGGAGTTCTACATTTTCTACCATACAATGCTTCAAATGGAGCCATTTTGATACTCGCTTGATAACTGTTGTTATAGGAGAACTCAGCTAAAGGTAACCATTTCTCCCATGAACCTTTTGAAGATATAGCACAAGCTCTAAGCAAATCTTCTAGGATTTGGTTCACTCGCTTTGTCTGTCCTGAAGTTTGCGGATGGTATGCCAAACTTCTAATTAGCTTAGTCCCCAAAGCCTGGTGTAAGTGCTCCCAGAAATGAGCTATAAACTGTGGTCCTCGATCTGAGATTATAGTCCTGGGTACTCCATGCAGTCTCACGATCTAGGAAACATATATCTTAGCGTATTTCCCAACTATATACCTTGTGTTCACGGGTATAAAATGTGCTGACTTGGTGAGACGATCAATAATAACCCATATTGAATCATGACCTTGTGGCATCATTGGAAGGCCGGTGATAAAGTCCATGCTGATTTCCTCCCATTTCCAACCTGGAATAGGCAATGGCTGAAGTAATCCGACGGATTTCATATGAACAGCTTTTACTCTACTGCAGTTATCGCACCTAGCGACATAGGCTGCGATCTCTTTCTTCATCTTAGTCCACCAAAAATGGGTTTTCAAATCTTGATACATCTTACTACTACCCAGATGGATAGACAATTTGGACGAGTGAACTTCATCTAAAATTTGATTCCTCAGCTCACGGTCTTTTGGTACCACAAGTCGGTCCTCAAACCATAATACACCTCTTTCGTCCAATCTAAAATGCTTGGTTTCTTGCTCTTGCATTTTTCTCTTGATGTGACTTATTCCTACATCCATCTACTGTAGCTCTATGATTTTGCTCTCAAGTGAACAACTGATCATGATATTGTGTAGTACAGTAGGGTGTAATAAGTTGAATCAATCTTCCAATAATGCTTCTGTAGTGTTGCAATGAGACTTTCGGTTGAGTGCATCTGCTACTACATTAGCTTTACCCGGATGGTAATGCACTTCTAAATTGTAGTCCTTAATCAATTCTAACCATCTTCGTTGTCTCATGTTCAGCTCTGGTTGGGTAAAGATATACTTGAGACTTTTGTGGTCAGTATATATATGACATACATTGCCCAACAAATAATGTCTCCATATCTTTAATGCATGAACAACTGCTGCAAGTTCTAAATCATGTGTAGTGTAGTTGACTTCATGCTTTCTCAATTGTCGAGAAGCATATGTAATAACTCTTCCTTCTTGCATAAGCACACATCCCAAACCTATTCCCGATGCATCACAAAATACATCAAATGGCTTTTCAATGTCTGGTTGTGCTAGCACAGGTGCTGTAGTCAACAAAGTTCTGAGGGTGTGAAAAGCTGCTTCACATTCTGGTGTCCATTTGTACTTCTCATCTTTCTAAAGTAGTCTGGTAATAGGCTTAGCTATCTTTGAGAAATCTAGAATGAACCGACGATAATATCCTGCTAATCCTAGAAAACTCCGAACTTCATGAACCAAAGTTGGGGCTTTCCAATCCATGACCTCTTGTACTTTTGATGGGTCTACACAGATTCCATCTCTTGATAAGATGTGACCTAAGAAAGGTACTTTGCTCAACCAAAATTCACACTTGCTAAATTTCACATATAGCTTATGCTCCCTCAATCTGGATAAAACAATCCTCAGATGCTTTTCATGATCTGACTCATTTTCTGAATAAATCAATATATCATCGATAAAAACAACCACGAACTTGTCAAGTTCGGGCATGAATACCGAGTTCATTAGGTACATGAAGTAGGCTGGAGCATTTGTTAGTCCGAAAGACATAACCAAATACTCGTATAAGCCGTACCTAGTAGAGAAAGCAGTTTTTGGTATATCTTCTGGTCTGATCTTGATCTGATGGTAGCCTGATCTCAAGTCAATTTTGGAGAATACCTTTGCCTTCGCTAGCTGATCGAATAAGATGTCGATGCGAGGCAATGGATATTTGTTCTTGATGGTCACAGCATTGAGTGGTCTATAATCTACACACATTCTCAGTGACTTGTCCTTCTTTTTCACAAACAAGGCTGGACATCCCCACAAAGATGAGCTAGGTTGGATAAGACCCTTGTCCAATAGATCTTGTAATATAACCTTAAGTTCTACTAACTCATTGGGTGGTATCCTATAGGGCCTTCTTGATATGGGTGCCGTACCTGGCACTAACTCGATCTTAAATTCCACATCCCTATCCGGTGGTAGACCTGGTAATTCCTCTAGAAATACATCCGAAAACTCATAAACCACTGGGATATCACAAAGTGTGGTGGTTTGGATAGCACAATCTAAATGTTGGAGTTCAAAATTATGGGAGAGTGGTACTAGAAAAGCATTCCCTCCCGTGGGTTCCCTCAACATAATAGTACAGGTGCTAGTGTCAATAAGAACACCATGCTCCTTCATCCAATTCATGCCTAAGATTACACTTATCGATAACCCGGGCAATATTATCAAATCCGTTGTGTACTCCCTCCCTTGTATAGAGATGAGCACATTTTTTACTCTCTTTTTGGTAGAAATAGTACCCCCTACTGAACTTATATTATAACCCCCTTTGCTTACTTCAACTATTTCTTGATCATGTCTAGATGCAAATGCTTGACTCATAAATGAATGAGAAGCTCCCGAATCAAATAAAACAACAGCGGGATGCCTATTGACGAGAAACATACTAGCTGTGACAACTTCTCCAGCGGGCACTTCCTCAATAGTGGTATAATGCACGTATCCCGAATGTGCCCTTGCGTTCGCCTACCTCTGATTATTCTAATTTGGGTTGCCATTCTTCTTGGGGTGGGGGCATTCCTTGGCCCAATGACCCATTTGGTTGCAGTTGAAACATGGTTGATTATTCCTAGGTCCTGTGGATCTTCCCAGACAGCCAGTCCCTTTTGGTAAGGCAATAGTGAATGCCTTATAGAATGATTTCTGTGGCCTGTTATTCTGAGCTTTAGGTGGTGGAGGCCTAAACTTGGGTGTAGGTGGATGGAATTGTGGCCTAGCTATGATAGGCACTTTTGACTATGAAGATCCAGAGGCACCTGCCTCATATGCCCTCTTGCGACCCTTAGCAACGGCATGCATGTTATTGTGGTTTTCCTGAGTTAAGGCATCACTAATAAACTCATTGTACGTGGCACACCTAGAATTGGCCATGGTCTTCATCAGTTTGGTACCCAGACCCCGCTTGAAACTCTCTATCTTTTTCTCTTCAGTATCCACAAAACCTGGAGCATATCTAGACAGGTTGTTGAATGCGTGCATATATTCTGTGAGGGTCTTCGTTCCTTGAGTGAGCCTCATAAATTCAGCCACTTTCATGCGCATTAGGCCTAGGGGAATATGATGTCCCCTAAAAGCCAGCTTGAACTATTCCTAGGTCACTCACGCATTAGCAGGCAGAGACGACAAGAAATGTGTCCACCAGATCCCTGCTGGTCCTTGCAGCTAATGAGAAGCATACTCAGCTTTCAGATGCTCTATGACCCTCAATAGACGAAATTTTTGCTCAATGGTGTTGAGCCACTCATCAGCCTGCAGTGGTTCCTCAGCCACCTTGAAGATTGGAGGCTACGTATCCAGAAATTCCTTGAATGTACTATGCTGATTTGGCTTGGCCCCTGGTTGATGTGGGTGGCCACGAGTGGTGTTTTGCGTGATGAGGCGCAGAGCTTCTTCCATTGTCCTTTGGCTCCCCAAGAACTAGGTAAAGAACTCCTGAGCGGACGGCGGTGGTGGGGGTGGCAAGTCATCATTATTGCCATCCTGGCTGCCACCAGCTCCAGCATGGGTGCACGTCATCTGCGAAGTTGCAACAATAAGCGATTATTGGTTGATGCCACAAGATTGCAGATGAATCATAATCATGCCAAACTGAAATTACTGGAGAAAGTTCTCAAATTCATAATAAAAATAGAGGCATAACAATTCATTCTCACAACATGACATCACCAATTTGATCACTCGTCGGACTCACAGCACGTTAATATCCAAATTAGGAGCTCAGATAGATCAACAGGAATTAAAGTTTTAACCGAACGTGCGATAGTCATGCAATTAACCATATTACATGATAGTTCAAATCACCAACACTAAATCCAAACTACAGGTCCATTACATAACCAACGATGATACATTAAGTACTTATACTAAGTACTACGCGATCTAATCCTTGTCATGATCACTATCGAGGTCAGAGATAGGATCATCTCCTTCCTCAGGCTCCTCATCATCATCCTCTTCCATATCTAGACCATCCTCTTCCCCATCAAGGATAGGGTTCAGCTGGTTGTTCAAATAGTGCACTTCATGCTGAAGATTCATTACTTGTAGTTGGGCTTGTGCAAGCTGTTGACGTAGGCTCCTTTCAGCATGATCTTGAGCGTGGCTCATGTTGCGGTGCCTATCTCGTTCTATTGTTATGTTCGCGACACGGTTTTCTACTGCATCATGCTGACGTCTAGCTGAGGACACCTCCACACAGGCGGTCTCCAACTGCTCCCATAGTCCTTTAAGTACAGCTCGATCATTAGCTCTAGCTTCTTGAGCTGCTACTCTCTGCTGATCCTCTTGTTCCATTTGGGCATAAAGAGCGCCTAAAGCTTTATAAGCTTGGTCAGATTCCCTTCGGGCTTTACTTGTGGCTTTCTTTTGCTTGCGCACACACTTCTTGAGCTTGTTTTGCGTGGCTTCAGCTCTCATGAGTTTGTCCATGCAGGTGATGTATGACTCTTGCCAGAAATCCTTAGTGTCCTGGCGTGCACAAAACATCTTCATCACGGCGAACATTGCACTCATGGAAGGACTAGAGCTATTCACGCGCTCATCCCGATCTCTAATCAAAGCATTTTGGCTACGTTGTTCCCAATTTGTGGTGGATGGGTCCACCCAAGGAAACACACTCACTGCACTATCGGTAAGTGTATCTCCATGTTGCTGACAGATTTGCCTCAAAATCTCAAAGGCCACAACTTGGGCAGCCTCCCAAGGAGTCTTCCCTTCCGCTTCTGCCTTCCACTCCTGCCAGAAGGGCAGTTGTGTGCGGGCTAGAATAGTGAGCCGCACCTCGTACCATGGCTGTCCTTCCATGTACTCTTCGATCCAATGATGCTGGGGCAGTTCATGGTACCCCGCAAAGTACAGAACTCTCCACAAGAGGGTAGGTGTTCCAAAAACATTTAGGAAATTCTCACATCCGACGGGTGTTGCCATCTGTACCATCAACATGTACACTTGGTGAGACAAGACCATAATGGATAAGAGTTACATAACTAAGTAAGAATTTTATAAGGGGAGGAACAATTTAATTATGTGAATGGTAATTATCATGATGCATGCTCGTTCCGTACGTCCTCACAAACTTAGGGAAAATTTGTTTCTAATGGTAGACACGGTGGCATACATACGTTCTCTCATATATCGCGTAACTAGTCAAGCTACACGTTTCGTTGTTAGTGTACCTGCATAAAATTTCATTTCAGCCCAAACCCATAATGAAATATGCAGAATGTAATTATATACTTCCATATATGTATATCCATACATATACTTCTGTATCAAGCTACCCGATAATAATTTAAACCCACAATTAAATACGTACCATATACACATGCAAGCATGCATACATAGCCGTACCAAAGCTACTCTCCCCGACTGCATGCTCACATCTTGCGGTCATACTCTCATCATCTTACCTTGGCGTAGAGACAGTTGATCCATACATTACCATTCAAGTGAATGGCATCCATACAATAGCACGCCGTATGGACGACGAATTAAAAACCCCCATGTTAGTACTTAAATAGCCACCTAATAGTCCTTAATTTGGGCATAAGGAAAGTGATCATTGGCACACTTTAGATTTCAAATACCTATCAATATAACTATTAGTTGCTAGAGAAGGGTTTTTGGAAAACAAAAACTTTTGTTTTAAATACACATGTGACAATTAACGTTGAATCTTGCTCTGATGCCAGCTATCGTAGAACCGACCAATTTATAAGAGTACAAGTACAATGGCAGCCCGCAAGCGGTCGCACTGTCATACTTGAACCCATATAAACCTGGTAGTCCATCGAGTACCACGACGGGTCTCGATAAACGATTTACAACAACCAAGATCGTACATGATTCAACATACATGCCACATATTACATAAAGTTCACAGATACATTTCATCATCAGAGTACAAATAAAAGTTATTACAAACCGAGTTTGATAGATAAAGCGGAAGCAATTAAGTTTGAAAATAAAGTTTCCAACATAGTTTGATACAGTGCCAAGTAGGATCACGGTCCACAAAAGCAAAGATAGGGATTAATAAAGAAGCCTACCCAAGGCTTACTCCTCATCCATGGCGGGATAGAAGCAACTCTTGCAATAACCATGATACACAGTGCCATCTGCGACAATGGGAAATAAAACCCTGAGTACGAGAAGGTACTCAGCTAGACTTACCCGTCATAAACCAGAAATAAAATAACTCCAAGGATTATGCAAGGCTATATAAGTGGAGATAGCTTGACAACATTTTACATAAAGGCAATTGACTTAGTTGTACAATTAGGATTCCTTTATCAATTAATTATAACTATCCATCTCTAGATTAGCAACTATCCTGTGCCAAACATGTGGTATATCATTTAAAAGCATATAATAGTAACCATAGCAGGTATTGTAATTTCATATTCATCCAAACCATCATGTTCCATAACACAGTTACTACGATGTTGGGACTAGCCAAGTTTCTCACTATCCGGGAGAGACGGCGATTCGAATCAATTTCAACTAGCTGGGAATTTATTCCTAACACAAACCTAGGTGTACCGCATGAAGGTAGCCTTAGGTCACCTTTGGTACAACTTAGGTCCACATTTCATGGGTCCGTACCACGCTGCACAATCTGGGACACCAGATGCTAGGATGTTCAGGCCTAGCCTATCCTTGGGCTCAGTCTGATCATCCCCCGGAAGGAGCGCACAACAGAATGGGTCCTGGCCTGAGTTGAGCTACTTGGCTTTGCGGTCGGAACGAGTTATCCGGCCAGCTAAGTGAGAGGCATGCGTTTAATCTTGTCAGAAGCGCCAACAACGATACAGTCCTTAATCAACACAGACGGGGATAGATCCACACCCAAGACCTCCATGTCTTGTTACTTCTCTATCAACCTCCTGCCCGGTCTCGATTTTCTTTTACCCCATGGTTCTGTTCTATGATAGCAAATATAGCCAATCGTGCTCTGGTATCCACCTATATCTCGCAGGTGACAGGACATCACCGGACTTCTACCGATCTAAGCATGGCTAAGCATATATTCGATCCTGGACCTATACCGGTTAAAGGTGTAATATCTGGACAAGGAATGTATATGCATCAAGTGGTTCCATTCAACTCTTATAACCTAATGCATTAATCATAAGTACTTAAGTAATCATTTGTAAAATTCTGGGAGACTTAGAATGCTCTGGGGCTTGCCTCGCAGAAAGGAAGTGGGGTGGTGGTCAGGACACTCCGGAAGCTCTTTAGGATTCTACTCCACGCCTTCGGGAGCTGCGACTTGAGGATTCTCCTGCTGGTCTCCTTCCTCTACCTCATTGAATTCCAGCAACGTTATTTCTTCCTCCAATCCTAGATGCATGAATGTGGCATAAGATATCGTGAATGCATATATGTTAACAAGTGCATCATGTTCTACTGAGTAGGTGCATATCTCTTCTTGATTATGTAACTAATTACTTCGGCAATGCATCTACTACTTCACAAACAGCAACTACTTATTTTATTCATAACTAGAGTTCTAATTATCCAAATGCAGTGATCCTAGACTTTCTGGAAAGCTTATAAAATTACCTACAACTTTGTTATTAACCATTTTTACAGTAAACATCATTTTTATCATGCAACTTATCAAACTCCAGAATCTATCCAGAATCCTTCCAATTTGCATTACAAAGTAACAATACTTCTACTTCATGTAATCATTCAAAGTTTGACAACACAAAGTCTACCAACAGTTTAAGCATACAAAATACATCCAAGAAAATATAATGGTGAAGCCCAAACTATTTCTTTATATGCCTTTATTATTTTATTTGGATACATAGGTTAAATAATAAATATATACCAAATTTGCATAAAAAATTCTTAAAAATTTATAGTGCCTTACTAATGCTACCAAAAGACTAATGTAAAAGTTTCATGCTATTTTATTTAGTAAAACACTCTATACAAAAAAAGACAAAGCATAAATGCTTAAAATAGCATAAATAGAAAACCTTAGTGAAAAGTGTCAAGCAACATATTTCCTATTTTTCTTAGCATCCTTATGGTACTAGGATTACCCCCAACAAATTTCATGAATTTTGGATTCATAAATAAGTTATAAAAATTCATACAAGGATTAACTATTTATAAAAGAAAAATCTATAACTATAAATCTACACATGCACTGATCCTCAAATTTTTACCAGAGCTCATACATGTTAAGAATAGCTTACCACAAAAATTTCATAATTTTTGGAGCAAAGCAACTTTAGATATAAAATAAACAAGTTTGCATGCATGGAAAAACACATTTCAAATCTCCATTTAAATCTACCAAAATTTCTACTGTAAGTATCAAGATCATATTTTTCTTAAATACTACACTTCCTAAGAAACACTACCAAATTTGTTGTAAAATTTTTGAAGCTACCAAACTAGAGATCTAAAATTCACAAAACACATGAAATCTGAATTCAAAATGAACTAGCTTTCAATACTGCTGTCGCTGACCGGTGGGACCCGCTGACAGGGGACCCCACATGTCATTGAGACAAGAACAGTGCAGGCGGCGCTATGCTACTGGCGCGGCCAGAGCTCGCCAATGGCGAACTTGCTGGTGGTGACATCATCACATGGGGATCTACTCGACCTAGCGCACCTATTGCACTACTTGGTGGGACCTCTCATCGGTGCTAGCAACGGTGGCGGCGGCCATGGTGGCTCGGCAGGGCGGAACGACGGCGTTACACCGGCGGAAGCCACAGTGACTCGACCTAGAGCTCGGACGAGCATAACTGAGCTACGGTGAACCTATCTAGCGCTCTAGCGTGGCCTATAGTGGTCGGGTTGGGTCTGACCACGACAACGGGGGTGGCGGCGGAGCTCCGGCAAGGCTGTGTGCGGGGCTAGACCTTACCGAGCACTGGCAGCAGGCATGGGTGGGTGCGGTGAGCTGCTGGGGTGGCGGTGGAGGGCTACGGTGGTGATGGAGGAGCTAGGCGCGAGCTCGCACCTTCAACGGTGATGGCGGGCTCTCGGCGCCGAGGCTATAGCTGCTGTGGGTGAGTGGATGGCAAAGGAGCCGAGAATGTGAAACCAAGGGCACGGATAGGAGCGGGCGGTAGCTGGGGTGGTAATGCCAGGCTTAGGCGCGTCGTGGCCTGCATGGTCAGGGCAATGGTGATGTGCGGCCATCGCGGCCTCCATGCGGCGGCCATGTCCTAGAGACGGTCGGCGACTGAACCAGCTGGTTCCATTCGTCAGTGAACGCGAGTTCCAGCCTGACAGCAAGTTTTACCATGATGAAAACTTCATGACCATGGACATTCAGCGAAAATTTCGTACATCAACGTTGAAGTCTAAAGTACCAGCTACAACTCTTGTTTAGTGAACTCATGCTAATTCGTAATCGAAATGAAGTTATATCATCACAAAGATTGGTTCGTCAGGCTGTCAGTCGATAGGACTTAGAAAAATTTGTATGTCTTGAAATGTTGATTTTACTAATTTTTGTGATCCCAATTCAAACATGTTAGGAGCTGAATCATTCAATGACCCAAAAATAAAAGTTGTTCCCCATGCCAAACACTACAACTTTGCTTTAGTAATCTCCTCCATGCAAGGTCTCTAACACCTAGTTCAAACTTGGTCAAACATGTCATATTTAAAGAGTGGTATGCTTCAAACTATGGCTTAATGACCTATTTACCCTTAACCATGAATATCAAAGTTGTTCATAATGATATACTAAACATGTTTAAGCAACTTGCAAGGTCATACAATCATTTCATGTATTAGTTACTCAGAGAGCTATTTAATGTAATCACATGAAACATGACTTAAGGGCTTGATCATGGGAAGTGACATTCATGAACCATGTTCCATTTGCTAACCTAAGTATTGCCAATATATTTTTGTGACTCATATCAACCATCTACATGTATACACTCATGATCATATGCATATACACATGGAGACATGAAATAATGAGAAAAGTTGCATATGTTCAAGGAAACATGCGATAACAAGCAAATGTTGCAGATGTTTCAATCCAATGTTTCAATTGTAAATGCTTGTTTATGAATGCTTGATGCTCATGCTCATGTTATGCAAGTCATGTTATACAAGGCTAACACCCGAGGTGTTACAGCCCCTCCCCCTTATAAAAATCTCGTCCCGAGATTTGTAAGACCTACCATTCTTGGAAAAAGGCGGGATAAACTTCTCGTAAATAATCTTCTCTTTCCCACGTAGCTTCTTGTTCACTATGATTGTTCCACACCACCTTATAGAACTTAATAATCTTACTCCATGTTACTCTTTCCATCTCTTCTAACACTCGAATTGGCTTTTCTTCATAGGTCAAATCCGATTAAAGCTGCACATTGGTGGGTGCAATAGCTTCTTCAGGTACTCGAAGACATTTCTTCAACTGAGAAACATGGAAGACATCAAATATTGCACTCATCGCTGGTGGAAGTTGTAACTCATACGCAACATTTCCTTTCCGTTCCAAAATCTTGTATGGCCCCACATATCATGGTGAAAGCTTCTTTTTCATCCCAAATCTCTTCACCCCTCTCATGGATGATACTTTCAAGTATACATAGTCACCCACTTCAAAAGTCAGTGGTCTTCTTCTTCTATCGACATAACTCTTTTGTCTCGATTGAGCTGCCTTCATATGCTGTTGGATGATACATACTTGCTCTTTGGCTTCATTGACAAAGTCAATACCAAAGTATCTCCTTTCACCGGGCTCAATCCAATTCAATGGAGTTCTATATTTTCTGCCATACAATGCTTCAAATGGAGCCATTTTGAGACTCTCTTGATAACTGTTGTTATAGGAGAACTCAGCTAAAGGTAACCATTTCTCCCATGAACCTTTTGAAGATATAACACAAGCTCTAAGCAAATCTTCTAGGATTTGGTTCACTCACTCCGTCTGTCCTAAAGTTTGCGGATGGTATGCCGAACTTCTAATTAGCTTAGTCCCCAAAGCCTGGTGTAAGTGCTCCTAGAAATGAGCTATGAACTGTGGTCCTCGATCTGAGATTATAGTCCTGGGTACTCCATGCAGTCTCACGATCTGGGAAACATATATCTCAGCGTATTTCCCAACTATATACCTTGTGTTCACGGGTATAAAATGTGCTGACTTGGTGAGATGATCAATAATAACCCATATTGAATCGTGACCTTGTGGCATCATTAGAAGGCCGGTGATAAAGTCCTTGCTGATTTCCTCCCATTTCCAACCTGGAATAGGCAATGGCTGAAGTAATCTAGCGGATTTCATATGAACAGCTTTTACTCTACTGCAGTTATCGCACCTAGCGACATAGGCTGCGATCTCTTTCTTCATCTTAGTCCACCAAAAATGGGTTTTCAAATGTTGATACATCTTACTACTACCCAGATGGATAGACAATTTGGACGAGTGAGCTTCATCTAAAATTTGATTCCTCAGCTCATGGTCTTTTGGTACCACAAGTCGGTCCTCAAACCATAATACACCTCTTTCATCCAATCTGAAATACTTGGTTTCTTGCTCTTGCATTTTTCTCTTGATGTGACTTATTCCTACATCCATCTGCTGTAGCTCTATGATTTTGCTCTCAAGTGAACAACTAATCGTGATATTGTGTAGTACAGTAGGGTGTAATAAGTTGAGTCCATCTTCTAATAATGCTTCTATAGTGTTGCAATGAGACTTTCGGCTGAGTGCATCTGCTACTACATTAGCTTTACCCGAATGGTAATGCACTTCTAAATTGTAGTCCTTAATCAATTCTAACCATCTTCGTTGTCTCATGTTCAGCTCTGGTTGGGTAAAGATATACTTGAGACTTTTGTGGTTAGTATATATTTGACATACATTGCCCAACAAATAATGTCTCCATATCTTTAATGCATGAACAACTGCTGCAAGTTCTAAATCATGTGTAGGGTAGTTGACTTCATGCTTTCTCTATTGCCGAGAAGCATATGCAATAACTCTTCCTTCTTGCATAAGCACACATCCCAAACCTATTCCCGATGCATCACAAAATACATCAAATGGCTTTTCAATGTCTGGTTGTGCTAGCATAGGTGCTGTAGTCAACAAAGTTCTGAGGGTGTGAAAAGCTGCTTCACATTCTGGTGTCCATTTGTACTTCTCATCTTTCTAAAGTAGTCTAGTCATAGGCTTAGCTATCTTTGAGAAATCTGGAATGAACCGACGATAATATCCTACTAATCCTAGAAAACTCCGAACTTCATGAACCGAAGTTGGGGCTTTCCAATCCATGTCCTCTTGTACTTTTGATGGGTCTATAGAGATTCCATCTCTTGATAAGATGTGACCTAAGAAAGGTACTTTGCTCAACCAAAATTCACACTTGCTAAATTTCGCATATAGCTTATGCTCCCTCAATCTGGATGAAACAATCCTCAGATGCTTTTCATGATCTGACTCATTTTCTGAATAAATCAATATATCATCGATAAACACGACCACGAACTTATCAAGTTCGGGCATGAATACCGAGTTCATCAGGTACATGAAGTAGGCTGGAGCATTTGTTAGTCCGAAAGACATAACCAAATACTCGTATAAGCCGTACCTAGTAGAGAAAGCAGTTTTTGGTATATCTTCCGGTCTGATCTTGATCTGATGGTAGCTTGATCTCAAGTCAATTTTGGAGAATACCTTTGCCTTCGCTAGCTGATCGAACAAGATGTCGATGTGAGGCAATGGATATTTGTTCTTGATGGTCACAGCATTGAGTGGTCTGTAATCTACACACATTCTCAGTGACTTGTCCTTCTTTTTTACAAACAAGGCTGGACATCCCCACGGAGATGAGCTAGGTTGGATAAGACCCTTGTCCAATAGATCTTGTAATTGAACCTTAAGTTCTGCTAACTCATTAGGTGGCATCCTATAGGGCCTTTTTGATATAGGTGCCGTACCTGGCACTAACTCGATCTTAAATTCCACATCCCTATCCGGTGGTAGACCTGGTAATTCCTCTGGAAATACATCTGGAAACTCACAAACCACTGGGATATCACAAAGTGTGGTGGTTTGGATAGCACAATCTAAATGTTGGAGTTCAAAATTGCAGGAGAGTGGTACTAGAAAAGCATTCCCTCCCGTGGGTTCCCTCAACATAATAGTACGGGTGCTAGTGTCAATAAGAACACCATGATCCTTCATCCAATTCATGCCTAAGATTACACTTATTGATAACCCGGGCAATATTATCAAATCCGTTGTGTACTCCCTCCCTTGTATAGAGATGAGCACATTTTTTACTCCCTTTTTGGTAGAAATAGTACCCCCTGCTGAACTTATATTATAACCCCCTTTGCTTACTTCAATTATTTCTTGATCATGTCTAGATGCAAATGCTTGACTCATAAATGAATGAGAAGCTCCCGAATCAAATAAAACAACAGCGGGATGCTTGTTGACGAGAAACATACCAGCCATGACAACTTCTCTAGTGGGCACTTCCTCAACAGCGGTATAATGCATGTATCCCGGACATGCCCTTGCATTCGCCTGCCTCTGATTGTTCTGATTTGGGTTGCCATTCTTCTTGGGGTGGGGGCATTCCTTGGCCCAATGACCCATTTGGTTGCAGTTGAAACATGGCTGATTATTCCTAGGTCCTGTGGAGCTTCCCTGATAGCCAGTCCCTTTTAGTAAGGCAATAGTGAATGCCTTATGGAATGGTTTCTGTGGCCTGTTATTCTAAGCTTTAGGTGGTGGAGGCCTAAACTTGGGTGCAGGTGGATGGAATTGTGGCCTAGCTATGATAGGCGCTTTTGACTGTGAAGATCCGGAGGCACCTGCCTCATATGCCCTCTTGCGACCCTTAGCAACAGCATGCATGTTATTGTGGTTTTCCTGAGTTAAGGCATCTCTAATAAACTCATTGTACGTGGCACACCTAAAATTGGCCATGGTCTTCATCAGTTTGGTACCCAGACCCCACTTGAAACTCTCTATCTTTTTCTCTTCAGTATCCACAAAACTTGGAGCATATCTAGATAGGTTGTTGAATGCGTGCATATATTCTATGAGGGTCTTTGTTCCTTGAGTGAGCCTCATAAATTCAGCCGCTTTCATGTGCATTAGGCCTGGGGGAATATGATGTCCCCTAAAAGCTAGCTTGAACTGTTCCCAGGTCACTCGCGCATTAGCAGGTAGAGACAACAAGAAATGCGTCCACCAGATCCCTGCTGGTCCTTACAGCTGATGAGAAGCATACTCAGCTTTCAGATGCTCTGTGACCCTCAGCAGACAAAATTTTTGCTCAATGGTGTTGAGCCACTCGTCAGCCTACAGTGGTTCCTTAGCCACCTTGAAGATTGGAGGCTACGTATCCAGAAATTCCTTGAATGTACTGTGCTGATTTGGCTTGGCCCCTAGTTGATGTGGATGGCCACGAGCGGTGTTTTGTGCGATGAGGCGCAGAGCTTCTTCCATTGTCCTTTGGCTCCCCAAGAACTGGGTAAAGAACTCCTGAGCGAACGGCGGCAGTGGGGGTGGCAAGTCATCATTATTGCCATCCTGGCTACCACCAGCTCCAGCACGGGTGCGCGTCATCTGCAAAGTTGCAACAATAAGCGATTATTGGTTGATGCCACAAGATTGCAGATGAATCATAATCCTGCCAAACTAAAATTACTGGAGAAAGTTCTCAAATTCATAATAAAAATAGAGGCATAACAATTCATTCTCACAACATGACATCACCAATTTGATCGCTCGTCGGACTCACAGCACGTTAATATCCAAATTAGGAGCTCAGATAGATCAACAGGAATTAGAGTTTTAACCGAACGTGCGATAGTCATGCAATTAACCATATTACATGATAGTTCAAATCACCAACACTAAATCCAAACTATAGGTCCATTACATAACCAACGATGATACATTAAGTACTTATACTAAGTACTATGCGATCTAATCCTTGTCATGATCACTATCGAGGTCAGAGATAGGATCATCTCCTTCCTCAGGCTCCTCATCATCATCCTCTTCCATATCTAGACCATCCTCTTCCCCATCAAGGATAGGGTTCAGCTGGTTGTTCAAATAGTGCACTTCATGCTGAAGATTCATTACTTGCAGTTGAGCTTGTGCAAGCTGTTGACGTAGGCTCCTTTCAGCACGATCCTGAGCGTGGCTCATGTCACGGTGCCTATCTCGTTCTATCCTTATGTTCGCGACACGGTTTTCTGCTGCATCATGCTGACGTCTAGCTATGGACACCTCCACATGGGCGGTCTCCAACTGCTCCCATAGTCCATTAAGTACAGCTCGATCATTAGCTCTAGCTTCTTGAGCTGCTGCTCTCTGCTGATCCTCTTGTTCCATTTGGGCATAAAGAGCGCCCAAAGCTTCGTATGCTTGGTCAGATTCCCTTTGGGCTTTCTTTTGCTCGCGCACACACTTCTTGAGCTTGTTTTGCGCGGCTTCAGCTCTCATGAGTTTGTCCATGCAGGTGATGTATGACTCTTGCCAGAAATCCCTAGTGTCCTGGCGTGCACAAAACATCTTCATCACGGCGAACATTGCACTCATGGAAGGACTAGAGCTATTCACGCGCTCATCCCGATCTCTAATCAAAGCATTTTGGCTACGTTGTTCCCAATTTGTGGTGGATGGGTCCACCCAAGGAAACACACTCGCTGCACTGTCGGTAAGTGTATCTCCATGTTGCTGACAGATTTGCCTCAAAATCTCATAGGCCACAACTTGGGCAGCCTCCCAAGGAGTCTTCCCTTCCGATTCTGCCTTCCACTCCTACTAGAAGGGCGGTTGTGTGTGGGCTAGAATAGTGAGCCGCACCTCGTACCATGGCTGTCCTTCCACGTACTCTTCGATCCAATGATACTGGGCAGTTCAAGGTACCCCACAAAGTACAGAACTCTCCACAAGAGGGTAGGTGTTCGAAAAACATTCAGGAAATTCTCACATCCGATGGGTGTTGCCATCTGTACCATCAACATGTACACTTGGTGAGACAAGACCATAATGGATAAGAGTTACATAACCGAGTAAGAATTTTATAAGGGGAGGAACAATTTAATTATGTGAATGGTAATTATCATGATGCATGCACGTTCCGTACGTCCTCACAAACTTAGGGAAAATTTGTTTCTAATGGTAGACACGGTGGCATACATACGTTCTCTCATATATCGCGTAACTAGTCGAGCTACACGTTTCATTGTTAGTGTACCTGCATAAAATTTCATTTCAGCCCAAACCCATAATGAAATATGCAGAATGTAATTTAAATACTTCCATATATGTATATCCATACATATACTTCTGTATCAAGCTACCCGATAATAATTTAAGCCCACAATTAAATACGTACCATATACACATGCAAGCATGCATACATAGCCGTACCAAAGCTACTCTCCCCGACCGCACGCTCACATCTTGCGGTCATACTCTCATCATCTTACCTTGGCGTAGAGGCAGTTGATCCATACATTACCATTCAAGTGAATGGCATCCATACAATAGCACGCCGTATGGACGACAAATTAAAAAACCCCCATGTTAGTACTTAAATAGCCACCTAATAGTCCTTAATTTGGGTATAAGGAAAGTGATCATTGGCACACTTTAGATTTCAAATACCTATCAATATAACTATTAGTTGCTAGAGAAGGGTTTTTGGAAAACAAAAACTTTTGTTTTAAATACACATGTGACAATTAACGTTGAATCTTGCTCTGATGCCAGCTGTCGCAGAACTGACCAATTTATAAGAGTACAAGTACAATGGCAGCCCGCAAGCGGTCGCACTGTCATACTTGAACCCATATAAACCCGGTAGTCCGTCGAGTACCATGACGGGTCTCGATAAACGATTTAAAACAACCAAGATCGTACATGATTCAACATACATGCCACATATTACATAAAGTTCACAAATACATTTCATCATCAGAGTACAAATAAAAGTTATTACAAATCGAGTTTGATAGATAAAGCGGAAGCAATTAAGTTCGAAAATAAAGTTTCCAACATAGTTTGATACAGTGCCAAGTAGGATCACGGTCCATAAAAGCAAAGATAGGGATTAATAAAGAAGCCTGCCCAAGGCTTACTCCTCATCCACAGTAGGATAGAAGCAACTCTTGCAATAACCATGATACACAGTGCCATCTGCAATAATGGGAAATAAAACCCTGAGTACAAGAAGGTACTCAGCTAGACTTACCCGTCATAAACTAGAAATAAAATAACTCCAAGGATTATGCAAGGCTATATAAGTGGAGATAGCTTGACAACATTTTGCATAAAGGCATTAACTTAGTTGTACAATTAGGATTCCTTTATCAATTAATTATAACTATCCATCTCTAGATTAGCAACTATCCTGTGCCAAACATGTGGTATATCATTTAAAAGCATACAATAGTAACCATAGCAGGTATTATAATTCCATATTCATCCGAACCATCATGTTCCATAACATAGTTACTATGATGTTGGGACTAGCCAAGTTTCTCACTATCCGGGAGAGATGGTGATTCGAATCGATTTCAACTAGCTGGGAATTTATTCCTAACACAAACCCAGGCATACCGCACGAAGGCAGCCTTAGGTCACCTTTGGTACAACTCAGGTCCACATTTCATGGGTTCGTACCGCACTGCACAATTTGGGACACCAGATGCCAGGACGTTCTGGCCTAGCCTATCCTTGGGCTCAGTCTGATCATCCCCCGGAAGGAGCGCACAACAGAATGGGTCCTGGCCTCAGTTGAGCTACTCGGCTTTGCGGTCGGAATGAGTTATCTGGCCAGCTAAGTGAGAGGCATGCATTCAATCTTGTCAGAAGTGCCAACAATGGTATGGTCCTTAATCGACACAGACGGGGATAGATCCACACCCAAGACCTCCATGTCTTGTTGCTTCTCTATCGACCTCCCGCCCGGTCTCGATTTTCTTTTACCCCATGGTTCTGTTCCACGATAGCAAATATAGCCAATCATGCTTCGGTATCCACCTATATCTCGTAGGTGGCAGGACATCACCTGACTTCTACCAATCTAAGCATGGCTAAGCATATATTCGATCCTAGACCTATACCGGTTAAAGTTGTAATATCTGGACAAGGAATGTATATGCATCAAGTGGTTCCATTCAACTCTTATAACCTAATGCATCAATCATAAGTACTTAAGTAATCATTTGTAAAATACTAGGAGACTTAGAATGCTCTGGGGCTTGCCTCGCAGAAAGGAAGTGGGGCGGTGGTCAGGACACTCTGGAAGCTCTTCAGGATTCTGCTCCACGCCTTCGGGAGCTGCAACTTGAGGATTCTCCTGCTGGTCTCCTTCCTCTACCTCGTCGAATTCCAGCAACGTTATTTCTTCCTCCAATCCTAGATGCACGAATGTGGCATAAGATATCGTGAATGCATATATGTTAACAAGTGCATCATGTTCTACTGAGTAGGTGCATATCTCTTCTTGATTATGTAACTAATTACTTCGGCAATGCATCTACTACTTCACAAACAGCAGTTACTTATTTTACTCATAACTGGAGTTCTAATTATCCAAATGCGGTGATCCTAGACTTTCTGGAAAGCTTATAAAATTACCTACAACTCTGTTATTAACCATTTTTACAGTAAACATCATTTTTTATCATGCAACTTATCAAACTCCAGAATCTGTCCGGAATCCTTCCAATTTGCATTACAAAGTAACAATACTTCTACTTCATGTAATCATTCAAAGTTTGACAACACAAAGTCTACCAACAGTTTAAGCATACAAAATACATCCAAGAAAATATAATGGTGAAGCCCAAACTATTTATTTATATGCCTTTATTATTTTATTTAGATACATAGGTTAAATAATAAATATATACCAAATGTGCATCAAAAATTCTTAAAAATTTACAGTGCCTTACTAATGCTACCAAAAGACTACTGTAAAAGTTTCATGCTGTTTTATTTAGTAAAACACTCTATACAAAAAAAGACAAAGCATAAATGCTTAAAATAGCATAAATAGAAAACCTTAATGAAAAGTGTCAAGCAATAGATTTCCTATTTTTCTTAGCATCCTTATGGTACTAGGATTACCCCCAACAAATTTCATGAATTGTGGATTCATAAATAATTTATAAAAATTCATACAAGGATTAACTATTTATAAAAGAAAAATCTATAACTATAAATCTACACATGCACTGATCCTCAAATTTTTACCAGAGCTCAAATTTTGGAGCACAGGAACTTTAGATATAAAATAAACAAGTTTGCATGCATGGAAAACACATTTCAAATCTCCATTTAAATCTGCCAAAATTTCTACTGTATGTGTCAAGATCATATTTTTCTTAAATACTACACTTCCTAAGGAACACTACCAAATTTATTGTAAATTTTTTGAAGCTACCAAACTGGAGATCTAAAATTCACAAAACACATTGGTGCAAACTTACCGGCAGTGACATCATCACACGATGATCTACTCGACCTAGCGCACCTATTGCACTACTTGGTGGGACCTCTCATCGGTGCTAGCAACGGCAGCGGCGGCCATGGCGGCTTGGCAGGGCAGAACGACGATGTTACGCCGATGGAAGCTACGGTGACTCGACCTAGAGCTTGGACGAGCATAACTGAGCTACGGTGAACCTATCTAGCGCTCTAGCATGGCCTGCAGTGGTCGGGTTGTGTCTGACCACGGCGACGGGGGTGGCGACGGAGCTCCGGTGAGGCTATATGCGGGGCTAGAGCTTACCAAGCACCGACAGCAGGCACAGGTGGGTACGGTGAGCTGCTAGGGTGGCGGTGGAGGGCTGCGGTGGTGATGGAGGAGCTAGGCGCGAGCTGGCGCCTTCAACGGTGATGGCTGGCTCTCGACGCCGAGGCTGCAGCTGCTGTAGGTGAGTGGACGGCGAAGGAGGAGCCAGGAATGCGAAACCGAGGGCGCGGACAGGAGCGGGCGGTAGCTGGGGTGGTAATGCCGGGCTCAGGCGCATCGTGGCCTGCGCGGTCAGGGCAACAGCGACGCGCGGCCATTGCGGCCTCCACACGACGGCCACGTCCTGGCGATGGTCAGCCACTAAACTAGGTGGATCAGTTCGTCAGTGAATGCGAGTTCGAGCCTGACAGCGAGTTTTGCCATGATGAAAACTTCATGACCGTGGACTTTCAGCGAAAATTTCATACATCAACGTTGAAGTCTAAAGTACCAGCTACAACTCTTGTTCAGTGAACTCATGCTAATTCACAATCGAAATGAAGTTATATCATCACAAAGATTGGTTCGTCAGGCTGTCAGTCGATAGGACTTAGAAAAATTTGTATGTCTTGAAATGTTGATTTTACTGATTTTTGTGATCCCAATTCAAACATGTTAGGAGCTGAATCATTCAATGACCCAAAAATAAAAGTTGTTCCCCATGCCAAACACTACAACTTTGCTTTAGTAATCTCCTCCATGCAAGGTCTCTAACACCTAGTTCAAACTTGGTCAAACATGTCATATTTAAAGATTGGTATGCTTCAAACTATGGCTTAATGACCTATTTACCCTTAACCATGAATATCAAAGTTGTTCATAATGATATACTAAACATGTTTAAGCAACTTGCAAGGTCATACAATCATTTCATGTATTAGTTACTCAGAGAGCTATTTAATGTAATCACATGAAACATGACTTAAGGGCTTGATCATGGGAAGTGACATTCATGAACCATGTTCCATTTGCTAACCTAAGTATTGCCAATATATTTTTGTGACTCATATCAACCATCTACATGTATACACTCATGATCATATGCATATACACATGGAGACATGAAATAATGAGAAAAGTTGCATATGTTCAAGGAAACATGCGATAATAAGCAAATGTTGCAGATGTTTCAATCCAATGTTTCAATTGTAAATGCTTGTTTATGAATGCTTGATGCTCATGCTCATGTTATGCAAGTCAAGTTATGCAAGGCTAACACCCGAGGTGTTACAACGCGGTCCATCGCTCCAAAGTCTCTGACTTGCCCTTCACGCTTGCAACCGGTCCATCAAGCCAAGTCTTGTCTTGATCTTCTCCACCTTGATCACATGACTCAATGTCAAGTCTCGTGTGCAATGAGCTCCTTCATCTTCACATGTGTGAGCTTTGCAACATCTCTAAGCCATTTTCACCTTCATGGCATATGTTGTTCACACACATGTATCTATGGACTAATCACCTGTGTATCTCACATAAACACAATTAGTCCACCTAGGTTGTCACTCAATTACCAAAACCAAACAAGGACCTTTCAGAAGCACAAAATTCTGGTGTCTTGAAACCTCTAAAGAAACTCAGTGCCTGAATCACTAGTTCTCTACCTTATAGTTGTCAAATTGGTGATTTTCTTTTCTCCTGTCCCAGTGTAAAAATATGTATGAAACTTCTTCTCTAGGTCAGCCCAATTGGTAATGGAGTTGACTGACATTGATGAAAACCAAGTAAAGGCTAGCCCTAATAGAGACAAGGAGAAGAAATGAACTTGATGGGCGTCTTCAATGGATGCTTCGCCCAGCTGTGTAAGAAACTAACTGACATGTTCTATTGTGCTAGTGCTATCTTGGCCAGTGAACTTAGCAAACTCCGGGAGCCTATAATTTGCAAGGAGAGTGACCAAATCATACCACTCTAGATATGGGCGTTTGTATGAGAAGGTCTGCCCTTTTGTCTTCAAACCAAACTGATTCTTCATCATCTCGGTCACTCTAAGCAACAACTCATCAGCATTTGAATTTGAATTTCTCTACAATTGCTGACCCATCCGTGGATTAAAAGTTTGGGTACCTTGATACCCCAGATTTGGAATCGTGTGAAGGGTGTTGTAATCTGTGCTATAATGATACCCTTATGGAATCTCTATCTGCTGGTTTGTTGCTTGAAGTCTCTAGTTGTAGATATTAGGATCTATATCTCTATGAATCCTTTGAACTGATGGCACTATTTTTTGAGCCGATGATGGAATCTGGCCTGATGTGCCAAAATTGACCATTTGATTATGAACTTGCCCCATCAGCTATTGCACATGCTACATTGATGATCCAAGATTATACTGTATCTGATTAGCAGTAGCACCTTGAATTTGCTCAAATAAGCTCTGAACTGCCTGGATATCATCATTACTAGCTGGTGCTATTTCTTAATGGCTAGTACCAGCTTGATTAGCTCCCTAAGTCGATGGATGTGGAATGTTGTAATAAGCTGGCCCAACCTGATCAATTGGATATCCATGAAACACCTCTTTCATAGTGTTGTGGAATGTGTTCAAGAAAACTACATTATGGTTCAATATGGCATCATGAACATATTTGTTTACAGCCTCCACGAAGAAATGCCTATCTTCAGCTTCATCTGCATCTGTCTACCCATGCAACAGAACTCTTGGTAGTAGATATTTCTGAACAACTATATTGTCATGTGTCTTGGTGTAGGACAACAAACACTTTATTGTGCTGATGACATCTTTATCATCATTAGGCAGGTCTTCGTAAGGCATCATAAGGATGTCATTGTTGTTGTAAGTCACCATGATGATCATGTTGTCCCACTGAGCATGCCACAACATGTGTCAACATGAAAATGTCAACACACAGCAAGCCAAAAGGATCTGCTTAGGATGAGCCCGGAGATCCACATAGCTTCAATGTAGGGTTAATCGATCCTACAAATTCCTCCTGAAGCGTGCTAGTCAATTTGACCTGCAATTGACAAGGAGAGAGAGTTTATCAGCAATTTAAGGTGGAACATGCTGGTCATTGCCCAGATAGTTCCAAGTGTGCCGCTTTGGTAGTAGCCAGACGGGAAAATCGACTAAATAGCTGATACACAAAGAAATCAGCTGTTATGGACAGTAAAGCTTATGGATCATGATTGATTTTATGTTGATAAGTACAATGCCCATAGATGTAAGTGAAATCATCAGCCAGATGGATATTACCAGTGTAAATTATTGAGCCGATGAATCTAATGAGAAAGGAGATAACGTGCGAACAAATCAACTGTCTAGTACGAATGGGTCTACAAACGCTCTAAATCTAATCTGTTACCATCAATAGTGAGGTTCGACCAGATCAATGGCAGCTATGATGATAATAACAAACTAAAACCCTTGAATCCGTGAAACCATCCATACATCGATAGGCTTTCCGAAAGACACGCTATATGTGTCAAAGCTCGAGCAAATCAGCTGAAATAGCCGATTCGGGTGAAAAGGGACTACAACATGTGAACAATCGACTATTTAACATGGACAAACCTATGAACTCATCAGGCATAACCTACTATCTCTAATAGTGGGGTTTGATTGGATCGATGCAACCGTGATAAAGACAATAAATCAAACCTTTAAAGTAAATAGACCTATTCATGTTTAACAGAATCATGGAGACACACTATAGGTATTAGAGCATAGGCGATCGGCTATTTAGCCGATGCAGGCATAGCAAATAGTTAAGGTCATGCTTGATCAAGAACAAATCTACTAACTAGCATCCTCCAATCTATAGGGCCATTAGTGGGGATCGATCGAATCATTATAGCCATAATAGCGAACCGTAGACTAGATTTAACTAGCCAACAAACCTCTTCAAGGTCCTACATGCCTTAACCGCGTACTATGCACAATCAAGATCGAAGTAGAACAGCTGATGAAATGTAACCCATCACTCAAAGTAAGTAAAATCATGTTGTAGCAAGGCAAACGACCGACTAAAAGAATATGAGGCCGATCTAGATTGATATCAACCGGGCAGGTTGATGTTGCTGAAATTAACGACAACAAGAACATTAGCAAGATCGGTAACTTAATGAATCTACCTGAAGGACGCCACCCTTAGGTAGAGCCGACAACTTGACCTTAATCTAATTTGAGCAATGGAGGTCGACTGGATCGATGCAGCTATACTTGAACTAGATTATACTAGAGTTTGCAGTGGAGGTCAAACTTAACCAATGCAGCCGTAAAATGGAAGTATAAGCCATGACGGTACTTACAGACAAGTCAGAGGTTGGCCGGACCGATGCAGCCTTGCTTGATGAAGAACTCGCCAGAATCTACTCTACTCCTACTCTTAAGGGTTGGCACGGGGCCAAAAAAAGAAGTAACTTGTATTGATTGATTGGATGATCCTTTTACAATATCCAGGGTCCAATATTTATACCCGAAACCTAAGCATGAATCCTACTTAAGTATTTCTCATTACATTCTCTAGCATAAGATAAAGCATTCCTAATTTAAGATAACTTGGACCCTTATCTTTCCCTTTTTGTAGAGCCCGACATGTTTTTCCCGACGCCAACTGTAGCTTTTTGTCGTTATCTGCTGGCGTCATTTGAAGAGAGCCTATTCCAGTGCTGTATTTGAATCAACTGATATCGACCCTTATGCAATCGATTCCTTGATGACATGATATTGGAAGCTTTGAGTTCCCGCATTCTTCTTCCCAAATTTTGGGGTAAACAACTAGTAGTAAACTAAATATTATATACTATCAAGCTAAAATCTATGGGGATGCCTATGGATTCTAGTTTAATGTGTACTTGTCAAATGAAATAAGAACAAACTCCTCCATTCTCATGAAGAGAACACCTCATGAAGAAGGTTAAGCACCTCATGGAGCAGGTCATCATGAAGATAAAATCCAACACACTAAGTGCGCGCATCATTAGTGTTGGGATGCAGAATGATAAATCATCTCTTGTTTGGGAAATAACAAGGAGACAGAATAATCTCACACTGTGAGAATATTGAGAGAAAATAATAGTTGTCAACAACGCTACCTCTATAATTGCAAATGTTTTTCTTTTGAGAACCTAGATCTAGAAAACAAAGTCCATGGCAAAGTCACCTGTAGCGATTATATCGGGTCAATGAAGAACGCAATTGAGGTTGAATCTCCTACTAAGAAGAAATAAATGGTCTATTATATCTCTAGCAAATAAAATAAACAAAAATATGTAGTTAATAAATGGATTATGAAGATCCATATATAGTTCCCGAAGAATATAAATCACAATATATGAAAATTAAAACTCATACTAAGTATTAAGAAGTCTAAGGTAGAATATATATTCCTGTATGAATATTGATGCCTCAAGAAGAGCATGTCCTAGAAGGAAAAGAGTCATTGAACGACTTTATAGTGAATAGCACTTTCTCATTGTGTATATCATATAATAATCTCTCATGTAGTAGAGAATATATCTCATAGAAGAAAAATGTTATTCACTAAGAATGAGAACATCCTTGAAGGATTTAATCCATGAAGGATTTACTAGTCAATTCTTGAAAAGTATCGTTAATCCCTGAAGTGAATGTAGACCTAAGAAAAAGAAAATGAGGAACCCTAAATACCATAAAGGTGTCTTACAAACACTCAAAAAGTGTTTATTGTAAAGCTAGCAATGAAGTTTTGATATCCTGTAAATACCATAGAAGGTATGAGCGTAATGGTGATTTTGGCAATTGAATTATCCCCTAAACGCCAAATGTAAGACTGGATTTATTATTTAGTGGTATAATCAAAATCCTAAAGATTTATAGAATATATAATTTGAAAATCCACTAATGAGGAATTATAAGTATTCGAACTCTAGTATAAGTTTGATACACTATCTAGAAAATATTGAATATTGTAACTTATTTACCCCAAAACCCCTGAAAGGACTTATTATCCTGAAGGATAAAATTTATTTGTTTTGCACAACTAATATGCGGTCATTATGCATGAAGCATATTGCTCTAGCTTGGACTCATATTATAATTCATAGAAGAATTGTGAGCTAACGTATGAAAGATATAGTATTGTGGTGCTGCATACCATTAATTAAGCACACTGTTATGAAAAAGTGTGATTTGAATAATGAAGTTCAAAGTATGGCTTTATGAGAGAGGGAATATTTGATTGAATGTACCTTGAAGGTAAACCACTAAAATTATAAATATTAAGTAGATAATATTTGATAAAACATTGAAGTTTTTGCATTTACCATGAAGATAAATATCTATTCATGAAGAATAGAATATCCTAAAGAATACATGACCAAGAAGGTTAAATGTTGTACTCTTTTTCCCTATGTGAGTTTTTACTTGAAGGTTTCTCACACAAGGTTTTCAATGAGACAACATGTGCAATGCAATTAATGAATGCGATGTACTTTTTTCTCCAAGAACCATTTTTTCCCACTGGGTTTTCGGATGGAGTTTTTAATGAGGCTTGTGCATCTCATGGTAATCGCCCAAAGGGGAGTGTTGTAAAACATACGAACTCTTTCCTAGAAGGAAAGGAGAAGGAGCAATCCTAATCCTAGTCCATTTGTATGTGGGCTCTTACCAAACTTTTAGGCCTTGGTAGGACATATATGCGGGAGCTCTATGTTGTAATCACCAATGTTCAGAGGAATAAAGAATAGTCTCCCTATCTTATGTCTATTTGTTCTTCTACTTTCATCTACTATGTTGATAATGAGAGATGAAGAGAGGAAGGTCCTAACTACTGGCAACGTTGAAGATGTCAACATCGTCAAAGTAGTCGTGGCGGGATGCCAACGGTACAAGCGTCGGCATTGAAGATCGGTGATAGCTTCAACGGTGATGTCGACGAAGAGCTTGTCATGCTGATAACATGTTATAAAACATATTGCCAGCGGTTAGGACCTTCCTCTCTCCATCTCTCATTATCAGTGTAGTAGATGAAAGTAGAAAAACAAATAGACACAAGATAGGGAGACTATTCTTTATTCCTCTAAATATTGGTGATTACAACATAGAGCTCCCACATATATATAGTCCTACCAAGGCCTAAGAGTTTGGTAAGAGCCCACATACAAACGGACTAGGATTAGGATTGCTCCTTCTCCTTTCCTTCTAGGATAAAGTCTGTATATTTTACAACAAAAAACTATTTCATTGTCTAGCTTCTTCATTGTTTACCCAAAAATTGATCCAAGTACTCATACATAATTAAAAAAATGGATCATATACTTCAAATGTATAAATACGCAACATTCAAAATTACATGGAATTTCTTCTATAATTTTCTAACTAAATGCCTTTTCTTCATAAATACCAAATCATCATTAAGTGTTTTATCTATTAACTCAATTTCTACTATAATTCAGTCCATTCAAGTGGATCACTTCTCTATTTAGCCAATTTTAGATTGGCCCTTTTAGATTAACCAACTCCCCCTAACCTTAGGCTACATGGCCATAGAGCAATATAATGCTTATGCATGCAAGGCATTGAAAGCAAAATATTCCTTAATTCAACGAGAACTACTAGCATGCTAGCTAGCTAATTTAATTATGAGGGGAAAAGGTAGTAGCTACAAGCTATGAATATAGTTTCGATGCTAATATTCATGCAGGAGTGGAGATAGTCGCAGCTCAACGAGAGCACAACATAGTGATACACATTCATGTGTAATGTGAAATGTTGATATTCAATCCTACGTAATAGATAACAACAAAATGCAAAGGTTCAAGCTTGGTTGCAATTAGGGCAATGTAGAGAAAGTTAACTTGGTAATGTGGAATGTTGGTATTTAATCCAACGTAATAGATAATAATGAAATGCAAAGCTACAAGCTTGCTTGCAATTCATGCAATGTAGAGAAAGTTAACTCGGCTAGAGAGGACGAAGCTAGGACTTAAAGTCCTGATACATGCACTTAAAGATAGATTTTTGAAGGCTATGCATATTAAATATATATTACCCACATTTTCTTTTTCCCTCTCTATCTCTCATGATCAACATAGTAGATGAAAGTAGAACACATAGACACAAGAGATTGGGAGACTATTCTTTATTACTCTCAATATTGGTGATTACAACATAGAGCTCCCACGTATATATGCACTTTCTAAGTGTTTATATGACACATTCATGGTGTTTATGATTCCTCATTTGCTTTCTATCAGGTCTATATTAACTTCAGGGATTGATGGTGTTTATTTAAGAATCGACTGGTGAATCCTTCATGGATTAATTCCTTCAAGGATGTTCTTATTCATAGCGAATAACATTTCTCTTCTAGAATATATATTCCTGTATGAATATTGAAGTCTCAAGAAGAGCATGTCCTAGAAGGAAAAGAGTCATTGAACGACTTTGTAGTGAATAACACTATTTTATTATGTATATCACATAATAATCTCTCACGTAGTAGAGGTTAGGACCTTTCCCTCTTCGTCTCTCATGATCAACATAGTAGATGAAAGTAGAAGAACAAATAGACACGAGATAGGGAGACCATTCTTTATTTCTCTAAATATTGGTAATTATAACATAGAGCTCCCACGTATATATAGCCCTACCAAGGCCTAAGAGTTTGGTAAGAGCCCACATACAAATGGACTAGGATTAGGATTCCTCCTTCTCCTTCCCTTCTAGAATAAAGTTCATATGTTTTACAACACTCCCCCTTGGGCGATTACCACGATATGCACATGCCTCGTTAAAAACTCCATCCAAAAACCTAGTGGAAAAAACGGTTCTTGGAGAAAAGAGTACATCGCATTCGTTAATTGCATTGCACATGTTGTCTCATTAAAAACCTTGTGTGAGAAACCTTCAAGTAAAAACTCATATAGGGAAAAAGAGTACAACATTTAACCTTCTTGGTCATGTATTCTTCAGAATATTCTATTCTTCATGAATAGATATTTATCTTTATGATCTATGCATAAACTTCAATGTTTTAGCAAATATGATCTACTTGATCTTTGTAATTCTAGTGGTTTTAATTACCTTCAAGGTAGATTCTATCAAATTGCTCCCCCTCATAAAGTCATCCTTTGAACTTCATTGTTTAGACCGCACCTTTCATAAATGTGTGCTTAATAATGGTATCCAGTACCATAATACTATATCTTTCAAAATGTTGGCTTACCATTCTTTAATGAATTATAATATGAGTAAACAAGAGCAATATGCTTCATGCATAGATAACCACTTATTGGTTGTGCAAAACAAAGAAAATTTATCCTTCAGGGTAATAAATCCTTGTAGAGGATTATGGGGGCAAATAAGTTACATTCAATATCTTCTAGATAGTGTATCAAACTTATACTAGAGTTTGAATGCTTATAATTCTTTCTTAGTGGTTTTATATGTTCTACAAATCTTTAGGACTTTGATTGTACCACTAAATAATAAATCTAGTCTTGCATTTGGCATTTAGGGGATAATTCAATTGCCAAAATCACCATTATTCTTATACCTTCTATGATATTTAGAGGATATCATCACTTCATTGCTAGCCTTTCAATATGCACTTTTTGAGTGTTTGTATGACACCTTCATGGTATTTAGGATTCCTCATTTTCCTTTTCTTGAGTCTACATTCACTTCAGGGATTAATGATGCTTTCTAAGAATCGACTGGTAAATCTTTCATGGATTAATTCCTTTAAAGATGTTTTCATTCTTAGTGAATAACATTTCTCTTCTATGAGATATATTCTCTACTACATGAGAGATTATTATGTGATATACACAATGAGAAAGTGTTATTAACTACAAAGTCATTCGATGACTATTCCTTCTAGGACATGCTCTTCTTGAGAATTCAATATTCATTTAGGAATATATTATACCTTAGACTTCTTAATACTTTGCATGAGATTTAATTTTCATATGTTATGATTTATATTCTTCAGGAACTATATGGATCTTCATAATTCACTTATTAACTACATATTTCATATTCATTCATTTCATTTGCTAGAGATATAGTAGAACATTTATTTCTTCTTAGTAGGAGATTCAACCTCAATTGATTTCTTCATTGACCTGATATAATCGCTATAGGCGACTTTGCCATGGACTTTGTTTTTACGGATCTGGGTTCTCATAAGAGAAACATTTGCAATTATAGAGGTAGCGATGTCAACAACTATTATTTTCTCCCAATATTCTCATAATATGATATTATGTGTCTCTTCGTTATTTCCCAAACAAGAGAGGATTTATTGTTCTGCATATCCAACACTAATGATGTGCGCGCTTACTGTGTTGGATTTCATCTTCATGATGATACTCTTCTTGAGGTGCTTAATCTTCTTCATGAGGTGTTCTCTTCATGAGAATGGAGGATTTTCATTTTATTTCTATTTAACAAGTATACACTAAACTAGAATCCATAAGCGTCCCCATAGATTTTAGCTTGATAGTATACAACATTTAGTTTACTACTAGTAAACACAACTTTTGGTTTATAACTTCAAGTTACTCCTCTCATTTTTAAAAATATCTGGCATATGCTCTGCGTCATGCTTCACTAGAGCATTAGTCAAACTATTGTTTGATTTAGTGTGTGATTGTAGCACCCAATTTTAAGAACAAAACCATATACGCACCATATATGAGCCCAAGAAGTCAAACCTCACATATAGCTACAAATAAGGGTAATATCAAAAGACAATGCTCAATATATAACATACTGAGTATAAAGGATATAACCTTAGACAACAAACAGTGGCAAGACAACTCTAATCTTTAGGTGAAGACTCCAACTCCACTGGGACAACTGACTGGGTGATCACAAGCCTAATTCCTCCAAACTCTAGCAATCTGGTACCCATTTAGGATTTTTCCAAAGATTTAAAAAGTAAAGAAAGCATAAGTACATGTCGTACTTAGCAAATATAACATGGGGCTCATGTGGCTCAAAAGGATGACACTGGCTTACTGTAGTTAGCTTTTAATGAGTCACAATTTTAGCAATTGAGTGGCAACAAGTTGATTCACAAGCCCACATAAACACATGATTAGGTAAACATTAATAATGAATAGCACAAACAATTAACCATTAATGATCATATATTCTGTAAGAGTTCCAAGGCCGCTTATGACCATGAGCATGGCTGATATACCAGTTTTACACTCTGTATAGGTTGTACACTTTCACCATTAGCCATGATTTACCCTTTTGCCCGAGGTCACGAGCCTCTTAACCCACTAGCAAGGAAGGTCGTCAGGGTTCACTATGAAGCCTTTCAAAGGTTTGTCTAAGAAGTTAGGGCCACTAAGGATTCCCCATCAACAATAAGATCACTCCCCCAAGGGGTGACTAACAAAAAGACAAAGAAACCAAAGTGCACTCCCTTGGCAGGTCATGGGATCAACCAATCGGAACCCCTCTTGTGCCTTTCAGTAACCACTAACAAGCTAGAAAAGGTCCTCATACTTAACTAAAGCTAGAGCCATATAGCACTCATGGTTGTACTATAAGTTCTGGTTGACCACTTGTAGATAAGTCCTTAGGAAGCAAAATCTAAAGCACCATAATAATAGCCCAATGCACTAGCCCTCTTGAGCCATATTGCTAAAAACATCTTTTAGTGTTTATTGCATATACCATTAGTCAAGTTACAAGATCATGGTCTTTAATTGAGCGTTAGCATCATACTACCCAAATGCATAAACCCATAGGAATCGAGGTACAAGGTAACAAAGTACTAGGAAATCCTTAGTGGTAATCAAGGTAGACACATGCATTATGAATTAAATGATTAAGGATGGATAGGTCAACAAAGTTAATCCCATGCTATACTTGCCTTAAACTCTGATATTCTTCTAGTCCAAACCTTCAAAGATCAACTTCTTGATCACCAACGCAAAGCTCACCGACTGGACATGATCATAAAGCACCACACAAGCATCCGAACAGACATGCATAACATACAAATATTACTAAATTAGAGCAATACACCAATCAACAAATTTTTTTTGAAAACTAATCTATGCATTGCTATGAGCACATAAACATGAAAAGCTCACTAATCGGAGCTACATTGATCAAGAAACATCTATCGAAAGATTTACTTTTATATAAGAAGAAGAAAACTATTGGCTTCATTTATTTTGACTATATAAAATCATATATATAAGATTTTTTAGAGAAATATCCAAATGGAATTAAGTCAAATTATATTTTAAATTAGAAAACTAAAGTAATTTTAATCATATTTTATTTATAAACCTCGTTGCATAAACATTAATCAAGTTAGGCTTTAAATCATGAAATTCTAGATTGAGTTACATCATAAACACTGTTACAAATGCGTAGATTATGTCATTATGAATCTAACGCAACTTGAACGGATTAAATCGGAGCTAAAATGGACATTTTATGGCTAAAACAAGATCAGTGGCACTTCTGTAAATAGCTGGAACTTGATTTTCGAATTTAAATTAATAAAATCGGATTTTAAACTAAGCCAGGGATAGCGGGCAAGATAAAGAAGAAGTGCAGGGGTTCTTTAGAAAAAAGTATAGGGATGGTGGGTTATATGATTAAAAATTCGGAGGACTCTTTAGCAAAACCACCAACCGAACAATATGATTGAATACGAGTCATTGGATTAGATCTAGATGGATGAAAACAGAGGGGATCGCCAGTGGCACTATGTGCGGTGATGCAAGGCCAGAGAAGCAGGGGACCTCACTGGAGTTTGTCGATATGGCAACTCTGGGCATCATAGGCCAAACTGAAAGCACAGGGAGGGAGCGTGTAGCACGATGAATAGAAAAGCACGATGAACTCGATTTGGCGGCTCAAGCTCACCGACGATGTCTCGACGATGACATGCGAGCGATGCAAAGCAAGAGAGCAAGAGTAGGGCACCATGAGCCCACTTACCGAGTTCTGAGGCTCGGCAAGCAGCTCAACGCAACGGTGAAGCGACGGTGAGGCAAATCGAAAGAAGCAATGGCTTTTTAGGGTTGGATACAGGAGAGGTGCGTGCACGGCCTCGCTTTATAGGGGTCTAGGCGTGGCGCGGACACCAAAATCCCATGGATTTAGGGTGCGGTGGTAGAATTTCCTTCCAAGGTGGAGTCCGACTTGGAGATGGGAGGAGGAAGACGCGGCTGACAAGTGGACCCGGGATGGCAGCGGGTGAAGGGGCGGGTCCCAAGCATCAATAGAATAGAGAGAGAGAGGGAGACACCCATGTGGGCTTGGTTGGGCCAAGATGGCACACTAGGCCAGTGGGAGAGGATGGGCCAGTGTGGGATCAGCTTGGGCCCATGGGGTGGGGAAGAGGGGAAGGTGCTAGGCCTGAGGGAGAGGGCTAGGCCTTGTTGGGCTGTTTGTAGCCACGAGCCAGAATGAGAGAAAGGAGAGCTTTTTCTTCTTTTCTGAATTTTCAAAGCCATTTTCAAAAGGAGTTTTAAATTAATTTAAATTTGGATGAAAACCACACAGTACAAAAGAATAAATGTACCAGCATGTATGCACAACAATGTTGCTACATCCTATCATAAATTTTAATTTAACAAAAAATATTATTTTCCTATGTTTCATGAGCACAAAAATACAAAATTAAATCATTTTAGGTATATTTCAAAAGGAGCAAATTTTATATTGTTACAGTGATACCCCCCTTAGATTAATCTCGTCCTCGAGATTCATAGAGATTAGCAAGAAGAATAGGGATGTTTTCAAGGAAAAAAGGTCACAACCGTCTTGAATACAAAGCTTTGAGATAGAGAGCATAACTGTACTTCATATGGCACCTTGAGCATTCAGACCCTTCTTAGTTGGAATGTTTGCTAGGCGTGATCGTCTATCTTATTGATCTCCTCCCAAGGTGTTTGTTCCTCTACATTGACATCTAAAAACTCATAGTCCACTTTACTATCCTCACAGGACACACCTTCTAATGGGTCATTCCCGTATTCCTTAGGTGCAGGTTGAATACCCTCATACTCAATTCTTTCTCCTGACGGTGTTGTGAAAAGCACCGACATTCGGCATACTTAATCACTCCTTTGCATGCAGACAACCATCCCATTCCAAGGATAACATCAATGTCCATTAACTCCAAAATAATAAGGTTTGCCTCGAAGTTTACCCCATTTATTTCAATGCTTACTTTTGGGCATATGCGGTTTGCCTTCATTTCTCCTCCTAGAGACTTAACTATCATTGGTTTCCTCATTGGAAGCATAGTTATCTTATGATCTTCCACATATTCCCTAGAGATAAATGAATGTGAAGCACTAGGGTCAAACAACACCATGGTGGGAGTTGAGTTTACTAGAATTAAACCACACACGACCTCCTTAGCTCCATGAGTGGTAATCATATGCACATTATTCAGACTTTTAGGGATGTAATTTTGCTTTAATTTATTTCCATACACCTACTTCCTATGGATATTCTATTCTGGCTCCTGCTGCTGTTGATTCTGGCTTTGATCACTCTCAGCAAACTTCTCAAAATAGTCATTATCATAATGTTCAATCTCACCATAATCATAAGCTTTCTCACTAGTAGGACTATTTGTCTTCATCAAGGTGATAGTTGGAGGTGACAGACATGGCTCTTGAGAGCTAAAATGTTGCACTTCATCATTGGGTTGCTGATACTGATTTTGATTTGTACTCCCAAGCAGATTCATAGAGTGTGATTGATATTCTAGTTGCATAGCAAAATGGAGACGAGTGTTTCTTAACTTGCGTTGAAGGTCATGCTTTCTCTTCTTCTTTTCCATCTATCGATGCTTGTTCTCAATTACAATTACTCTATCCACCAACGTCTGATAGTCGGCATACACAACGGTCATCAGCCGTAGTTGCAAACCATCATTTAGTCCTTTCAAAAAGTGTTTTTGCTTCTTAGCATCACTATCCACCTCACTTGGAGCATAGCGTGACAATTGAGTGAACTAGTTACGATACTTACACATTGACATAGATCCTTGCTTCAAGTTGAGGGACTCATCTTACTTAAGTTCTACCACACCTAATGGAATTTGGTAGGACCTAAAGCGCTTGCTAAACTCCTTCTAGGTGATCTATCCAGCATTGTTGGGATGTTTATACTAGTAAGACTCCCACTAGTCTTATGTTACACACTAGAGTTGGCCAAATGCAAAAGGCACCTTCTCAAGGTCATCACACTGAGCTATGTCCAATTGTCACACCACAGCTCTAAGCTAGTCATCAGCTTCTAGTGGTTTGCTTGTATGAGAGAATATCGGTGGGTGTACCTTCATAAATTCACCACGCTTGTCAATAGGTGGTGCTTGATGCTGGTTGTTCAACACACTTTGGGCAATAGTCTGTAATAACTGAGTCTACGTCATCAAAGCTTACTCTATAGATGGGGGATTTGATGGTGGTGGATTAGAAGTGGAAACATTCCTTCCAACACCTTGTGAAGCACTTCTCCTGGTAGCAACCATCTATTTTCAACATGTATGCATTAGGATTCAGTCATTCGTAGCATTCTTAATCATGCGCAACAAGATAGGCTTGATAGCAAGAAAGACAATACAAGACCCCACCATAGAATAATCGATGCTTCCAAATGAATAAGTAGAATGTATGAAACTTCATCTTGCAAATTCTTCAACTTGGCTACCCCTCTTAAGAAAAGATCAACTAGGGGACATAAAAAGGGATAGCTTGCACCTCCTTCCAGATGAACTAAGTAGTATCAAGATGTTCTGACATCCCAATTATATTCTTGTGTATGGGCAACAACAAAAAATCTGAAATTCCTTGCGAGCAGAAAAATAACAGCGCAGTAAAATAGCTATAACTCTCATTCTGTTAATCCAATGAAGTTGTAGCTTATACCATTCAAAAGCTCATCAAATCCTCCACAACTTTCTTATAGAACACTTTTCCAAATTTAGTAGTTGAAGTCAAAAACAGTGCACAACTAAAACTATTCTAGGCTTCAAACAACATCGATGTATCGCCTTGTGATTTTCATAACTCCCAAGCCATAGCAGCTATCAAGATGATTCTTGTGGTCAGAGAAAGATGTTGAAGTCTACTATTGTACAGAATTTTCTATAATTTTTGGTAGTCCAAAGAAAGAGATATAAGCTAAAGAGGATAGGCTGCTCTGAAAAGACAGGATAGGGAAAATAGTAGAAAACCAAAACCTAACTATTTATTTCATTAATCCTTATATCTTAGCCCTATAATAAACTAAATGAAATTATGGACTAACCCACAAGATCATTGCATTCATTACAAAGATCCAACTCAAACATAAGCACTAAAACAAACCAACCAAACACTAAAGATTCACAAGGCACACAGACTCGACTTTCGCTACTAGCGTTTTTGTTATAGAAGGGACATAAACTCCTACTTCTTAAACATGGTGTGGCTGCAGCGGCATCCGGAGTAACATCTCTTGCATGGGGATGAGCAGGACATGTCCTCTACTTCATTGATCTTGGGTAGTCCAGCACGACTTCTTCATTCGTTGTTGTCATCAAATGCTTCTTTCGGGTTGGGCATCACTAACACTTACTGGTGGCAACCCTGTAGTGACCTGACTCTGGCCACTTCCATGGTATAATTATTAATTCTTCTATGGGCAAAATTTAGCATAATGTCCTTCCTGTTGGCAATGATAACACTTTCACTTAGCTGGATCTTTTGTGATGTCATACTCCACAGAATTGTTGCTTGGTGTGTTGTCAGCTTGCTGTCTCTGAAGGTTCATCTTTGTTTGACTAAACTATTCTCTAGCTTGCTTGGTCTTTCAGGGTTGAAACTCCTTATAGGTGATCATCCACCCATCTATGCATACCTCATGTGAAGTAGTTTTAGCTTGAGAAGCTTCTAACTCTTTAAAGTCTGAATTTATCTAATAAAGGATTAGAGTTGGATATGACAATGTAGTAGAACTAGAATGTTGATCACTTCCCAATAGTGGCTCTAGTGAGACCTTCTTCCTCTTCATATCCACATTGGCCTCACAACTCGGGTTCACCTTAGTTCCCTCTTAGTTGACTTGTTTCGAAGATAGGGAAAACCATAATGTTTACAACAATGACATTGATCCTGACTTCCAAGCATCTTACTACCAACACCTTCATTGGGCTTCATTTTCTTCCAAGCTTCTACCACTTGTCTCTTCACTAGTCCCTTTGGTATGTTGATCTGACCATGCAAGACACAATATTGAGAATTTCCTTGTTGAGTTATTCCTTCTAGTACTCGGTTTTGCATAGATGATAGCTCCTTGTTGAATGGAATCAAAGGTGACATAGCTTGGTACTCCTAATCTCTGATGTTGGCAGTCGTCTTGTTATGATCCATCTAATAGACCGAGAGAAGATTTAGAATTAAGACAAGGTTTTATAACAGAATAGAGGCCGAAGTGAGCATAACTTTTAGCAAATAACAAGGTTGGAGAGAAAGCAACAACTAAGCAAAGATGAAGGTATGCAAAAATGTCTGGTTCTAACTAGGCTTGCGTCCTACAGTCAGCATTGCTTTGATACCACTTGTAGCACCCGATTTTAAGAACAAAACTAGATACACACCATATATGAGCCCAAGAGTCAAATCTCACATATAGCTACAAATAAGGGTAATATCAAAAGACAATGCTCAATATATAACATACTTAGTATAAAGGATTTAACCTTAGACAGTAAATAGTGGTAAGACAACTCTAATCTTTAGGTGAAGACTCCAACTCCACAGGGACAACTGACTTGGTGATCACAAGCCTAATTCCTCCAAACTCTAGCAATCTGGTACCCATCCAGGACTTTTCCAAAGATTTAAAAAGTAAAGCAAGCGTAAGTATATGTCATACTCAGCAAATATAACATGGGGTTCTTGTGGCTCAAAAGGATGACACTGGTTTACTGCAGTTAGCTTTTAGTGAGTCAAAATTTTAGCAATTGAGTGGCAACAAGTTTATTCACAAGCCCACATAAACACATGATCAGGTAAACATGAATAATGAATAGCATAAACAATTAACCATTAATGATCATCTATTCCATAAGAGTTCCAAGGCCGCTCATGACCGTGAGCACGGCTGATATACTAGTTTTACACTCTGCAGAGGTTGTACACTTTCACCATGAGCCGTGATTTACCCTTTCGCCTGAGGTCACGAGCCTCTTAACCCACTACCCAGGAAGGTCAGCATGGTTCACTATTGTAACACCCTAGAAGAAAAGACAACAAAAATCTTCTGGAGAATTACCACAGTTCAGCACAAAGAAAACAACCCAACATTAGAGTATGCAGAAGAAACAATAATCATAAAGATCAACTATAAAATATCTTTACTGATCACTAAATTGTCATAACTCATCCAACCAAAAACCAGATCCAACATGAAGCATATAGTTTGAACCAACTAAACCATGGTTACATATTATTATTATTACAACACATGTGTCCCACAGATTATTTGACTCCAAGGTGATGTGCACACGTGTTGCTACTCCCGTCCCAAGCATGCATCTTCCAGGCTCAAACACCTGAGGGGAAAACAACGTGTGAGGTTTATGGAAAACCTCAACAAGCAAACTGCCTTAACTGAGTTATTCAAATCATAGTTGATTAAATATCAAATTTAAAACATGATAGTAGATACATCCATTGTTTCGTAGAACTGTAACATAAATATATTAAAAGTACAAAGGTGAATGATGCAATGCAATGCAAATGCGAATGATGCCATGCAATACATATGTGAATGATGCAGTGCAATGCAAATGCGAATGATTCCATGCAATGTATATGTGAATGATGCATTGCAATGCATGACTTCACTTGTACCCACACGTCCCAACAAGAGGGAGTGAGGGCTGCAACCACAAAGCTCATCAATGTGCGTTGCTGTACCGGTACTTACCGCACCAATTTGGCTACGGTTTCTTCAAATGCATATCAACGGGAAGAGTGCAAATGCAAATGTTGCATTGTGAGTAATTCATGTACTTCATAATTCAATAACAAAGCCAAAAGATATAAATCCATATACTTCAAGGTAACTTCAAATTTAGATTAAATGTCTAGTGCGAGATACTAAAAATTAAGTGGAGGCAATTCAAACAACCAAGCTAAAGCATGTGAACCACATCGTCACGTTTACTTGCCTTCACCGAAGATCAAAAGTGAGAGCTAAGGATGATCCAAAGGTGCACCACCTGCTCATAAGAACATCTCAGTACTAACACCATCGTACAATCGAAACAAATAACAAATTATACAATTAAAGCGTCCCAAACCCCCGTTTAAAACATCTACCATCTCGCTACCGATTGTGACAGCAGCACTGTCCCTTCTTTTTTCATAGACAAACAACCATACATTAATAAATTACTAAAATCTACCAGATGATAGAAAACTCATTTATGTGCAACTTTGGTATTATAATATTTGGCATTAGAGGTCTCCAAGATAGCATAAACATTGACTTAAGTTAACTGAACTTTTCTGTCAGTCAAAACAGGACAGCAAAGTTATAAAAATCATAACTGGAGACATACTCGTCCAAATAACGAGTTCTCTAACAATATGGAAAGATAAAGAAAAACTCTACAACTTTCATTTATATACCAAGTTCAAATTCTTCCAGTAAAAAGTCCAAAACGGATTAGATCTAAAACTGTCCAGAAACTCGTCACTGGAAAACAGCCTACTTCACACGATCATATCTCCAAGAATACGGGGACTATGGGGATGATCTTGGCGTCAAAAGAAAGATAACGAATTCCTCTACAACTTTGTCCATAGTGGCAAAAATTATTGAGGCCAATAAAATGACCTAAAACAGCGATGAACAGGAACAGCCTAATCTGATGGGGTTTCCGAACGTGGGCGAGATTAACTTCGGGAATTACTCCATCTAAACTCCACTTATAAAAGATGATTTGATCCATGGAACTTGGTCCAAACAAGGGGATAAAGGTTTGATGTCTTACCAAGAGAAACCGCAGCAAGCATGCCGACAAACCCTAGGCAATTCACTCCTTTCTTCTTCACCTCCCGGTCATCCTCGTCGCTGCGATAGGGTCGTGGTTGGATTCCGGAGAAGAATGACACGTCAACGGCGGCGCAAGCCCTAGGTCTACTCTTACTCCTCTTCTCCCTTCGTTCCTTTTTCTCCCGTGCTAGAAGACAAGGGGCGGCGGCTGTTGGGCTGGCCAAGACGGGGAAGGGGAAAGGACTACGATGCCGACCAGAGCAGAAGTCGGACTCCAAAGGTACGTAGCCGTGCGGCACTGTAGCTCCATAATCACTGTAGCGTTTTTCCCCTTAAATCTTCCAAAATTCAAAGAGTCATGATCCGAACTCTAATCCAAGCACATGAGTAGTCAAATAAAAAGTATTTGATGGGCTCTACGCATTACTAACCTCCGTTCTTTCATGCGAGGAACAGATCAATAAGTCAAATTTTAGTCTCTCATTAAAAATTGGTCAACCTCTGCTAGATAAGGAACTTGATCCAAATTAAAATTCTTATTTATGACTTTCTCTTTTTTTTTGTTTTACAACTATGAAGCCTTTCAAATGTTTGTCTAACAAGTTAGGGCCGCTAAGGATTCCCCATCAACCAGTAAGATCCCTCCCCCAAGGTGTGACTAACAAAAAAACAAAGAAACTAAAGTGCACTCCCTTGGCAGGCTACGGGATCAAACCAATCGGAGCCCCTCTTTCACCTTTCGATAACCAATAACAAGCTAGAGAAGGTCCTCATACTTAGCTAAAGCTAGAGCCATGTAGCACTCGTGGTTGTACTATAAGTCCAGGTTGACCACTTACAGATAAGTCCTTAGGGAGAGGAATCTAGAGCACCATAATAATAGCCCAATGCTCAGCCCTCTTGAGCCATGTTGCTAAAAAGCATCTTTTAGTGTTTATTGCATATACCATTAGTCAAGTTATAAGATGATTGTCTTTAATTGAGTGCTAGCATCATACTACCCAAATGCATACACCCATAGGAATCAAGGTACATGGTAGGAAAGTACTAGGAAATCCTTAGTGGTAATCAAGGTAGACACATGCAGTATGAATTAAATGATTAAAGATGGATAGGTCAACAAGGATAATCCGATGCTACACTTGCCTTAAATTGTACCTTCTTCTAGTCCAAACCTTCAAAGATCTGCTTCTTGATCACCAACGCAAAGCTCACTGATTGGACATGATCATAAAGCACCACACAAGTATCTAAGCAGACATGCATAACATACAAATATAACTAAATTAGAGCAATACTCCAATCAACAAAAAATTTTGAAAACTAATCTACGCATTGCTTTGAGCACATAAACGTGAAAAGCTCTCTATCGGAGCGACATTGATCAAGAAACATCTACCGAAAGATTTACTTTTGTATAAGAAGAAGAAAACTATAGGCTTCATTTATTTTAACTATATAAAATCATATATATAAGATATTTTAATGAAATATCCAAATGGAATTAAGTCAAAGTATATTTGAAATTAGAAAACTAAAGTAATTTTAATCATATTTTATTTATAAACCTCGTTGCATAAACATTAATCAAGTTAGGCTTTAAATCATTAAATTCTAGATCGAGTTACATGGTAAACATTGTTACAAATGCGTAGATTATATCGTTCTGAATCTAACGCAACTTGAACGGATCAAATCGGAGCTAAAACTGAGATTTTATGGCTAAAACAAGATCAGTGGCAATTCTGTAAATAGCTGGAACTTGATTTTTGAATTTAAATTAATAAAATCAGATTTTAAACTGAGCCAGAGATGGCGGGCATGATAAAGAAGAAGTGCAGGGGTTCTTTAGAAAAAGTGCAGGGATGGCGGGTTATATGATTAAAAATTCAGAGGACTCTTTAGCAAAATCGCCAACCGAAACTATATGATTGAATATGAGCTGTTGGATTAGATCTAGATGACTGAAAACAGAGGGGATCGCCGGCGGTGCTGTGTGTGGTGGTGCAAGGCCGAAGAAGCAAGGGACCTCGTCAGAGTTCATTGATACGATGACTCCGGGCTTCATAGGTCGAGCTGAAAGGACAGGGAGGGAGAGTGGAGCACGATGAACTCGTCTAGGGGATCAGAGCGAGCCACGTGAGTTTGAGGGCGGCGCTATGCTTGGTTTGGTGGCTTGAGCTTGCCGGCGATGTCTTGGCGACGACGTGAGAGCAATGCAAAGCAAGAGAGAGCAAGAGCTGGGCATCGTGAGCCCACTTACCGACTTCTGAGGCTCGACAGGCTGCTCAACGCGACGGTGAAGCGGCGGTGAGGTGGATCGAAAGCAGCAGTAGCTTTTTAGGGTTGGATACGAGAGCGGCGCACACATGGCTTCGTTTTATAGGAGTCCAGGCATGGCGCACACGCCAAAATCCTATGGATTCGGGGCGCGGCGGTGGGATTTCCTTCCTAGGCCGAGTTTGGCCTGGAGACGGGAGGAGGAAGACGCGACTGACAAGCGGACCTAGGATGGTAGCCGGTGAAGGGTGGGTCCCAGGCATCAGCGTAATAGAGAGAGAGGGAGATGCCCACGCGGGCTTGGTTGGGCCAAGATGGCGCACTAGGTCAGTGGGAGAGGATGGTCCAGCATGGGATCAGCGTGGGCCCTCGTGGTGAGGAAGAGGGGAAGGTGCTAGGCCTGAGGGAGTGGGCTAGGCCTTGCTGGTTTGCTTGCAGCCATGGGCCAGAATGAAAGAAAGGAGAGTTTTTTCTTCTTTTCTGAATTTTCAAAGCCATTTTCAAAAGGAGTTTTAAATCAATTTGAATTTGGATGAAAACCACACCGTACAAAAGAATAAATGTACCAGCATGTATGCACAACAATGTTGCTACATCCTATGATAAATTTTAATTTAACAAAAAATATTATTTTCCTAAGTTTCATGAGCACAAAAATACAGAATTAAATCATTTTAGCTATATTTCAAAAGGAGCAAATTTTAGGGTGTTATAGTGATACTACTCCTACTTCAAGCATCAAGGAATATTTTTCTCTTAAGACCATTTTTCTTCTACAAAAATAATATTTGGCATTCAACATAGGCTTTCTCTCCCCCTAATGCTAATATTAGATCTTTAATAGCATACTTCAAAAGATATCCCCTATCATGGGCTTGAAATAATTCAAATTCATGTATCTCCAACTACAAGTGAAGGCCTATTCATGTATGCTAAGATGCAATTTTATGGAAAATGTTCACGCACATATTTTAACACAGGGGTTATTATTCACTAAATACAACGAGCTAGAATGCATAAAGTGCACTTAAGAATGTTCTGCATTCCTACAAACTCATGGATGTTCTTGCCCTGATTTGCACATAACATGGTTGAGAAAACTATTTTATTGTCTAGCTTCTTTATTGTTTAGCCAAAAAATGATATAATTACTCATACATAAAAAATAGACCATATACTTCAAGTGTATAAAATATGTAACATTCAAAATCACATGAAATTTCTTTTAGAAATTTCTAATTGCCATTAATACAAAATTTCCAAAATGCCTTTTCTTCAAAAATCTCAAATCACCTATGTGTGTTATGAACCATCTTAATTCCACAATTATTCATGCCATCAATTCGTCACTTCTCCATTTAGCTAATTTCAAATTAACTAACTCCCCAGATCTTAGGCTACTTGGCCATAGACCAATGTATTGCTTATGCATGCAATGCCTTGAAAGCAAAATATTTCTTAGTTCAACGAGAACTAGCATGCTAGCTAGCCAATTTAATTATGAGGGGAAAAGGTAGTAGCTACAGGCTATGAATACAGCTTCTTTGCTAATACTCATGTAGGAGTGGAGAAGTTGCAGCTCAGCGAGAGCATACCATAGTGATACACATTCATGTGTAATGTGGAATATTGGTATTCAATCTAACATAATAGATAACAATGAAAAGCAAAGCTACAAGCTTACTTGCAATTCGTGCAACGTAGAGAAAGTTAACTCGGTCAGAGAGGACGCAACTAGGACTTCAAGTCCTTAGGGCTTCAAGTCCCAATACATGCACTTAAAGATAGATTTAGCAAGGCTATGCCTATTACATATATGTTATCCATATTTTCTTATGCCTTTACCCAAAATTGCTCCACCTTTTCATGCCATAATTACTTCAAGTAGTAATATGCTTCATGCATCATCTATGAATAATTATTCCTAATGTTTCAAGGAATCCAACCATACTTCTAGTATTCATTGATTATAGCATGAAATTCACATATATAGTGTACTATTTAGTGTACAATTATATATTCAGGGTAGAACATAAACTTCTAGTTTTCGGGCTAACGTATTAAATACTTATTTCTTGGCTAAATCGATCCTTCCAAGATCAGTTAATACACCAGTAAAGTCCAATTGTTCATGTGCTTCTAGGAAATCCAGTTTCCCTTCTACATACATGGTAGTAGTGCACAAAGAACTATAACCTTCATGGTTATTTGAGGCTTCTTTGTGGATAAATCATTGCAAACTTATTTAGATAGGCAAAAATAGACAATTATTTATATGCAAAACATATAAAACTTATTTATTCCATGCAAGATTGACACATATTACTGTAAGTAAGAATTGCAACTAAGAATATATAAATGCTTCATATTAGTCTTCATGCTAATAAAGTAACCATTAACTCTTCTATGAGTTTATATAATCCACTTGATTCAATGAGAACTAAAACTTAAAGCGCCATCACCACTACTACTAATACTTTAGGATAGTATGTTTAAAGACATACAAGTCTATAAGCACATGGCTAAGCTATTCTTCAAGAGAACCTTTAAATATTCTAATTCTTATCCATTCTTACATATCTTAGCTTCTATGCTTGACATTTAGCAGCTTCATGCATGCTCTACTTCATAGTTGTGATATGTAATCATGATCCTTCTAGGAGTACAACATATACAAGTCATATATCCTGAATCATAATATTGTCCAAAAATTCTAACTCAATTTCTACTTGATATTGAGTAATTATGGATGATAAATATAAAAACTTCTAGTACTTCAATGCTCTCCGTCTTTCTATTTCAAGAAATATTTCTTCTAGAATTAGACAAAGTCTTATTTACCATCTCGTCTTTTATGACTTTTAATCACAAAGCTTCAAGCTTATTGTATTTGTTTATAGAGCAGCATTATATCGCATATGGTCATATAGCTTGAAAATTCAATTTTTAATATTTCTAGCATTATGCAATCATAATGTAGGATATCTTCTAAAATTTCTCATTCAATGATTCCAATAAGACCTTCAGGATTTAGCTTGGTCACATACTCATTCTTTGAGAGTAATATAAGGAACTATAATGCTTAAGGTCAACTCTACTTCAATCGTAATAGAATATCTTACTAGGATTTAATAAATGACCATGTTATATAATTCTGTCATTCAGGACAAATCTAGGATATTCCTTCTTCACGAAGGTATTCATATATTATTATTATCGGAATCATCATGTGCGTATGATTTTACTACATGTAAACAACTGGCAAAGTGCAAAAAAGATAGCGGATGGTTATACAAAATACTCTTAGAAGCATCCTAGCATTTTTCAGGATTATGGTATATGTAAATTTTCAGAATTAATACCAATCATTCATTCATCCCAAAAATTCATTATGCTAGAAAAAACAAATATAAGCCTCTCAATGGTGATAAGTCTAAGGTCTGCAGGATTTATAGAGAGCAAATATGCCTTATATCATGTTTCTAGTGTAACCATTGAAGATTTTATTCTTGGAATTACATGGTATATAATTCATAATAGGTTGCACTAGCATTTTCCAGAATTAAATTCAAAGTGTAGATTTTTTTAGAATTAATCTACTATTTAATTATGAAAAAAATAAAGCTAGTGAACACAACAACTAAACTGCAGATTTAATGTTGTATATACGAGTTAGGACCTTCCCCTCTCCGTCTCTCATGATCAACACAGTAAATGAAAGTAGAGAACAAATAGACACAAGATAGGGAGACTATTCTTTATTCCTCTAAATATTTATGATTTACAACATAGAACTCCCACGTATATATAGTCCTATCGAGGCATAAGAGTTTGGTAAGAGCCCAAATATAAACGGACTAGGATTAGGATACTATGTTGATCATGAGAGACAGAGAGGGGAAGGTCCTAACCGCTGGCAACATGTTTTATAACACATTATCGGCACGACAAGCTCTACGTCGACATCGCCGTTGAAGTAGTCGATGATTTTCGATGCCGACACTTGTATCGTCGACGTCCCGCCGCAACTTCTTCGATGACGTCGACATCCCGATGTTGTTAGCGGAACGGATCTGCTACCTCTACGTGCTACCGATCTGCACTACATCGACATGCACCGTTGCTGTCAAGCAGGCAGTTCTACGACAATGCCAAATGCCCTACGCGATATGTATCTACTAACCACTACCCTACGCTGCATGTTAGGAGGATCAAATTGGCTCCTCTACATGGTACGAAACGCATCTTGCAGATTGCTTGAACCGGCCATCGAGTGGTCTATATATTCTATGCACGTTGAATCGTACATGAAGTACCTATATACTCGAAGTATATACATATACAGTAAATAAAAAATACAAAGTTTGCATCTAGGGTTAATAAAAAAGGGAAAAGAAAAAAGGGCTTCTTTCCCCCGATCATGTCATGCATGCCAGAAGTATGTCGCCCGTGGTCTGCAACACGACTAGAACTCCGCTGTCCCGAAATGCACAGAGTACGGCCTGAACGCCGCAGCGGCTCAAGCTTTTTGCTATTGAATGAACTAGTCTTTCACGCTAGATTGTGGCCTATATGCCACAGCCACCGTGATATTTGCAAGGTAGGCCCTGTTTGGCTGCTCGATTTTGTGGCTAAAACCGGCTAGAGCTGGTTGGGCCTTGTGGCCCAGGCGAACACTAGCCGTTTGGATGCTCTAGAAGACCCAGCTACCGCCATCCTCACTCTCTCCCGTCTCGCATTCGGTCGGGCGCTTAGGGTTCCACCGCTCCCAGCTGTCGCTGAGGTGACTTCTTCACCCGCGCCGTTAATCCCGCATCACCACTGGCTGCCCTCCATCCTAAACCCCTCCCATCTCTTGGGCCTAAGAAGGAAGGTGGCATCCACACGGGCCGTCTCGCCGAATTTGGTTCGACGTCGCCTTCTCCGAGTCACCGCTTCGTCATCACCGTCTTGCTAAGCAGATCTAGCCCCTCCGTCACATACGGCGGGAGATCCACCCTTTCGGGTACATGGTCCACTCCACGCCTTCCCCTTAATCGTTGGTCGGTGACCATCCCTGCTGTTAGGGTTTACAAATCCTTGCTTCCCTACTTCTATTTCAGCTGGCACTACGGACGCCGCCTTCCAAGGCACCAGATCTGTCACCTTCTCCTGCTTCTGCCCTCCCTGCAACACCATTTTTGGTATGTTCCCATCTTTTTCATCCCATTTTTGCTGCACACTTCCAGATCCGCTTCGTTAGGGTTGAGGTTTCTGCTCTCAGGTGTGGATGGCTAAGTAGTGACGGATTGTTAGGGAAACATAGTCCTTGCACATCCGTTGCTTTGAGGGTTAGCATAAACTCCATTATTTTTTACTGTTTTCATGTAGACGTGGCTCCCCTTGGTTCTCATGTAGTCCAATGTTGGATGTGTTGTATGCCTGTAACTCTGCTAGTTCAGCTTATGGCTTATGAATAATGCATCAATGAATGAATCACATGGTCTTACTCGGGTTGTTTCAAATTTCTTATTGTTCATCACATTACTAAATTTTAGGGTGATTTGATGCTACTTGTGATGTAACTACATTTGGTTCACGCCAAATTCTCCCCCCCCCCATATCTCAAAATTTCGATATATTAACCAATGTTGGTTGTATGGGTATTCATATTTGTCACGGTGTTCTTCCTATACAAATTTAGTCAAGACATCAGTTTATTTTGAACATCAAAGTCTACATTGGAGTTCTGACATGCTAGTTTGTTTAAAAATTCCCTTACATACAGATACACTAGTTCATTGCATTGATGAAATGCATTTTAATTTCAGTGATTAGGTTACTTCTTTTATTACTCCTATAATATGTTGTTAGTATAGTACACATACAATTTCTATTCTAAATTTAGACATTGAGGTGGGATTACTTTGTTATACATATAGCTCTAACAAATTCGCATGTTTATCATGTAGGTGTGCTCTTTCTAAGTCTATATACTCGCACCGTCGTCAATAGCTTCCTGCTCCCCGCCGAAAGCCCCTTGGTACAACTTGAATTCCAAGCGCGTGAAGCGAGAAATCAAGGCAAGTACACAATTCTGTCCATTGCATTGTGTTTTAGTTCACCCGTGCATGCCTTTAGTTTTTTTATGGTACCATTGCTATGTCCAGCCACAAATGATAATAGCCCTTCCATGTTCCAATAGATGCCTCCGAAGTGAGCAAATTGGAGCGAGGATGACACCAAGCTATTGTTGGACCTTTGTCTTTAAGAGAAGGACAAGTTTAACTTCAATCAGCAGGGTCTCACCATGACTAGCTAGAACAACATTTACACTAACTTCCCGCATTATGATAAGAAATAGTGCAACAACAAACTAGGATCCCTCAAAAAAGCCTACCTAACATGGAAAGATGAACTGACAGCCACTGGGCTTGGGAGGGACCCACGTACGGGCGACATTGAAGCTGAACCTGAGTACTGGGAAACTCAAGTAGGTTCCCCGCCTGTGACATCGGTATGTTATCTTGTTAACAGTTCTGATTACATTGGTTACATTGTTTAACATTATATACTGTGCTTTTTTTGTAGGAAGATAGTATGCCTGAGCTATGACATGGTAGGCAACCTCGCTTCCTAGACCAACTTGAGGCAATATTTGGGGACCCCAACTAGAACATGGGATGCTTCATGTCCGCTGGTGGTATTCAAGAGTCAACGCCTCCTACTGCTTTGCGTCCAATAGACTTAGGCGGGCCATCTAGCTACCATTCTGGTTTGAAGAGGGACATCATGGACAATGTTGTCAATAGCCTAGAGAAGAAGAAGACTTGTAGTGTGGGGGAGTACATGGCCTGATTGTCTGAGAGCATTGCTGCAAGGAGCACATCATGGGATAGAGAGTGGACCTGTGAATAGGCTGAGGTTGACGAAGCTATGCAACTTTTACGAGAAGATGGTATGCCATCCACTTCAAACATGTTCTTCTTGGCAACAATGTTGTTCAAGGACTCAGTGACCCAGCGGGTGTTCAAGAATCTACTGACAGCTAAAGAACATATGGCTTGGCTGATATATCACATGAACAGGAACAACAAGTAGTTCAACTGCTGGGATGTTGAGTTTGGTGTAAAGGAACGATGGCATTTGAGTGTCGTCTTTTATCATTTACATTCATTGTTATCCTAGTTATGTTGAGGTAAGTCTTGTAATGGGGCCCTTGGCCAAAACCATGTGTTGTATTCTTTTTCCCGAACTCGTTATAAGTTGTGTGATGCGATGCATTTGTTTGAGCTACCTAACATTATTTGGTTGTTGAAGCTAACAAATATTTCATTGTTAATAGATGCTATAATTGTTCTCTATTTGAACAAATTATAATGGGGTGCTTGTGTTGCAGGTACCTATGGGACGGATTGAAGGGATCATCAGTTCCCAACGAGCCTAAAGGTGTGTATGCAAATTGTATTCACAAGTTATGCTTAATGTACTATTGGAATTTAGTTACCAATGTTGGTTTATATTTTTCCTTGGCAGCCTATTGGAACATGGACAACAGCGACGAGGACAGTCAAAATTCAAGTGAAAATAGTTTCAACGAGATGGTTACTGTCGACGAAATATGGTCGGCAGTCTACCTAGGGGTATGCCCAAGGTAGTAGATTATCGGCAGACAGATGCGCAAGTCCCAAACAAGACGGTGACGCAAGACAGACACGAGGTTTTATCCAGGTTCGGCCGCCAAGAAGGCGTAATACCTACGTCCTGCGTCTGATTTGTATTGCTGTATGTCAATGAGAGATGTTTTTTAGAGGGGTCCCCTGCCCGCCTTATATAGTCCGGGGGGCAGGGTTACAGATCTGGAAACTAATCCTAGTCAGTTACAATTGCCATATGTGGCCGGACAAGGATTCCTATTCTAATCGACCAGGATCCTGCTTGGTCGCCAAATCCGTCTTGATTCCTTGTGCGGGACTCCGATCAGGTGGACCGAGCCGCACGTCGTTTTTCGGGTGGACTGAACCCATCGATCCGGGCCAGCCCAAGCTTAGCCGTAAGGGTATAGGGGTTAATACCCCCACAGCTAGTCCCCGAGCATCATGTATTATGCTGCGACACGCCATTTTCACCTTCTCCGACAAGCGAGGCTTGGAACCTTGACGCCTCTGACCACCGTCATCACCGGAGAAGTAGGTTGTCCGAAGAATGTATGGTGCTCTTATAAAAAGAAAAGATTTCTGTCCTGAGAAGTGTGCCCACTTGTATTTCTGAAAAGAAATGTAAGTGGTCTTGAAGCATAGCATTCTTGAACATCAGAAGCGTAGGGGTCGAAAAACAAACACATTCACCGCAAGGTGAAGTGTGCCCACTTAGTCCCCGAGCCTGGTAGGAGGTGACGTAGGCACGTGGTGCCAGGGTCTAAAAAGAATTCATAGTTTAGTTGAGAACCCAATCGTCGTACAGGCGATACGAGATGCACCAGCAGGTGCATCGTGCCAATGTAGTCCCCGAGCTTGCTGGAAGGCGAGGTATGAGCCTTGTAGCAAGGTCTAAAGAAATGTCTCTTAACTGTATGTGAGTACAAATCACATGTAGCCAAGGAAAAACACTATTCAAGCAGTGGTCGGGGCAGTCCCCGAGCATATTAATAATCCTTATAACCATTCAAAGCACAAACACATTCACCGCAAGGTGAAGTGTGCCCACTTAGTCCCCGAGCCTGGTAGTAGGTGACTCAAGCACGTGGTGCCAGGGTCTAAAAAAGAAATTCTGCTGAAGTTAAGAATCCAATTGCCGTACAAGCCAAACAAAATACACCGGCAGGTGCATCGTACCGATGTAGTCCCCGAGCTTGCTGGAAGGCGAAATATGAGTCTTGTAGCAAGGTCCAAATAAATGTCTTTCAACTGTATGTGAGTATAAATCACATGTAGCCGAAGAGAACAAAACTCCAAAAAGTGGTCGGGAGGGTCTCCGAACACAGCGGTGGTCATAGCAGTTCCTGAATATAGTAATGGTCGGAGCAGTCCCCGGGCACAACCGTGGTCGGAGCAGCCTTCGAGCAAAAAAGGTGGTCTGGACAGTACCCGAGCACCGTAGTGGTCTGGGCAGTCCCCGAGCACCGTAATGGTCTGGGCAGTCCCCGGCCACAACCGTGGTCGGAGCAACCTTCGAGCAAAAAAGGTGGTCTGGACAGTACCCAAGCACCGTAGTGGTCTGGGCAGTCCCCGAGCACCGTAATGGTCTGGGCAGTCCCCGAGCACAGTAGTGGTCAAGGCAAATCCACGATTACGTGCGCTGCTTGTACTATTATTTGGTGTATTTATTTTTCTCTACTCTCTCCCAAGTCTAGTCTGTCCAGTCTGACACGTCTGGTCGAAAAAACAAATAGGTATAGTACGTCATTCTGTCTTCTTATTGTTTTCTGACAAACAGTCGGTTGACACCTGTATTGAGGTGTGTCAGTGTGGGCCCTCTTACACCATCAACGAAGAGGCGCGTACACTGTTATCGAAGGAGCGCGTTTATTGGCGCGGATTTCGGGGTTGTGTGAACAACCGTCCGCGGCGCGTGCGCACGACTCCCAATATTCTCGGGCGGACGAAACGACGGTGCCCTTTTGCTTTATATAATGTAGGTCTGGTAAGTTACCCTCACCATTCCCCATTGTCATCCGCCGCCGCAACCTTCTTCTTCCTCCTGCCAAACCCTATTTCCCAAAGATCATCACCAATCCCCTCGGTCTCCCGCATCCACCCACTTAGTAAGGACGAACAAATGGCGAAGAGAGACGCCCAGAAGAAAAGCGGGGTCATGGCGAAGGAATGGTGGAAGTCGCGGAGCAACGAGCAAACCATCGAGGACCTCGTCGCCATGGGAGTGCTCCACAACAAGGCACTTGCGGGATGGCGTGTACCCGAAGGAGAAAGCTTCCCCGATCCACAACCAGGTGAAATTGTGATCTTTGAAGATTTTTTCAAACGGGGTTTTGGGATTCCAGTGCACCCTTTCCTTCAGGGGCTCTGTTTGTACTACGAGATTGGGATTTGCAATCTGCATCCCAACTCGATTCTTCTCGTCTCTACCTTCATCCATCTCTGCGAGGCGTATGGTGGCTTCCAGCCCCATTTCGACCTCTTTCGCCACCTGTTTTGCCTTCGGAAAAAGGGAAGCGGTGGCTCGAAGATCGCCGGAGGCGTCTACCTGAACCTTCGGGACGGCATGAAGGCTCAATACCTGCACTGTCCCTGGAACACCTCTTTGGACGAGTGGTACAAGAAGTGGTTCTACATCCGTGAAGAGCCAAACTCCATCACTTTGTGCGATGTGGGACTGATCCCAGAGAAGAAAAGCAGCTGGTCGGAGAAGCCCGACAACTTGGAGCAGATCGCTGAACTACTCGGGTTGATTCCGTGGGAAAGGCTTGACGGCCCGAGCGTTGTCGGCAACTTCATCAGCCGTAGAATTCAGCCGTGTCAGAAAAGGATTCACCCCGGCTTCGAGTACCAAGGAGGCGCTGATCCGACGAGGACCAGAAAGGAGCCGCTGGACAAGCTGGAGATCAAGGCCAGGATTGGAGAGCTATTCAACCTGGCCGATCCCAACTATGTTGCATTGAACGCCATTGAACACGCCTTCAAGCTGGCTCGCCCTCCCCCAAAGGTAAATGACGTCTCCTTTTAACTGTAAAGTCATGTTGCACCAAGAAAATAACTGTTTTTTTCCTTCATTTTGCGTTTCAGTATAATGGCCGTGACCGGGCAGGAGTGTTTGTGTCGCCTCCCCCCGGTGTAGAGTGGCCGCAAGTTACTGGACCAACCGCCCAGACCAGCGCCAGGACCGACGGCGTTCACTGGGCGGTACTCGAGACCGTTGAAGACGCCTCGACCAGAGCCGCCGGCAAGCGTCCGGCTACCAGCAAGCGACGCCAAGCCATCATCTCCCAGTCGGACGACGAAGCAGAGGATGCGGACATCTTCCGGCTCATCCCCCGAAAGAGGAGAAGGCAGGTGGGGCCGTCGGAGCAGGGTGGCTCCTCTGTGCCAGCAGTGGTCACAGCACCGACCACGGCAACACAGAGCACAGATGAAGGGAACATGCCGCATCATCCTCCGATGCCCGTACCGGAGGTTGAACAAGTCCCGGTGGAAACTGCCGAGCAAGCAGAGCAGGGGCGGTCGAGGAGACGTTCCTTCGCCACATCCTTCCGCAAGTCAAAACTGTAAGTATATATAATTTGGATGTAAGCTTGTCATTTTGCATTGGATGCTATTGTCTTATGAATTTGCCTCTGAATGTATTAGATCGGCATCCACCGAAAGCCCCGACCAGCTAGCTGGGTGCGGGACGTCCTTTCCAAAAACGGCGGGACAGACTGCACAGAAACAAGCCGTGGAGGAGCCCATGGAAGGGACTCTGCCTGGGCCTCGGCAGGCGTACGACCAGACGCCAGTCCCCGAGCAGAACACAAGTGTTCCGAGCACAAACCCCGATGAGGAGGATACCACAGCACCACAGGAGCTGGATCTAGCCGAGGGGCAGCAGCCAGAAGTTGCCCAGGACAAGGGTGCCGACGCGACGGCTCGTGGGAAAGCCCTGGTGGTCGTGGAGTCTGCGAACTCCGGACCACTGCCGCCTCCCGAACAGGAGGCTGAAGAGGATGAAGTGGAAGAAGTCCTGGGCCGTCCCCAAGATAGACGACAACATGTATATGTGTCGCGCTATCGGAACGATGAATGGGTCATGCACGAGGAGATCCCAGAGGCCGAGGAAACCTTAAGAGTTGAGCGAGCAGCCAAACGCCTGGTGACTGAAGTCCAGGTATATTTGGCTTTAGTCCTTAAACCTGTTGTGTAGTCAAGCTGTCTGACGTAGCTTGTCTGTATGCAGGACGTGATGAAAACTGCGAGGTACCGAAAAAGGTGCTTCGACCAGATAGAAGTAGTCATGAAGACCAATAAGGAGCTGACGGCTGAAGTTGAACGCCTACGGCGCCAACTCGAAGCCACCGACCAGGAGAGGACAAACCAAGAAGCACAGAACCAAAACCTGGTCGGCCAGCTCAAAAACAAAGAGCAGGAGAAAACATGTAAGTGTTTACCGTATCATAGCAAGTGCTGGACTTGTATATTTTTTTTTTTTTTTTTTTTGTTCCTGACAGTAATAGCTGTAATGCAGGTTTAGAGGCTGAAGTGACCCGCCTCCAGGGGGAGAACAGCCGCGCGCTTGCAGAATGTGGTCGCCTGAAGGAGGACAACGAGAAATTGGAACGCCGCCAGTCAGAACTCCAAGACCACACTAACAGAATGAAGGACGACCTGAAAAGTAAGCACTCCAGACCTCCTTGCTCATTCAACTGCCCACATTGCCTTGTCGTGTCATCACGTTTGATGTCTTGTAATATTTTCAGTTTTGAAAGTAAATGCCAAGAGGCACCTTGAGGCCGTGATCAAGGAGCGTGACGACTGGAAAGCACAATGCCTTAAGGCCGTCGAGGAGCGGGACACGTGGAGCAAGCGGTGCCAAGAAATGGCAACTGGCATTGTGCCCGTCCTCGACCTCATCGACCCTGCGCTCACAGAGGAAGAGCTAAGGACGCCTCAGCTCGGACTGGTCGAGAGATGCAAGCAAGCATGGGGATGGTTCCAAGACTTCGTGAAGGAGGCAGGTGAGTACACGGGCGCCCATGTGCTAAGCATGGTGCGTGCTCACTACCCCCTGATCGATCTCAAACGCTTGGAGGCTGGGTACCCGAAGGAGATAGACCCAGACAAGGCCGAAGAGCTTCGGACGGCCCAGCTGGACTTGTCGTCAAGGATAATTGGCGATATTAACCTGTGCGGAGGTGGGACAGCACCTGTGCAGGGTATGCCATCGACAAGCCAGCTGGAAATGCCATCACCTTCAAGCCAACCAACGAAGCCTGCGGTCTCGACCAGCCAGGCACCGGCGGGGCCATCCCCTTCAGCTTGACTAACTCTAGAGTCCCCTAGAATCGAGTAGGGTATCGGAGGCGGCGAGCAGTAAATGCCATGCGCCCCGACCAGCCAATGTAATAGGCTTAGAGCTGTAGAAGGAGGACATGGTTGTGTTATTGTAAACTTGAGCCTTTTCAGGCAAGCTTGTAATAACGTAACTGTATATCATTATAAGCTTATTTGTTTTATACAAAACGCACTTTAAGCTTAAATTTTTTTTTTTTTTTTGTTTTGTCGGTGTAACTAAGTGGGAACGTGTTAACGCTCTGTTTTAGTTGTACCGTTTTGCTCGACACGTCATCCTGAAAAGTTTGTGCGGCCCCAGTCTGGCATGTGGTCGGAGTATGAGGTACTATGACCTGTGCATACGTGGACGCAGACAAGTCAAACCAGAGGGGACCTGCCGATCACCCGCAACGCAGAGAGCAGATCCCGTGCACGTGTTGGGAGGAACCGGAGACAGGGCCTGCTCCGAAAACCGTAGAAGGAGTGGTGGTCGGCTTGTACTGCCTTAGGTTAAAATAACCATAAAATTCGGAGTGACACATTAGAGTGGTCGGAGAAATCATAATTGCTTTATTAAAGTAAATCGAAAATGTAAGTAGAGTACATATCTCAGTAGTTAAGCATAGAAACGTCTAAGCTTGTCGATGTGCCACGAGTTTGGTACGTCCGTGCCGTCCAGGTGAGCTAACCTGTAAGACGTTGGACGTGTGACTTCCTTGATCATGAAGGGTCCCTCCCATGGGGTTGCGAGTTTGTGGACGCCGGCCTGGTTCGTCTTCCACTTCAGGACTAAGTCCCCGACCACGAAGAAACGCTCTTTAACGTTCTTGTTGTAGTACCTGCGCAAAACAGCAAGGTATTTGGCCGTGCGTACGCAGGAATCAAGCCTTTTCTCTTCTGCGCTGTTGACTTCTAGCTCCCGTATTTCATTGACCCTGCCTTCATCGAAGTTCTCTACCCGTGCTGATCTGAAAGCTATATCTGGTGGGAGGACTGCCTCAGCGCCGTAAACCATAAAGTATGGTGAGACGCCGGTGTTACGACTGGGCTGAGTTCGGAGGCCCCAGACCACAGCTGGTAACTCTTTGAGCCATCTTCCAGGAGCTTTATCATTTTCTCTGTACATCCTCTTCTTCAATGCGTCCAAGATCATGCCATTTGCCCGCTCGACTTGTCCATTAGCCCTAGGATGCGCCACCGAGACGTATTTTACAACTATGCTCCTTTCATCGCAGAAGTCCCAAAAAGCGTTCCCGGTGAACTGAGTACCTAGATCAGTAATGATGCTGTTGGGCACGCCGAAACGGTGGATGACCTGGTCGAGGAATGTGACAGCTTTCTCTGAGGATGCCTGTACCAGAGGCATGTATTCTATCCACTTAGAAAACTTATCAATTAGCACGAAGACACATGTAAATTTCCCAGGAGCTGGTTTGAAAGGCCCAATCATGTCCAGTCCCCAGCAGGCAAAGGGCCAAGAGGCTGGAATCGTCTGGATCTCATGTGCTGGTACATGGATTCTCTTGGAGAAGAACTGACAACCCTCACAGCGGCGGACTAGCTTCTCTGCGTCGGCCACTGCTGACGGCCAATAGAACCCTGCTCGGAAAGCCTTACCGACCAGTGTTCTTGAGGCCGCGTGGTTGCCGCAGGAGCCAGAGTGGATTTGGTCTAGGAGATGCTCGCCTTCCTCCTGGGTTATACACTTCATCAAGATTTCTTCCTTAGCGTTTTTGCGCCATAACTTGCCATCGGCGAGCAGATACTGCTTACTACGACGCATCAGTCGCTCATTTTCTGTTCGATCGATATAACCGCTACCATCTGTCAAGTACTTGATGAAAGGTGTTCTCCAGTCCGGCTCATGAGTGGTCGGAAGCGGCTCGGCTGTGCTCGGCGCCGGAACCGTAGCCACTAATTGCTGGTCTGAAATTTTGTTGGTCGTTGAATCTTCGTCTTCAATGGAAGGCGTGAGCAGGTCCTGGACGAATACGCCATGTGGGATTTTGGCTCGGGATGATCCTAACTTTGACAACGCATCCGCTGCTTGGTTCTTGTCCCGGACCACGTGTATGTACTCGATGCCATAGAACCTGCCTTCCAGCTTTCTTATTGATTTGCAATATGCGTCCATCTTTTCACTGGTCGTGTCCCAGTCCTTGTTGAGCTGGTTGATGACCAGAGCCGAATCTCCGTAGACATAGAGACGTTTAACCCCAAGCTCAATCGCGATGCGTAGACCATGCAGGCATGCTTCATACTCGGCGGCATTATTAGATGCTGGGAAATAAATCCTGAGGACGTACCGGAGCTGCTCCTTGGATGGTGACACGAAAAGAACTCCTGCTCCCGCACCGTCAATGTTGAGAGAACCATCGAAGTACATCGTCCAATATTCGTCGGATCCCGGAGAGGCAGGCGTGCTTAAGTCTGTCCACTCGACGATGAAATCGACGAGTGCCTGAGACTTGATTGTAGTACGGCTTGCAAATTCCAAGGAAAGGGGGCATAGCTCCATTGCCCATTTGACGATGCGCCCGTTCGCGTCCTTATTGCGAATGATGTCCCCCAAAGGATACTCGGTCATGACTACCACACGATATCCGTCGAAGTAATGTCTCAACTTTCGGGATGTTATCAGTATGGCGTAGAGCAGTTTCTGAATCTGTGGGTACCTGGTTTTGGATTCGTTGAGTACCTCACTAATGAAATAAATTGGCCGCTGTACCTTGTAGGCGTGGCCCGGCTCGTCGCGTTCGACCACCAGTGTAGTGGAAACCACCCGATCGGTTGCCGCAATGTAAAGTAGGAGAGTTTCGTCTTCCCTGGGAGCAGTAAGTACCGGAGGTGACGTGAGGTATTGCTTCAGCTGCGTGAAGGCAGCGTCTGCTTCCTCCGACCACTCAAACTTCTCGGACGCTTTGAGCAGTTTGAAGAACGGTAGTCCTTTTTCTCCTAACCTTGATATGAAACGGCTTAGAGCAGCCATGCAGCCGGTAAGCTTCTGGACATCCTTCACCTTTCTCGGGGGCTTCATGTCTAAGACAGCTTTGACTTTCTCCGGGTTAGGGCGTATGCCGTCGTAACTGACGACGTTGCCGAGCAATATGCCAGAAGGGACACCAAAGATGCACTTCTTTGGGTTTAATTTCCATTGGAACGTATTAAGGGCTGCGAATGTGCGTTCTAGATTGTCAACAAGGGTATGAGCTTCCTTGGTTTTGACAACTACGTCGTCGACATAAGCCTCGACGAGGCCGTCTTTTATCTCGTCGTTGAGGCAGGCCTGTACAGCGCGTTGGTAGGTAGCACCGGCGTTTTTGAGCCCGAACGACATAGTCGTGTAGCAGTAGGCGCCGAAAGGCGTGATGAAAGATGTCTTGATCTGGTCGTCTTTTTTGAGAGCGATCTGGTGATAACCAGAGTAGCAATCGAGAAAGGAAAGCAGCTCGCAACCGGCGGTTGAATCTACGACCTCGTCTATGCGAGGTAAACCAAAGGGGTCCTTAGGGCAGTGTTTGTTGAGATCAGTGTAATCAACGCACATTCTCCATTCATTATTCTTTTTGCGTACAAGAACCGGGTTGGCTAACCATTCCGGATGATACACTTCTTTGATAAATCCGGCTGCCAAAAGCCGCGTAACTTCTACCCTAATCGCCTCCTTTTTGTCGCGAGCGAACCGTCGTAGCTTCTGCTTGATTGGTTTGGCCTTGCTGTTGACATTTAAGGAGTGCTCGATCAAGTCCCGAGGTACACCGGGCATGTCAGAAGGTTTCCATGCAAACACACCCACGTTGCCCCTCAAGAACCTGACGAGCGCGTCTTCCTATTTGGGATCCAGGTCGGCCCCGATAAGGGCCGTTTTGCTGGGATCGCCTTCGACCAGCTGGATCGTCTTGTGCTCCTTGGATCTGACGTTCTTGCGCGGAGCCTCGAGCTCTGGGATCTCCAGGTGGTCGGCCGGGGTCTTCTTAGCGTCGAGCATGGTCTCGGCCATGCGAATAGAGAGGTCGTGGGCCTCTGCGATTTTGAAGCTGTCGTCCTCGCAGGTATAAGCTGCGTATACGTTGCCCCTGAGGGTTAAAACTCCTTTCTCAGTAGGCATCTTGAGCACCAGATACCTGTAATGAGGTATGGCCATGAACTTGGTGAGCGACGGTCGACCAAGAATAGCATGGTAGGTGCCGTCGAAGTCAGCGACCACGAAGTTGACGTAGTCGGTGCGGAAGTGGTCCGGAGTCCCAAACTACACAGGTAGCGTGATCTGCCCGAGAGGTGTGGAGCTCTGTCCGGGGAGAACGCCCCAGAACTGTGCCTCGTATGGCTTCAGGTCTGCCTGGGCTATTTTCAGAGCGGGCAGGCTGTTTTTGAACAGTATATCAATGGAGCTGCCGCCGTCGATCAGTACCCTGTCGAATTGAACCTTGTTGATACAAGGATCGAGGACCAGGGGAAAACGCCCTGGCTCGGGTATGGCGGCCCATTGGTCCTTCCTGCTGAAGTAGATTTCACGGTGAGACCACGGAGGAAGCCGTGGATCGGTGAGAAGGTTGTCGGTGTTTGCCACGTTCATGCAAGCGCGGGCGAGCAGCTTGCGTTCTCGTTTGGTTTCGATGGACACCTTGCCGCCGATGATGGTGTGTACACGATCAGTCGGCTTGACGTATTTGTGACGAGGGTCTGCATCGTCGTCGTCGTTGTCCTCGTTGCGCTGTTCCCCCCGCGTCGTTAGGCTTGTCGGACGTATCCGGAGCCTGTTGACGCGTGTAGATAGTCTTGAGGACGCGGCAATTCTCCATGGTGTGGTTCGACTTAGGATGGAGCTGGCAGGGCCCCTTCAATGCTTTGGCGTAGTCGTCCTCGTAGTTACGACGTCCGCCGCCCTTTTTCACGGTATTGACCTCGCCGTCGTCTTCCCGAGCGCGCTTGTTTCTGTAATCGCCACGGCGGTTGCGCCGCTGATTACGTTGATCACGGTGGTCGCGGGAGTCGTTGCGCTGGTTGCGGCGGTCAAAATTGTCGTTCCGACCACGATTACTGCGGTAATCGTCGCGGTGTGGAGGGTGGTCGGAGCGTGGAACCCTTGCTGCTTCTTCAACGATTATCTTTTTAGCGTCGTCAGCGTCCGCATATTTCTTAGCGGTGGCCAAAAGCGCTGTGACCGATTCGGGTCTCTTCCGGAGGAGCTTGTCTCTTAGGGCGTCGTGGAAACGGAGGCCGGTGACGAAAGCCTCGATTGCTTCGTTGTCGGATATTGATGGGACCTTGATGCGCATCTCCGAGAAACGCCGAACGTACTCGCGCAGTGGTTCATCCTTTCGATCTCGGATCCGCTGCAGATCGTACTTGTTGCCAGGTTGTTCACAAGTAGCGATGAAGTTGTCGATGAAGGCCTGCCTGAGCTCCTGCCAAGAGTCAAAATAGTTTGCTGGCAAGCTAACCAGCCATTGGTGACCTGCATGACCAACAGCGACTGGGAAGTAGTTAGACATGACGTGCTCGTCGGCCATGGCTGAGCGGCACGCAGTTTCGTAGAGCATGACCCATAATTCGGGGTTTTCCTTGCCGTCGTACTTCTGAAGCTTCTCGAGCTTGAAATTCTTGGGCCATATGACTTGGCGCAGGTGTGGAGTGAACTGCTTCAGGCCCGGCGGACCGTGGGCGGTGTCATACTCCATACGGCGATAGCTTTCATGGGATGCACGATCGTCGGCTCTCTGGTTGATGCGAGCACGTAGATCACGTCCACCGAGGTGATGGCGGAGATCGTTATTGCCATCGCGGCGATCTCGATTGCCATCTGGGTTGGCCCTGCGACCGTGGTTATCACGGCGATTGTCGCGGTTATCTCGGCGGTTGTCGCCTCGAACGTCGTGGCGGTTATCCTCCCTGCGGCGGTTGTCGTCCCGACCACCATCACGACCACCGTTTCCGCTTTGACGGTTGTCTGATGGGTCGTTATTGCGCGAGCCACGTTGGTTGAGTGGCTGTGAGCGACTTGAGTATTGGCGGCTGTGGCTTGATTCGACAGAAACGGATGGAGCCCGGGCTTGGTTCATCTCTGTGGTCTGAGCCATAGCAGCCGTCAGATAAGCTTGTATGTCATCACGGATTACTTGAGTCTCGGGAGTGTTGGGCAGCCGCTGCATTGTCGCCATAGCGACGGCTACGTTGGCGCTTGGGGTCTTGAAGACTTGTTTGTCCCCCACCCTGTCGAAAGCATTGTTGAGGTCACGTGGCTGGACCCTTATGCGTCGTGTCTCCTGGTCTGCTCCAGCTTCGGTTTGCCGGCGATTAAACCGGTCAATATTGCGTGCTTCGCGTGCAGTCTTTTCTTGTTCTGTTTCGCCAACCGCTGGCGGCTCGTCGTTGCTGACAACATGGATTAAATCCCCTCGTCTTGGCGGGAAAGACGGAAATTGGGGGAAACCCGGGGCGTGGTCTGGTAGATCCAGATCGTATTTGACGCCTTCATCTTCGTGACGCTGAAGCTCGGTGTGGACCGATGCGTTGGAAGCAATGCCGGATGAGGAGCTGGAATCACCCTCTCGGACTGTGTGGACGGATCCTTCTTGATAATCTTCGATCCGGACCATGTTGACGATGTTGCATGGCTTCGGCCGAGATCGGTGTATAGGACACAGATCCGAGCGGCGTCGTAGGTTGTACGCGTAGCTGGAGGCAGCGTTTCGCAGGCCGTAGGGCTGGACCTGGTGGTTCTCCTTCGGGACCTCGTACTCGCAGAGTCGGAGACCCGTCGCGAAGGCTGGCTGGCGACGAGCGGAGCGCCCCTCAGGGGTAGATACGACCACAAGATCTGTTCCAAGTCGTGCAGGACGACTGGTCCGAGCTGGTCGGATAGATCTGCTGCGGGGAGATGTTACCTGCTCATTAGGTTGACTTTGAATCGTACTTACCAGAGCTAGGGTTTCAGCGAGTTTGATGCCGACCCGATCGATGGAGTCGAGCAAGTCGGTGTCGTCGATCTGCTTTCCTTTGTAGCGGGGAAGCGGACGACGGGTTGTCGGCGTGGCTGTAATCGTGGTCGGAGCCAGATGTACCGTGGTCGGAGCCAGATCCATCGTGGTCGGAGCCACGTTAGTCGTGGTCGGAGCCGTGTCCACCGTGGTCGGAGCCGTAGCCGATGCAGGTGAAGTAGTCGTCGGCGCGGGTTGAATCCACGCCTCCTCCGTGGTCATGGCGATGGAAACGTCGGGGCCGGTGGTCCAGGTGATCTGGCCGACGGTGAACGTGAGGCCGTTGGGCGTAGCCATGGAGCCGGAGATGATGACCATCTTGTTTGCTTGGAGAGCAGTACGCACACCCCCTACCTGGCGCGCCACTGTCGACGAAATATGGTCGGCAGTCTACCTAGGGGTATGCCCAAGGTAGTAGATTATCGGCAGACAGATGCGCAAGTCCCAAACAAGACGGTGACGCAAGACAGACACGAGGTTTTATCCAGGTTCGGCCGCCAAGAAGGCGTAATACCTACGTCCTGCGTCTGATTTGTATTGCTGTATGTCAATGAGAGATGTTTTTTAGAGGGGTCCCCTGCCCGCCTTATATAGTCCGGGGGGCAGGGTTACAGATCTGGAAACTAATCCTAGTCAGTTACAATTGCCATATGTGGCCGGACAAGGATTCCTATTCTAATCGACCAGGATCCTGCTTGGTCGCCAAATCCGTCTTGATTCCTTGTGCGGGACTCCGATCAGGTGGACCGAGCCGCACGTCGTTTTTCGGGTGGACTGAACCCATCGATCCGGGCCAGCCCAAGCTTAGCCGTAAGGGTATAGGGGTTAATACCCCCACAGTTACTGCAGCTATGGCTAGAGGTTATGCATTTGTGTACATGCTGTAGGTACCACCACAAAGTAACCACGTTATCTCTATGCCTGAACTTACCGGAAGACAGTGGGTAGATAAGCTGTTGTCAGATGCTGGTAGGTGCTTTGAAAACTGCCGAATGCGGCCTGAAAATTTGATTAGGTTGCATAGCATACTACGTGATAGCTATGGGCTAAAAGGCAGTAGGGAGCTTGAATCCATTGAAGCTTTAGCCATGTTTCTATGGGCATGTAGTACAAATCAATGTTAGAGGCAAATGTATGAGAGATTTAGGAGGGGGTTAGGGACATGTAGCAAGGTATTTTCCCATGTTCTGGCAGCCATGACTAGATTTGCAAATGATGTGCTTAGGTCTAGGGACACCACTTATTCAGTCTTGCCGGCTGAATTGTTGGAGTACACGCCATTTTTTATGGCTACATAGGCGCCATGGATGGCACTCACATAGATCTGATAGTTGATCAAGGAGTCTATGATAATCATATTAATAGGAAAGGGAAGACAACCCAAAATGTGCTTGCGGTCTGTGACTTCAACATGAGGTTCACTTATATCGGGGCGGGGACAGAGGGTTCAGCTCATGATATGCGGGTAAAAAGAAAGGCAGAAGATGATGCCTCTTTCCCATGTCCACCATCATGTTAGTTTAACTTAGTCCAATTGGTTGATATATTGATGCAAAGGTTTCATGCTAGAGGTAATTGTATCTGAACTGATGTCTTGCTATGAAATTATGCAGGCCGCTATTACTTGGTGGACTCCGGTTACGCACTTTGCCCCAGATATCTGATGCCATATCCAAATAAAAGGTACTGGGTGAAGGAGTTCCAGACTAGGGGGCTTGTGATGCGCAGGAGTTGTTCAACCGGCACCATTCCAAGTTGCGTAATGTCATGAGAGGATATTTGGGGAAGCAAAAGCTAAGTGGCAGATATTGAAGGGCGTACCTCACTATCCGAGGACCAAACAAACCTAGATAATTATTGCTCTTTGTGCACTGCAGAACTACGTGCATGAGCTGGAGGGTCAGCACCAACCAGGGAGGTTCAGGCAGGCGCCAGACCCTGGGCCTTTGAGCCAAGTGGCAGCTATGGTGTTGGAAGATCCTAATGATATGGAATAGGTCCGCAACTGGATAACATATGGACTTGGACTCCTTGGGAAGACAACATAAGTGAAACATTTATGGTTTCGGTACAAATCAGTGAAGTCATGCACAATTCCTTTGGCTGCCTAGTTTGGGGCTAATGAGGATATGTACACATGTAGGTGAAGGAAGTAACGACGTGGTGCATGGGGAGCAGATGATGGCTGCAAGAAGATGCTTGTGATTGGTTTTTGCTTCACATGGATCTACTGATGCTCTGAGTTTTGCTCTGCTTGAATGCTTCTAACTTTTGTCTCTAGATTGTGCTGCTGTACGAGGCTGGACCTGTTGCTTGTAATCCTGGTACTTGTAATCCTGGTGTTGTATTGAACTTGATGTATTGAGCTGTTGCCATGTGAAATGGATTTGAATGATGTAAGTGCTATCATGGAGAACAGCCATGAGTTAGCATTGCTATTGTTTCAATTCATTTGAATGTTGTAAGGGCTATAATGAGCTGCTGCCATGTGAAATGTATTTGAATGATGTAAGTGCTATCATGGAGAACAACCATGAGTTAGCATTGTTGTTGTTTCAATTCATTTGAATGTTGTAAGGGCTATAATGAGCTGCTGGCTTGTGTTTGAATTACAATAAATGTTGTCTTTGCCGCCTTTTTTGAATTCAAATAGCTGCTATTGCTATTCGACTGAAACTAGGTAGAATCCAGCTGGTGCGGCTGATTCTTGTAACTGTACCAGTATCAGTCAGCAGCCAGAAATCGAGCAGCCGAACAGGGCCTTAGGCATGAAGCCAACATTATTAACGCATCCCTGAAGGATATAAACACACACGGAAATTGTTGCAAGCAAATAGTGACTCATAGTTGAATTGCAAGAAGCCAACATAACTAGTTGAGATTACATAAGAAATTGAGTTTCCTTCCATTGCATTAAACCAGGCTTGCACATCAATGAACGCCGCACCATAGCTCATGGTTTGCAGGCAGTAGCCGACCGGCCTGTCGCGTACTAATGGCCAGCTCATCATCGCCCTCACAAATTCTCATGGCCTACGTGCCATGCCGCTCTGCCTACATGCTTGGAAATTGCTCATTGATGTTGCACCGCATGCATGCTAATGCTGCCCGTTCGCCATACCTCCATGCCTCCACTGACGTGCGGCTCGCACGCCGCTGTTGGGGCTGAGAAGAGGGAGGTGGTCCATGTCGGACCAAGCGGTCCTTCGGGCCTATTGAATTGACCAAACATGAATTATTGGGCCAAGAAAAAGGAATATGCCATGGAAAATTCTGAGAAAAAATCTATAAGAATTTTAGAAAATAAGAATGAGACTATATAAATAAAAAAAAATTATAGTCCACTAAATCTTGAAGATTGTATGCTCTATATTCTTGCAGAATAATACCTACCGTTTCTGGAAATTGCGGATTTATGGGATTGTTGTGAATATAAGACATCGGAAAACATAGTTTTTTTTAACCCTATGCCAACTATTTATATATATTTACTGTATGTTCTTATATCCTGTATGTATAAGAACTCGTATATACAACATTAAATCTGCAGTTTAGTTGTTGTGTTCACTAGCTTTATTTTTTCATAATTAAATAGTAGATTAATTCTAAAAAATTCTACACTTTGAATTTAATTCTGGAAAATGCTAGTGCAACCTTATTATGAATTATATATCATGTAATTGCAAGAATAAAATCTTTAATGCTTACACAAGAAACATGGTATAAGACATATGAGCTCTCTATAAATCCTGCAGACCTTAGACTTATCATCTTTGAGAGGCTCATATTTGTTTTTTCTAGCATAATGAACTTTTGGGATGAATGAATGATTAGCATTAATTCTAAAAATTGCATATACCATAATCCTGAAAAATGCTAGGATGCTTCTAACAGTATTTTGTATAACCATCCACTATCTTTTAGCACTTTAGCACTTGTTTACATGCAGTAATGTCACACCCCAAAATTTCCAATTTTGGGTTGTGCATAGAAAACACTAAAAAATGAATTATTTTAATATTTGGATAAAATTTATCAAGTTTAGTTTGAGCTAGCGCAAGTTTAGTTGTAGGAAAAATGTGAATTTTCAAAGTTTTCTAATTTTGATGGGCTTTTGGAAGATGTGATGTTTGCTTGTTGCTTCTTTGTGTGTTGAGAATGAGCAAAGTCTTTAAAATATGTTCGTAGGTCGATTTTCCTTCTTCGGCACGCCTTTATCTTTTTCTACAATCAAATTCTTTGTTTCTTGGCTCAAGTTTTTATTGGGAGCTTCCTAAAATCTTGTCTTTGTAACACAAATCACTCCTTTCAGTTTCTCGTCCGTCAATCAATCTCTATAAACTTCTTGAAAATTTTTCCTGCTTTTTCTAGAACTTGTTCCTACTTGTCTATGAGCATAATTTAATTTTTAGATGATCTAAATTATCTTATCATGGGCTCCAAATACTTTATTTGGGTTCCTCATATTCCGTAATGTCTCTGGGAATTTTCTCCAAATTTTTAGAGCTTTCGGGGTATTCTTCGCGGCTTAAATAATAATTCTAGACTTTTCTATAATTATTTTATCCATAAAATTAATTAATTCCAAAAATAATAAATCTCTCATTTTTCCCGACGCTCAAAGCCTATGTGCAATAATCCTAATAAATCCTAAAGGGCCGTGCATTTATTTACTAATGGACTTTAATGATTATTTTGGCCCATTAGTAAATGTGGAGGGGTGCAACATTAATTAGTACCATATTGCTAGTTGATGTAGATGTGGGGAGTTTTTCTCCCTATAAATTTGTATCAACCCCTTGGGCAAAGCACACCAAAACTATCGTAAGGGGAGCCCCTAGTTTAGAAAATCCCTCGTTTAGTAAATTAGATTTTTCTCCTTCTCTCGTCGTCGCAGTCGCCGCCGTGCTGCCCAGTCCGGCCATCCTCTCCTTTGTGCAACAAGTCAAGCCCAACCCTGCATAGCTGCTATTGCCATGACCGTGTGGTGGTTGTACGGGACGCCAAAGGATGAAGATGAGGTAATTATGAAATTGCCACCACTTTGTAATATCGTCGTCGTATATTCGTTTTAAGTCCGTTTTGAGTTGTTCCAATTGCGTTAGATTCATATCGATGTGATCTACATGCTAGTGTCATCATTTTTTATGTCAAGTGCCTTTTATATATATGCTTAAATATTAATTTGATTAATATGCATGCAACTAGTTTTTATAAATAAAAGCAACATAATTATATACAATGCTCTATTGCAAATAAGTTTTAACATGACTAGTTGCTAACATAAATATGTTTCTAAATTATAATATGTTTAGTCTAAACACATATATCAAATTTGATTAGATGTTCTCACATGTCAGTTTGTATTTGCATGTTAAAGTTGAATTGGCATAAATGATATCAAAATATTTATAAATAAAATATGATTAGCTTCAACTCAGTTTTTAAGTATAAATATGATTTGTTTATTCTAAATTAATGCTACTCACATAGTTTTTCCTAATTAACAAAAATCAAGCTTATAGTCTTCTCTTTTCTTTTATAATATAAAACCCTGTAGTCGTTTCTTTACAACCGTAGATCCGATTAGCGTGCCTCTCGCGACTGCGTGTTCGTTGCGATGCATAGAATCGTGTTTCAAACTCTTTTACTTATTTTTCTATGATTAGTGTACTATTCTAATTTAGATCTATTGTTTGCTTCATGTATGATTGCATGGATGCTTGTGTGGCGCTTTATGATCTTGTCCAGACGATGAGCTATACGTAGTGAATCAAGAAGCAGATCTTTGAAGATTTGGATTAGAAGAAGGGTCTAAGTTTAAGGCAAGTATAGCATGGGAACTTCCTTGTTTTCCTATACACCATTAATCACTTATCATACTACATGTGTCTACCTTGACTACCACTAAGGGTTTCCTAGTACTTTGTACCTTGTGCCTTGATACCTATGGGGTATTGCATTGGGTAGTATGATGCTAGTGCTCAACTATAACCATGATCTTATAACTTGACTAATGGTATATGCAATAAACATTAAAAGATGCTTTTTAGCAATATGGAATGAGGGGCTAGAGAATTGGGCTATTTTTATGGTGCTCTAGATTCCTCTCCCTAAGGACTTATCTGTAAGTGATCATCTAGGACTTACAGTACAACCATGAGGACTACATGGCTCTGCTCTTAGTCTAGTACCTTCCTCTTTCTAGTTTGTAGCAGTTTACCAAAAGGGCAAGAGGGGCATACCGGGCAGGGTATGGGCCTCATCCCCAGGGTGTGTACTATGCTGCGTGTATATGTGCCACTTCTAGAGATGACTCCATAACACTTGGGAGACCAAATCCTTAGCGGCTGCTTCTTATTAGAATGACTTGGGAAAAGCTTCATAGTGTACCCTATATGCTTACTTTGGAACTATTTTGGGAGTTGCAAACCTAGGCATATGGGTATCATGACTCATGGTGAAAGTGTACAACCTCTGCAGAATATAAAATTGGTATATCAGCCATGCTCACGGTCATGAGCGGCCTTGCAACATTTACGGAATAGATGATGAACACTAATTATATGGATGATGAAGATGCTCACTAATGGTTAATTGTTTATGCTATTCATTATTCATGTTTACCTGATCATGTGTTTATGGTCTTGTGATAAACTTGTTGTCATCCAATTGCAAAAAGATGACTCATTACAAGCTAATCGTAGTTAAACCAGTGTTAGCCTTTTGAGCCTCATGAACCCCATATTATATTTGTTGGGTAGGACATGTACTTACGCTTGCTTTACTTTTAAATCTTGGAAAAATCCTAGATGGGTACCAGATTGCTAGAGTTTGGAGGAATTAGGCTTGTGATCAACTAGTCAGTTGTCCCTGTGGAAGTGGAGTCTTCATCCGAAGATCAGAGTTGTCTTTCCGCTATTTGCTATCTAAGGTTATATTCTTTATACTAAGTACATTATATATTAAGTATTATCTTTCGATATTACCCTTATTTGTAGCTATATATGAGATTTGACTTCCTAGCCTCTCATATGGTGTGTATCTGGTTTTGTTCTTAAAACTGAGTGCAACAAAGTGGTATCAGAGAAATGCTGACTATAGGACGCAAGCCTAGTAGAAACTGGTCGTTCTAAGGTTTAAAATTTGTTCCAAAACTACTTTTCATCTCCTTGACTAGTTAAATTGATTATTTCTTATCCTTGTCCTTTTTTCTTCTCTCCTTGTTAACTTCCTTTGAGCTATTGCTGCTTATCTCCATGATTTTTATTTCTTTAGTGTACTAAAGTTTTGTGATCTCACCTTATTCAAATTTGCGATGGCCTTTCATCATAATCCACTCCTAAGGATGCCCGCCTTTGCAATAGAAGCATGTGTAGTTTCGATGTTGTGATGCATGCTTGTCTTGTTTGGTGTGTTGCTTGTTTGTCATCCCTATCATTGTGATCCAAAGGAAGGCCCTAAAGACTACATCAACAAGAGGATCTTCGTATGGAATATTTAGAGTTTAGCAAAACTCTTGTTAAGTGGGGTAGCATCCTCTACAAAGCATCGTTGACCTTTTATCTTCCTTGCTATCCTCTGCAACTCTCAAATCCACTTTATCATGCAAGTTCATTCCTTCATCTCATGAATCCTGAATCAAGGAAGTGTGGAGGCGTGAAGATCTTCTTTATCTTTCTCCCTGGTCTCTCCAAATCTCGAGACGAGATTCCTGTTAAGTGGGGTAGTTTGTCACACCCCAAAATTTCTAATTTTGGGTTGTGCATAGAAAACACTAAATAAAATGAATTATTTTAATATTTGAATAAAATTGACCAAGTTTAGTTTGACCTAGCACAAATTTAGTTATAGGAAAAATATGAATTTTCAAAGTTTTCTAATTTTGATGGGCTTTTGGAAGATGAGATGTTTGCTTGTTGCTTCTTTGTGTGTTGAGAATGAGCAAAGTCTTTAAAATACGTTAGTAGGTCGATTTTCCTTCTCTAGCACGCATTTATCTTTTTCTACAATCAAATTCTTTATTTCTTGGCTCAAGTTTTCATTAGGAGCTTTGTAAAATCTTTTCTTTGTAACGCAAATCAATCCCTCATGTAGTAAATTAGATTTTTCTCCTCCTTCTCTTGTCGTCGCTGTCGCCGTCGCCATCGCCGCCGTGCTGCCTAGTCCGGCCATCCTCTCCTTCACGCAACAAGTCGAGCGCAACCCTGCGTAGCTGCTATTGCCATGGCCATGTGGTGGCTATACGGGAGGCCAAAGGATGAAGATGAGGTAATTATGAAATTGCCACCACTTCGTAATATCGCCGTCATATATTCGTTTTAGGTCTGTTTTGAGTCGTTCCAATTACGTTAGATTTGTATCGATGTGATCTACATGCTAGTGTTGTCATTTTTTATGTGAAGTGACTTATATATATATATATGCTTAATTATTAATTTGATTAATATGCATGCAACTAGTTTTTATAAATAAAAGCAACATAATTATATACGATCTTTTGCAAATAAGTTCTAAGATGACTAGTTGCTAACATAAATATGTTTCTAAATTATAATATGTATAGTCTAAACACACATATCAAATTTGATTAGATGTTCTCACATGTCGGTTTGTATTTGCAGGTTAAAGTTGAATTGGCATAAATGATATCAAAATATTTATAAATAAAATATGATTAGCTTGAACTCAGCTTTTAATTATAAATATGATTTGTTTAATCTAAATTAATGTTACTCACATAGTTTTTCCTAATTAACAAAAATCAACCTTATAGTCTTATCTATTCTTTTATAATATAAAACCCTATAGTCGTTTCTTTACAATCGTAGTTCTGATTAGCGTGCCTCTTGCGACTGTGTGTTCGTAGCGATGCATAGAATCATGTTTCGAACTCTTTTACTTATTTTTCTATGATTGGTGTACTGTTCTAATTTAGATCTATTATTTGCTTTTTGTATGATTGCATGGATGCTTTTGTGGTACTTTATGATCTTGTTTAGTCTGTGATCTATACATGGTGAATCAAGAAGCAGATCTTTGAAGATTTGGATTGGAAGAAGGATCTGAGTTTAAGGCAAGTATAGCATGGGAACTTCCTTGTTGTCCTATAAACCATTAATCACTTATCATACAACATGTGTCTACCTTGACTACCACTAAGGATTTCCTAGTACTTTGTAACTTGTGCCTTGATACCTATGGGGTATTGCATTGGGTAGTATGTTGCTAGTGCTCAACTACAACCATGATCTTGTAACTTGACTAATGGTATATGGAATAAACATTAAAAGATGCTTTTTAGTAACATGGAACAAGGGGGCTAGAGCATTGGGCTGCTTTTATGGTGCTCTAGATTTCTCTCCCAAAGGACTTATCTATAAGTGATCATCCGAGACTTATAGTACAACCATGAGGACTACATGGCTCTAGTCTAGTCTAGTACCTTGCTCTTTCTAGTTTGTAGCAGTTTACCAAAAGGGTAAGAGGGGCATACTAGGCTGGGTATGGGCCTCATCCCTAGGGTGTGTACTATGTTGTGTGTATAAGTGCCACTTCTGGAGATGACTCCATAACACTTGGGAGATGGAATCCTTAGCGGCTGCTTCTTATTAGAATGACTAGGGAAAAGCTTCGTAGTGTACCCTACCTACACACGTTGGAAGTGTTTTGGGAGTTGCAAACCCAGGCGTATGGGTATCACGACAAATGGTGAAAGTGTACAACCTCTACAGAGTGTAATACTGGTATATCAGCCGTGCTCATGGTCACGAGTGGCCTTGCAACATTTACGGAATAGATGATGAACACTAATGATATGGATGATGAAGATGCTCACTAATGGTTAATTGTTTATGCTATTCATTATTCATGTTTACCTAATCATGTGTTTATGGGCTTGTGATAAACTTGTTGCCACCCAATTGCTAAAAGATGACTCATTAAAAGCTAATCACAGTTAAACCAGTGTCATCCTTTTGAGCCACATGAACCCCATGTTATATTTGTTGAGTACGACATGTACTTATGCTTACTTTACTTTTTTAATCTTGGAAAAATCCCGGATGGGTACTAGGTTGCTAGAGTTTGGAGGAATTAGGCTTATGATCAACCAGTCAGTTGTCCCTATGGAAGTGGAGTCTTCACCCAAAGATCAGAGTTGTCTTTCTGCTGTTTGCTATCTAAGGTTATATTATTTACACTAATTATGTTATATATTAAGCATTGTCTTTCGATATTACCCTTATTTATAGTTATATGTGAGATTTGATTTCTAGGGCTCACATATGGTGTGTATCAGATTTTGTTCTTAAAACTAGGTGCTATAAAGTGGTATCAGAGCAATGCAGACTGTAAGACGTTAGCATAGTAGAAACTAGTCGTTCTAAGGTTTAGAATTTGCTCCAAAACTACTTTTTCATCTCCTTGACTAGTTAAATTGATTATTTCTTATCCTTGTCCTATTTTCATCTCTCCTTGATAGCTTCCTTTGAGCTATTGCTTCTTATCTCCATGATTTTTATTTCTTTAGTGTACTAAAGTTTTCTGATCTCACCTTATTCAAATTTGTGATGGCCTTTCATCATAATCCTCTCATAAGGATGCCTGCCTTTGCAACAGAAGCATGTGTAGTTTCGATGTTGTGATGCATGCTTGTCTTGTTTGGTGTGTTGCTTGTTTGTCATCCCTATGATTGTGATCCAAAGGAAGGCCCTAAAGACTACATCAACATGAGGATCTTCGTATGGAATATTCAGAGTTTAGCAAAACTCTTGTTAAGTGGGGTAGCATCCTCTACAAAGCTTCGTTGACCTTTATCTTCCTTGCTATCCTCTGCAACTCTCAAATCCACTTTATCATGCAAGTTCATTCCTTCATCTCATGAATCCTGAATCAAGGAAGTGTGGAGGCATGAAGATCTTCTTTATCTTTCTCCCTGGTCTCTCCAAATCTCGGGACAAGATTCCTGTTAAGTGGGGTAGTTTGTCACACCCCAAAATTTTTGATTTTGGGTTGTGCATAGAAAACACTAAATCAAATGAATTATTTTAATATTTGGATAAAATTTACCAAGTTTAGTTTGAGCTAGCGCAAATTTAGTTATAGGAAAAATATGAATTTTCAAAGTTTTCTAATTTTGATAGGCTTTTGGAAGATGTGATGTTTGCTTGTTGCTTCTTTGTGTGTTGAGAATGAGCAAAGTCTTTAAAATATGTTAGTAGGTCCATTTTCCTTCTCCGGCATGCATTTATCTTTTTCTACAATCAAATTCTTTGTTTCTTGGCTCAAGTTTTCGTTAGGAGCTTCCTAAAATCTTTTCTTTGTAACACAAATCAATCCCTTGTGTAGTAAATTAGATTTTTCTCCTCCTTCTCTCGTCGTCTCCGTCACCATCACTGTTGCCACCGCGTTGCCCAGTCTGGCCATCCTCTCCTTCACACAACAAGTCGAGCCCAACCCTGCGTAGCTGCTTTTGCCATGGCCGTGTGGTGGCTATACGGGACACCAAAGGATGAAGATGAGGTAATTATGAATTTGCCACCACTTCGTAATATTGCTGTCGTATATTCATTTTAGGTCCGTTTCGAGTCATTCCAATTACTTTAGATTTGTATCGATGTGATCTACATGCTAGTGTCGTCATTTTTTTATGTGAAGTGACTTTTATATATATGCTTAATTATTAATTTGATTAATATGCATGCAACTAGTTTTTATAAATAAAAGAAACATAATTATATACAATGATCTTTTGCAAATAAGTTCTAACATGACTAGTTGCTAACATAAATATGTTTCTAAATTATAATATGTATAGTCTAAACACACATATCAAATTTGATTAGATGTTCTCACATGTCGGTTTGTATTTGCAAGTTAAAGTTGAATTGGCATAAATGATATCAAAATATTTATAAATAAAATATGATTAGCTTGAACTCAGTTTTTAAGTATAAATATGATTTGTTTAATCTAAATTAATGCTACACACATAGTTTTTCCTAATTAACAAAAATCAAGCTTATAGTCTTCTCTTTTCTTTTATAATATAAAACCCTATAGTCGTTTCTTTACAATTGTAGTTCTGATTAGCGTGCCTCTCTCGACTGTAGTTCTGATTAGCGTGCCTCTCACGACTGTGTGTTTGTAGCAATGCGTAGAATCATGTTTCAAACTCTTTTACTTAATTTTCTATGATTGGTGTACTGTTCTAATTTTGATCTATTGTTCGCTTCATGTATGATTGCATGGATGCTTGTGTGGTGCTTTATGATCTTATTCAATCTATGATCTATACATGGTGAATCAAGAAGTAGATCTTTGAAGATTTGGATTGGAAGAAGGATCTGAGTTTAAGGCAAGTATAGCATGGGAACTTCCTTGTTGTCCAATACACCATTAATCACTTATCATACTACATGTGTCTACCTTGACTACCACTAATGATGTCCTAGTACTTTGTACCATGTGCCTTGATACCTATGGGGTATTGCATTGGGTAGTATGATGCTAGTGCTCAACTACAACCATGATCTTGTAACTTGACTAATGGTACATGCAATAAACATTAAAAGATGCTTTTTAGCAACATGGAACAAGGGGGCTAGAGCATTGGGCTATTTTTATGGTGCTCTAGATTTCTCTCCCAAAGGACTTATCTTTAAGTGATCATCCGGGACTTATAGTATAACCATGAGGACTACATGGCTCTAGTCTAGTCTAGTACCTTGCTCTTTCTACTTTGTAGCAGTTTACTGAAAGGGTAAGAGGGGCATACCTGGCTGGGTATGGGCCTCATCCCTAGGGTGTGTACTATGCGGTGTGTATAAGTGCCACATCTAGATATGACTCCATAACACTTGGGAGATGGAATCCTTAGCGGTTGCTTCTTATTAGAATGACCGGGGAAAAGCTTCGTAGTATACCCTGCCTGCTCACGTTGGAAGTGTTTTGGGAGTTGCAAACCCGGGCATATGGGTATCACGACTCATGGTGAAAGTGTGCAACCTCTGCAGAGTGTAAAACTAGTATATCAGCCGTGCTCATGGTCATGAGCGGCCTTGCAACATTTGTGGAATAGATAATGAACACTAATGATAAGGATGATGAAGATGCTCACTAATGGTTAATTGTTTATGCTATTCATTATTCATGTTTACCTAATCATGTGTTTATGGGCTTGTGATAAACTTGTTGCCACCCAATTGCTAAAAGATGATTCATTAAAAGCTAATCGCAGTTAAACTAGTGTTAGCCTTTTGAGCCACATGAACCCCATGCCATATTTGTTGAGTACGACATGTACTTACGCTTACTTTACTTTTTAAATCTTGGAAAAATCCCGGATGGGTACCAGATTGCAAGAGTTTGGAGGAATTAGGCTTGTAATCAATCAGTCAGTTGTCCCTATGGAAGTAGAGTCTTCACCCAAAGATCAGAGTTGTCTTTCCACTATTTGCTATCTAAGGTTATATTCTTTACACTAAGTATGTTATATATTAAGCATTGTCTTTTGATATTACCCTTATTTGCAGCTATATGTGAGATTTGACTTCTTGGGCTCACATATGGTGTGTATCTGGTTTTGTTCTTAAAACTAGGTGCTACAAAGTGGTATCAGAGCAATGCAGACTGTAGGACGCAAGCGTAGTAGAAACCAGTCGTTCTAAGGTTTAGAATTTGCTTCAAAACTACTTTTTCATCTCCTTGACTAGTTAAATTGATTATTTCTTATCCTTGTCCTATTTTCATCTCTCCTTGATAGCTTCCTTTGAGTTATTGCTTCTTATCTCCATGATTTTTATTTCTTTAGTATACTAAAGTTTTCTGATCTCACCTTATTCAAATTTGCGATGGCCTTTCATCATAATCTAGTCCTAAGGATGCATGTCTTTGCAACAGAAGCATGTGCAGTTTTGATGTTGTGATGCATGCTTGTCTTGTTTGGTGTGTTGCTTGTTTGTCATCCCAATCATTGTGATCCAAAGGAAGGCACTAAAGACTACATCAACATGAGGATCTTCATATGGAATATTAAGAGTTTAGCAAAACTCTTATTAAGTGGGGTAGCATCCTCTACAAAAGCATCATTGAACTTTATCTTCCTTGCTATCCTGTGCAACTCTCAAATCCACTTTATCATGCAAGTTCATTCCTTCATCTCATGAATCCCGAATCAAGGAAGTGTGGAGGCATGAAGATCTTCTTTATCTTTCTCCCCGGTCTCTTCGAATCTTGGGACGAGATACCTGTTAAGTGGGGTAGTTTGTCGCACCCCAAAATTTCTGATTTTGTGTTATGCATAGAAAACACTAAATAAAATAAATTATTTAAGTATTTGGATAAAATTTACCAAGTTTAGTTTGAGCTAGCGCAAATTTAGTTATAGGAAAAATATGAATTTTCAAAGTTTTCTAATTTTGATGGGCTTTTGGAAGATGTGATGTTTGCTTGTTGCTTCTTTGTGTGTTGAGAATGAGCAAAGTCTTCAAAATGCGTTAGTAGGTCGATTTTCCTTCTCTGGCATGCCTTTATCTTTTTCTACAATCAAATGCTTTGTTTCTTGGCTCAAGTTTTCATTGGGATCCTCCTAAAATCTTTTCATTGTAACACATATCACTACTTTTAGTTCCTCATCCATCAATCAATCTCTACAAACTTCTCTATAATTTTTCTAGCTTTTTCTAAAACTTGTTCCTACTTGTCTGTCAGCATATTTTAATTTTGAGATGCTCTAAATTATCTTATCATGGGCTCCAAATACTTTATTTGGGTTCCTCATGTTCCATAATGTCTCTAGGAATTTTCTCCAAATTTTTAGAGCTTTTGGAGTATTTTTCATGGCTTAAATAATGATTCCAAACTTTTCTAGAATTATTTTATCCACGAAATTAATTAGTTCCAAAAATAATAAATCTCTCATTTTTTCCAACGCTCAAAGCCCATGTGCAATAATCCTAATAAATCCAAAAGGCCTGTGCATTTATTTACTAATGGACTTTAATGATTATTTATTATTTAGGCCCATTAGTAAATATGGAGGGTGCAACATTAATTAGTACCATATTGCTAGTTGACGTAGATGTGGGGAGTTTTTCTCTCTATAAATATGTACCAACCCCTTCGGCAAAGCACACCAAAACTACCGTAAGGGAAGCCCCTAGTTTGGGAAATCCCTCATGTAGTAAATTAGATTTTTCTCCTCCTGTCGTCGTCGCCGTCATCGTCGCCACCGCGCTGCCCAGCTCGGCCATCCTCTCCTTCGTGCAACAAGTCAAGCCTATCTGTGCATAGCTGCTATTGCCATGGCCGTGTGGTGGCTGTACGGGAGACCAAAGGATGAAGACAAGGTAATTATAAAATTGCCACCAGTTCATAATATCACCGTCGTATATTCATTTTAAGTCCGTTTTGAGTCATTCCAATTGCGTTAGATTCGTATCGATGTGACCTACATGCTATTGTCATTGTTTTTCATGTCAAGTGACTTTTATATATATGCTTAAATATTAATTTGATTAAAATGCATGCAACTAGTTTTTATAAATAAAAGCAACATAATTATATACAATGCTCTATTGCAAATAAGTTTTAACATGACTAGTTGCTAACATAAATATATTTCTAAATTATAATATGTTTAGTCTAAACACACATATCAAATATTTGCAAGTTAAAGTTGAATTGGCATAAATGATATCAAAATATTTATAAATAAAATATGATTAGCTTCAACTCAGTTTTTAAGTATAAATATGATTTGTTTAATCTAAATTAATGCTACTCACATAGTTTTTCCTAATTAAAATAAATCAAGCTTATAGCCTTCTCTTTTCTTTTATAATATAAAACCCTATAGACGTTTCTTTACAATCGTTGTTTCGATTAGCGTGCCTCTTGCGACTGTGTGTTCGTAGCGATGCGTAGAATCGTGTTTCAAACTCTTTTACTTATTTTTCTATGATTGGTGTATTGTTCTAATTTAGATCTATTGTTTGCTTCGTGTATGATTGCATGGATCCTTGTGTGGTGCTTTATGATCTTGTCCAGTCGGTTTGCTATACATGATGAATCAAGAAGCAGATCTTTGAAGATTTGGATTGGAAGAAGGATCTGAGTTTAAGGCAAGTATAGCATGTGATCTTCCTTATTGTCCTATACACCATTAATCACTTATCATACTACATGTGTCTACCTTGACTACCACTAAGGATTTCCTAGTACTTTGTACCTTGTGCCATGATACCTATGGGGTATTGCATTGGGTAGTATGATGTTAGTGCTCAACTACAACCATGATCTTGTAACTTGACTAATTGTATATGCAATAAACATTGAAAATGCTTTTTAGCAACATGGAACAAGGGGCTAGAGCATTGGGCTATTTTTATGATGCTCTTGATTTCGCTCCCAAAGGACTTATTTGTAAGTGATCATCCGGGACTTATAGTACAACCCTACCTACTCACCTTGGAAGTGTTTTGGAAGTTGCAAAGCCGGACATATGGGTATCATGACTCATGGTGAAAGTGTACAACCTCTGTAGAGTGTAAAACTAGTATATCAGCCGTTCTCACGGTCACGAGTAGCCTTGGAAACTTTATGGAATAGATGATGAACACTAATGATATGGATGATGAAGATGCTCACTAATGGTTAATTGTTTATGCTATTCATTATTCATGTTTACCTGATCATGTGTTTATGGGCTTGTGATAAACTTGTTGCCACCCAATTGCTAAAAGGTGACTCATTAAAAGCTAATCGCAGTTAAACCAATGTCTACCTTTTGAGCCTCATGAACCCCATGTTATATTTGTTGAGTACGACATGTACTTACGCTTGCTTTACTTTTTAAATCTTGGAAAAATCCTAGATGGGGTACCAGATTGCTAGAGTTTGAAGGAATTAGGCTTGTGATTAACCAGTCAGTTGTACCTATGGAAGTGGAGTCTTCACCCGAAGATCGAAGTTGTCTTTTCGCTGTGTGCTATGTAAGGTTATATTCTTTATACTAACTATGTTATATATTAAGCATTGTCTTTCGATATTACCCTTATTTGTAGCTATATGTGAGATTTGACTTCCTGGTCTCACATATGGTATGTATCTGGTTTTGTTCTTAAAACCAGGTGCTACAAGTAAACTCATACACACATGATGATTTTGGTAATAATAATATATGAATACCTTCATGAAGAAGGAATATCCTAGATTTGTCCTGAATGACAGAATTAGATAACATGGTCATTGATTAAATGCTAGTAAGATATTCTTCTGCCATTGAAGTGGAGTTGACCTTAAGCATTAGAGTTCCTTATATTACTCTCAAAGAATGAGTATGTGACCAAGCTAAATCCCAAAGGTCTTATGGGTCTCACTAAATGAGAAATTCTAAAAGATATCCTACATTCTGATTGCATAATGCCAAAAATATTGAAAATTGAATTTTCAAGCTATATGACCATATGAGATATAATGCTACTCTATAAACAAATACAATAAGCTTGAAGCTTTGTGATTAAAAGTCATAGAAGATGAGATGGTAAATAAGACTTTGTCTAATTCTAGAAGAAATATTTCTTGAAATAGAAAGACCGAGAGCATTGAAGTACTAGAAGTATTTAAATTTATCATCCATAATTACTCAATATCAAGTAGAAATTGAGTTAGAATTTTTGGACAACATTATGAATCAGGATATATGACTTGCATATGTCATACTCCTAGAAGGATCATGATTACATATCACAACTATGAAGTAGAGCATGCATGAAGCTGCTAAATGTCAAGCATAGAAGCTAAGATATGTAAGAATGGATAAGAATTAGAATATTTAAAGGTTCTCTTGAAGAAGAGATTAGCCATGTGCTTATAGACTTGTATGTCTTTAAACTTAATATCCTAAAGTATTAGTAGTAGTGGTGATGGTGCTTTAAGTTTTAGTTCCCATTGAATCAAGTGGATTATATAAACTCATAGAAGAGTTAATGGTAACTTTATTAGCTTGAAGACTAATATGAAGCATTAATATATTCTTAGATGCAATTCTTACTTGCAGTAATACGTGTCAATCTTGCATGGAATAAATAAGTTTTATATGCTTCACATATAAATAATTGTCTATTTTTGCCAATCTAAATAAGTTTGCAATGATTTATCCACAAAGAAGCGTTAATTAATCATGAAGGTTATAGTTCTTTGTGCACTACTACCATGTATGTAGAAGGGAAACTGGATTTTCTAGAAGCACATGAACAATTGGACTTTACTGGCATATTAACTGACCTTGGAAGGATCGATTTAGCCAAGAAATAAGTATTTAATACGTTAGCCTGAAAACTAGAAGTTTATGTTCTACCCTGAATATATAGTTGTACATTAAATAGTACACTATATATGTGAATTTCAAGCCATAATTAATGAATACTAGAAGTATGTTTGGATTCTTTGAAACATTAGGAATGATTATTCATAGATGATGCATGAAGCATATTACTACTTGAAGTAATTATGGCATGAAAAGGTGGAGCAATTTTGGGTAAAGGCATAAGAAAATGTGGGTAATATATATTTTATAGGCATAGCCTTCCTAAATCTATCTTTATGTGCATGTAATAGGACTTGAAGTCCTAGCTACGCCCTCTCTAACTGAGTTAACTTTCTCTACATTACATGAATTGCAAGCAAGCTTGTAGCTTTGCATTTCATTGTTATCTATTACGTTGGATTGAATACCAACATTCCACATTACACATGAATGTGTATCACTATGTTGTGCTCTCATTGAGCTACAACTTCTCCACACCTACATGAGTATTAGCAAAGAAGCTATATTCATAGCTTGTAGCTAATACCTTTTTTGTAGCACCCAGTTTTAAAAACAAAACTAGATACACACCATATATGAGCCTAGGAAGTCAAATCTCACATATAGCTACAAATATAGGTAATATCAATAGACAATGCTTAATATATAACATACTTAGTATAAAAAGATATAACCTTAGACAACAAACAGTGAAAAGACAACTTCGATCTTTAGGTGAAGACTCCAATCCACAGGGACAACAGACTGGTTGATCACAAGCCTAACTCCTCTAGACTAACAATCTGGTACCCATCCGGGATTTTTTTGAAGTATTAAAAAGTAAAACAAGGTAAGTACATGTCGTACTCAGCAATATAACATGGGGTTCATGAGGCTCAAAAAGTTGACACTGGTTTAACTGCAATTAGCTTTTAGTGAGTCATGTTTTTAGCAATTGAGTAGCTTCAAGTTTATCACCAACCCATACAAACACATGATTAATGAATAGCATAAACAAGTAGTCAATAGTGATCATCTATTCCGTAAGAGTTCCAAGATCGCTCATGACTGTGAGCATGGCTGTTATAATAGTTTTACACTCTACAGAGTTTGTACACTTTCACCATGAGCCATGATACCCATATGCCTGGGTTAATTACTCCCAAAACACTTCCAAGGTGAGCAGATAGGGATCACTATGAAGTCTTTCAAAGGTTTCTCTAACAAGTTAGGGCTGCTAGGTTTCTCTGGCGTGCAAATGTAGAGCCCCCTTCCGAATGACACATTCCGTGTAGGCTATACACATCAGGACATAGGCCGCACTACACCCAACCCAGAACACACCCCATTTGAGACCTTTTGGGTAACCTCTAACAAGCTAGAAAAGGTCCTCATACTTAACTAAAGCTAGAGCCATATAGCACTCATGGTTGTACTATAAGTCCCGGTGACCACTTACAGATAATTCCTTAAGGAGAGGAATCTAGAGCATTACAAAAACTATGCTCTAACCCCCTTGTTCCTTGTTGCTAAAAATCATCTTTTAGTGTTTATTGCATATACCATTAGTCAGGTTACAAGATCATGGTCTTTAATTAAGCGCTAGCATCATACTACCCAAATGCATAAACTTATAGGAATCAAGGTACAAGGTAACAAAATACTATGGAAATTCTTAGTGACAGTCAAGGTAGACACATGCAGTATGATAAGTGATTAATGGTGAATAGGTAACAAAGATGATCCCATGCTATACTTGCCTTTTACTCTTGCTCATATTTTCCTCATACTTTGTTTCTGGTCACCTTCTAATCTTCAGTGCTCATAGAGGGTTTTTGTTCTACTCGTAGCAAATATCACGCATAGGCAAACATATAAGAAGCAAACCTAGAAAACTAAGAACAATACACCACATGAGAGAAAATAACATACTAAAAAAGAGCTAGTTGCTATGGTCATGAAATGATAAGAAACGTTGATAACGGAACTACGGTTGAAAAGAAACGGCTACAGGATTTTATATTATAAAAGAAAAGAGAATACTATAAGCTTGATTTATTTTAGTTGACAAAGCCATGGAAAAGGTATTAGTTCAGATTAGACAAATCATAATTTAATTTAAAAACCCGAGTTGAAACTAATCATATTATATCTTATAAAAACAATCACATTCCTTATTATAATCAAGTTAAACTTTGTCTTTACAAAAGAAAATAAACATGTGAGAGCATCTAAACGAGTTTAGCCCGTAGGCAATGTGTTTAAACTAAACAAAATTTTAATTTAAAAGTATATCTAGGTTAGCAATTATTAATATTCGTATACAAAACACCGAAGTAAAAACCTATATTGATTTTAATTATAAAACTAGTTATAAGCATATTAACTAATTTAATTTTTATTTATAACCACATAAGCTGGTAACACAAAAAACGTTAGTACTAACAAGTAGATCACATTGACACAAACCTAACAAAATTTGAATAAAGCAAAATGGAATTAAAACGAATAAACGATGGAAGAATTACGAACTAGTGGCAGTTTTGTAATTACCTTGTCTTCTACATTATCATGTGCAGATCGTGGCCTCCATGGTCATGGCTGCTATTGCACAGGGAGCTTGCATGCAAGGAAAAGGGCCATGGCTGGGAGCTTGGCCTGCTGGCCGACTGGAGGAAGAGCTCGCACTTGCCCGGCTAGGCCGTCCCTATGGTGCTAGGCCACGCAGGGCCAGCGGTTCCGCTACTTCGGCTTGGCACAGGAGCTACAACGGCGGAGGTGGGATTAGTGCTATAATGCCACAAGAGATTGAGATGAACCAAAGAATGGTCTAGACGTGATGAACATGCATGCATGGCCGGCAGCAAGGCAGAGATGGTGGCGTGATTGCTTGTGTATTATGCGGTATAGATCATGGTTGGCATGTAGACGTATATCACACATGGAAAAGCAGCATGCAGCAGCGATAATCCATGGGCATGGTGTAATTTATAAAGAGGAAGGAAAACATGGGGATGCTTACCAACGAACAACTACGAATGAGTAGCGTTGATGGTCTTACATGTTTGGGCATGAAGAAGGCAACAGCAGATATTTCATGCGTGCGGTCAGTGGTTCCACAGCGAACAATAGCTCCAGGCAATGCAATGGACTTGGTGACTTGCTGATGGTAGTGGACAAACTTTGACCGGATGAGGAGTAGCCAAGTCTCTTCCAACACGGCAACGGCAAGGAGTGGAGAAAAATCTAATTCACTACATCATCTAGGATTTCCGAACTAGGGGCTCCCTTTATGATAGTTATGATGTGCTTTGCCTAAGGGGTTGGTACATATATATAGGGAGAAAAACTCGCTACCTTCACATCAACTAGCAATATGGTACTAATTGATGTTGCACCATCCACCTCCACTAATAGGCCTAAATAATCATTTAAGCCCATTAGTAAATAAAGGCATGGGCCTTTGAGAGTAGGGGGAAAATTGGGCTTGGATTTTTCTAATTTTGAGATTAATTAATATTATGAAATAAAAATAATTCTAGAAAGTCTGGAATTACTATTTATATCACAAAAAATGCTTCGAAGCTTAGAAAAATCCTGAAGGCAAATTGAAGGATGAAGAACTCAAGTAAAATATTTGGAGCTCATGAAAAGATTGTTGGGAACTTGGAACAAAAGATTAAGGTCAAGGAGGTAGGAATTAAATTCTAGAAAAAGAAACTGCAAAATTCCTAGAGATAGATATTCATCTCCTGAACGTATATTTTTTTAAAAAAATATATATTTTGCACATAGAAACACATGGTGTGACCGGCATGCTTGCAACAAACATGTTTCTAACTTAAGATAAATTTTAATTTAATGAATATTTATTATGTCCCTATGCTTTCATGAACACAAAAATAGAAAATTAAATGATTTTAGCTCTATTTCAGAAGAAACAAAATTTAGGGTGTTACAATTCTACCCCTTTAAGATGAATCTTGTCCTCGAGATTCAAAAGATGGTGGTCAAAGAGATAGGCATACTCTATCTTTGAATCTTCTTCACTTTCTTGAGTAGTTCCGTCTTCTTGGTAAAGATTCCACCTTACTTTGCATATGATAACCTTACTCCAAGTAACTTGCTCTACTAATTCAAAAATTTTGACGGGTACTCCAAATAACCTTCAGGTTACTCCAATTACTAGGCCATCTTTTCTTTTTAATCCATACTATCAAATCTCTTTCTTCATATGTTCACCTTCCAATAGAGCTTCCTTACTTTCTTAGTCCAAAGTAGGTTCTATCACCAACTTCAAAACATTAATGACTATATATGCCGAGGTTAAGTTACTCAACTCTCAAACACAATTCTTAGTCCATGGTGTCGTTTGAATCTTATTAGCATAACCCTCCTTTGCTAAGGGCATTGACAATGACTTTTGTTTTCTAGGCTACACACATCCTAGTCATAATCCTTGATCAATATAAATCCAATGATGATGTGCCACAAACTCTAAATGAACTTTGTGAAGATGTCCTTCATATTCTTACAAGATCATTGTAGATGTCACTCTTATGTCCAAGATTACAATGCCTCAAATGACCCTATAATAAAATCTCATTGTCCCAAGGTAACTTTGAGTCACACTTGCCATGCTTGGTGTAATAGTGAGGTTTTCTGAATCTCCATAGTTCCAACTGTAGATGTAGGCTTCTTGTAGATGATCCAACAATTATCAATAATGTTGAGTGAAGGATACCTATGCTTGATATTGACTTCTCAACCATAAGTTAGCTGATGCTTCTGAGTGAAGAACTAGAATGGATGAAATGTCCATCTTGCAACTTTTTCAACGTGGCTACCCCCTTAAGAAAAAAATAAACTAGGGGAACAACAAAGGGTAGCTTGCTTCTTCTTCTAAGTGAGTTACCCATCATAACAACCTTTTGATATCCAAGAGAAACTCAGCTGCATAAGTAGGAACAAGTAACCTAAAATTCCTCACGAGCAGATAAATAGCCACGTAGAAAAATAGCTATAACCCATCCTCTATTAATCCAATGAAGTTGTAGTTTACACCGTTGGAAATCCTATCAAATTCCCTACAACTTTCTTATCGAACCCTTTTCTAGATTGTGCAGTTAAGTTGGTCAAAAATAGTGCACAACAGAAACCGCCCCTGGCGTCAGACAGCATAGAAACATCATCTTGTGATTATCATAACTCCTAAACCATAGTAGCTTTGGGTGTGATTCTTGCCTTCAGAGAAATATCTTGAAGTCTACTATTGTTCATATTTTTTCCAAGATTTTAGGTAGTCCAAAAACAGAGATATAAGCTAATGATGACAGGTTGCTCTGAAAAGACAGGATATAAAAAATAGGAGATAACCAAAACCCAACTATTTATTTCATTAATGCTTATACCTTAGTCCTATAAACTAAATGAAATTATGGAAAAACACCACAAGATCATTGCAATCATTACAAAGATCCAAAGCAAACATTAGCATAATGACAAACCAACTAAACAATAAAGGTTCATACTTCAAACATTGACTCAACTTGCAATACTATCGTCCTCATTGTACTAGGGGTAAAAATCCTAAGGCTCATCTTTAGATTACGCAAAAAGGTGGTGAGAAAGGGTTCTAAAAGCATATCAAATCAAGGAGTGTAGATGAGAACAAAGGCTTAAAACAAGCATAAAGGAGGAGATGAGCATCAAGGGTAGTAATATAGTAGAATTTTTTTTCAAGGTTTATAGAACAAGGATTTTTAGCAACTTCTAAACTTTAGAATGATCAGTTTCTACTAGGCTTACATCCTATAGTCAGCATTGCTCTGATACCACTTTGTAGCACTCGATTTTAAAAACAAAACCAGATACACACCATATGTGAGCCTAGGAAGTCAAATCTTATATATAGCTACAAATAGAGGTAATATCAATAGATAATGCTTAATATATAACATACTTAGTATAATGAATATAATCTTAGACAACAAACAGCGAAAAGACAACTTCGATCTTTAGGTGAAGACTCCAATCTATAGGGACAACTAACTGGTTGATCACAAGCCTAACTCCTCTAGACTAGGAATTTGGTACCCATCCAGGATTTTTCCAAAGTATTGAGAAGTAAAGCAAGTGCAAGTACATGTCATACTTAGCAATATAACATGGGGTTCATGAGGCTCAAAAAGTAGACGCTGGTTTAACTGCAATTAGCTTTTAGTGAGTCATGTTTTTAGCAATTGAGTAGCTTCAAGTTTATCACTAGCCCATACAAACACATGATGAGGTAAACATGATTAATGAATAGCATAAACAAGTAGTCAATAATGATCATCTATTTGGTAAGAGTTCCAAGGCCACTCATGACCGTGAGCACAACTGTTTTAATAGTTTTACACACTACAGAGTTTGTACACTTTCCCCATGAGCCATGATACCTATATGCCAGGGTTAATTACTCCCAAAACACTTCTAAGGTGAGCAGGCAGGGATCACTATTGTGGCAGAACCACTCAAAATAACATGGTTATGGAGGTGCTTGTCTTCCACTAGACACTAAGCACGCCAAAAGCAAGCTACAGCGGGCGGTATCCATCGGGCACACCCCAAGGGAGAACCTGAAAGATCCACATTTTTCCTAAGGATCCAATAATGAGAATGAGTTACAATACTTGTCCATTTCATACATCAGAGTTTCTTAAAAGTACATTATTACAATACCAAATATTAGAGTACGAAATGATAAACAGCGGAATTTAAAATAAACGTCTAGCGATAAGAACGAGGATCTGTCTGAGCCCACCAGAAGAATCCTCCACACAAAGGTACTTCCCATGCATCACCTGCAACAGGGGTAAATAAACCCTAAGTACATCTCGCAATACTTATCCGACTAGTGGGAATAATTTCCTAACTCCAAGGAATATGAGAAGCTTTATGGTTTGTTGGTTTATTTTAGCAGAAAGCAATACTAATAGTGAGTCCTTATTTATGTTATTATTATCGGCCGTATTAAGTTATTATCTATCTAGTCGCAAGAGTTGAGCAATCAGTTCCATTTCTTCTCCTTCCATCTTTCAGTTCTTACTATGGTGCTAGACCCAAAAACAAGCCGTACCGGATCACCCGGCGATTTGTGAATCAATGCCCTCAGCTGGGTACCCCGAAAACACACGCCCCACTTGTACCCTAGGCACAAGAAGGACTAACCCATCACCCTCCTATCCTGGGTGTCCAGGTCCCCATCCAAACTTGGACTCCAAGTCCCCACTCCTGAGTCTCAGACTCAGTGCGGTGCAAGGACCTCCACCATCTCCGCCTCCAATCAGTCAGTACGGAAAGAGCCAGATCCATGACAGGAAAGCAACGAGTCTTCCCTTTGCCCATACACAAGTATGCGCTTGGGCTAATAGATCTATGACTTGCCTTGAGACTTATGCAATGACCGGTCTTTAATTGACATAGAAAGGTAAAAAGTGTAACCGAGCTATGCCCTATTGGCCACAGGACACAACCCGTTACACCCACCAGAACCCAACCATATCCCTACCCGGTCACCAGTTTTATTTCCACCATTTTATCAGGAGTGATCATATTTATTGCCTATTTTGAGCAATGACAGATTACCCATGCTATGGACATCCTAAGCAGAGCAGCTACTTGACCTATACTAGTAGTACTCATGGGTTGATATATTTATGCATGTAGTTTTCATAAAATGCCTGTAACATAAATGCACAACACATATATATATATATATATATATATCCAATTATTATTCAAAATAAGGGTTATGCACTGGGGCTTGCCTTGGGCTGGCGAGGTGTCAGCAAAGTCAGCAACTGATGGCTCCGGGATGTCCTCCTGCACGAGGATCTCCTCCTCGTACTCTTTGACGACTTCGTCGTACTCCTGCTCGCCGAAGGTCATGATCTCTAGTGGCTCGTTCTCTATATGCATGCAGCAATGATGATGCAGTAATTAATATTTAGGCAACCACAACTCTTAAAATAAGAACACGCTTATCATGCTAACAAGCTAGCTCTACTGATCTCATACCAACTAATTTCTTAAATGATTTCATATGCTTTAAATTAGGGTATGTTAGCTACCTTAATAAATTATCTATTCAGAGGCTACGAAAATTACAGAGAGCATCTAATATTATCATGAGTCTACTATAAAATTTTTAGGGCTAGCATTTCTACCAATGCATCACAAAAAGTCAATCCCTAAATAACCATAATAATAACAAGCAACCTAGAATTAATAAGTAACCCTAAAACATCACAGAACCATACGAACAAAATATACCAACAAATAGATCAGGAATTTAGGAATCTAACAAAATTTATTTCACAATAAATAAATAAATAAATTCAAATGAGCTCTAGCGATGAAGAAAATGATATTATTGGAGGAGGCTAATCATGCTATTGGACTTGTTTACCAGCACATGATTGTGAGTCTAGAAATAATGGAGAAGGAGAATGAAGGAATCCTTGCAGGTTAGCTACCTCGGTCGATTATAGCTTGAAGAGGGAGATCGATGGAGCGCAGCTTTCTCGAGCAAGACAGAGAAACTTGATTTGGGAGAAGCTAGTGAGCAGTGGAGCAGGACGGCTCGATGGCTCGGCGTGTCCTTTTAAAGACAGGAGACGCAAAGGCATGACAGCGACACATCATAAGGTTAGTGGCTAACTAGCTTGCTTAAAGGTAATAAGCGCTGCTTGTGCATGACGTGCTGCTCAGATGAATAGTGTTTTCTATGGTGATCAGTGTTTTCTATGGTGAACAGTGTTTGGATTTCACATGATGGACTTGAGTGGGTCTTTTGTCCTTCAACGTGTCAACTGGGTTGGCATTAAAGAGTGCATATGTGCTAATTGGATTAAGAAGGGAGAAGGAGATCACAGGTCAAGGAAACAACGGAGAAGGAGAAGGAGGGGATTTTTGCGTTGCTGTAGTGCTGCCATGTGGAAAGGTGTCTGAGCTGTGTTTGCAAAGGAACTGAGTAGCGAGCAAGCGGCATGCATAGTGGGTAGAGCTTGTGATTGAGATTATTGTGTAGCATGTGCGATGTTACTGCCGGTCGGTCATGTGTTACCAACTTGACTTGCTTGACACGACAAGGTAAAAGCACTGCGTGTTGCCAAAGAATGTACTGAAGCATGCTTCGCGGGCTTGCGAGTACCGAGTGCATGCATGGGAAAATAAGGAGGAGAAGAATAATGAGAGCTAGAGTTGGATCAGGATGAATGAAAGTGATTTGAGCTAGCTGGAGAGTATTTGGACATGGAATAAATTAGAGCTCAAATTGAGAATTAGTGCAATAAAATTTAATTTCTCATTTTACCAGATGCAATAATACATAAACATGACGCTCATGACATGGTTTTAGCAAAAACTATACAGTGTAACACTGAGGGTGTTAGAACTATGAAGTCTTTCAAAGGTTTGTCTAACAAGTTACGGCCGCTAGGTTTCTATGGCCTGTAAATGTAGAGCCCCCTTCCGAATGGCATATTCCGCGTAGGCTATACGCATAGGGACAGAGGCCGCACTGCACCCAACCTAGAACACACCCCATTTGTGCCCTTTTGTGTAACCTCTAACAATATTGAAAAGGTCCTCATACTTAACAAAAGCTAGAGCCATGTAGCACTCATGGTTGTACTATAAGTCCCGGTGACCACTTACAGATAAATCCTTAGGGAGAGGAATCTAGAGCACCATAATAATATTCCAATGCTCTAGCCCTCTTGAGCTATATTGCTAAAAAGCATCTTTTAGTGTTTATTGCATTAACCATTAGTCAAGTTACAAGATCATGGTCTTTAATTGAGCGCCAGCATCATACTACCCAAATGCATAAACCCATATGAATCAAGGTACAAGGTAACAAAGTACTAGGAAATCCTTAGTGGTAATCAAGGTAGACACATGTAGTATGAATTAAATGATTAAAGATGTTTAGGTCAACATGGATAATCCCATGCTATACTTGCCTTAAACTCTGATCTTCTTCTAGTCCAAACCTTCAAAGATCTGCATTTTGATCACCAACACAAAGCTCACCGACTGAACATGATCATAAAGCACCACACTAGCATCCAAATAGACATGCATAACTTACAAATATGACTAAATTAGAATAGTACACCAATCAATAAAAAGGTTTGAAAACTAATCTACGCATTGCTACAAACACACAGATGCGAAAAGCACGCTAATTACAGCTACGGCGAAAAGAAACAATTATCGTAAAGTTATTTTATAGAGCAAAAGGAAAACTATAGGCTTTGTTTATTTTAATCATATAAAAGCATGGAAAATATATTTCAAAGAAATATCTAAATTTGATTAAGACAAGTTATATTTGATTTAGAAAACCAAGATAAAACAAATCTTATTTTGTTTAGAAAAGTTCGAGGTGGAAAAACCTAAATTGTTGTTAATGGGAAACTAATTGCATATTGATTGATTAGACTAATATTTTATTTGAAAGTATGAAACATGCTAAACAATGCAACTAATACGTAGATTACTTGCTATGAACCAAACACAACTTGAACGAGTCAAAATGGAGCTAGAACGTAGAAGTTATGTTGAAAACAAGGTGGATGCAAAACTATAAATATTGCAAGCTATTTTTGAACTAAAATAAATCAAATCTGGGTTTTAAATTGAGGGTAGGGACCGTGGGTGGAATTTACAAGAAACTAGGGGTCTCTTTAGCTAACTGGTCGGCAAAGGGGTATGTTTTAATCTAGGCCGCTGATCTCAAAACAGATGGATTGGGTGGCTTAGGGTTCTCCCCTCTTGCCGGAACAGGGAAACCGGCAGGGTGGCACCATAACGGCAGTGCGAAGCTCATCGGAGTTGAATAAAAATGATGTGGAGGCCTCATATTTCAACGGTAAAAGCACGGGGAGATAGAGGACGGCATAGAGAACTCACCCTGGGACTTCTTGATGGTAGTGAAGGCATGACAAGGGTGTGCAGCTCATCGGGGCGATAGCTAGGTCTCCTACGAAGTTCGGCTCTCCACTCCCTCTGCCCTTTCCCTCGCCCTTGCTCGTTCTAGAGCATGCACCGCCATGACTGAGGCGAGCCGAGCTCACCATTTCCACGTTCCCTGCCCTCCAGGCCTTCTCCGCCCTAGCTGCATGCACCACCGCCTCTGCCCCCTTATCCTCTCCAACCGGTGCTCCTCAGCCAAGCGGGAGACCACTGGAGTAGCCTAGCCATCAGAGCTGCTCCCATCGCCACCGTCGGTGCATGAGGCCTGGCCTCTGTGAGCCACCTATCGACCATCCTCGTGCACCCGCGGGTGCGCTTGGGCCCCCTGGCACTCTAGCGCACATCAAGCCTTCCTCCTCTACCGGCTAGCCATGTCGTCAGAGGCAGCAGCCACTGCTACCGCCTGTATCCATGGCCAGCAGGCCACGGGCTACCTTGGGCCATGCTGCGAGTGCGTGCGGGCATGCCTCACTGCCGCGTAGCCCGGCCGACCCTTCTCCACCGCCATCATCCCTTCTCCGACCGAAATCTCGGCCTCCCTGACGTCCCCCTCTGTTCAATTCACGTGGAGGACCTCATGCAAGAATTCAAAGAAAGGGGTAGGGCCTAACTGTGAACCCTAGACTCATATGAATAGTGCCTAGAAGGACATGTTCGCTGGAATCGGTATTTGAGGAAAGTTCATTGTCTCCGATGCAAATGTGTTTCTCCTTTATTGCTTTTAATTTAGCTGAAACTTTGGAAAATCAAATTAAATTATAGAAAAATTGTAAAATAGCAAATGAAGAATTTTTGGAATCCTTGAAAGTAGATCTATGCATTAGAGTCACAATATGATATGTGTTAGAAGAAATTTTTTTGCTATTTTTATTTACCTATGTTATATATGGTTTTGTAGAAATAAATTCATATCTAAAGTTGTGGTACTCCGATTGCTATAAAATGTTTATGGTAGGCTACTGGTGTCATATGTGTGCTGTGGTAAAAAATTCAGGTTTATTGGTGCATGTGTGACTGAGTTATTGGTTTAACTTATTTAGTGCTTGATAAATGGTTTTAAATAAGTTATCATTTTTATGAAGGTGTAAAAATGGAAAATGTTGTTCCTCTACCTTTGTATGATGCTGTGCTACCATAATAACATATAATATGGCCATATATTTGCAGAAAATAGTGTGTTTTAGATTTATCTTGCTCTCACATGTTTTCTTGCATTAGTAATTTGTCTTTTTTTGTAATAATTAATCTATAAAACCTGAGCATATAAGATTTGTACAATAATCATGTTTTGTCATCATCTATCTCTCATAAAAATTTGAGATCCAAATGAGATGTTTGTAACATCACCTATAATTAATATATAGGTTTTTATATATATAGAAAAGCTAATGAAAATTTGTTAGTAGATGCTTGTGTTTATGCCACGTAATACTTCTAATAATTGGTACTAGGTAATGTGATTGCTTGGTTATAGTTAGGAGTTGCATGGAGCTACATATATAGCAACAAAATGTTAATTGTTAACAACATAAATGGTAAATGCATATAGTTGTATCTCTACTGTTATGGTTGCCTGTATAGTTTTTGTGATGGTGATATTTTCATGATGCAAATGATGTTTTCTGTAGATATATTGAATAAAAAAGTTGTAGATAATTTCCTTATCTTTTTGTCCTAAAATTTCATGATTTTAGGCCTGCTGGTTTAGGAGTTATAGGTTTTACAAGTTTGCTGTCAGCTTTGGATGTGCTCTGAATAGATCTGTATGATTGTATTGTTTGGCTTATTTAAACATGGAATCATGTACTGGTAATAATAGGAGAGTTGTAGTGCTTTTCCTAAGATTTCTAAAATGTCGATGATCACTACTTTTGGTGGTCTAAAACTCTAGTTATTGTTGTTCAAAGTGGAATGGCAGGTTCTGTTTAAATCTGGACAGAGATATCTTCATTGGGTTGTTTAACCTTGTTAGCTGTAGAATCATCTTAAGATGATAATAAGAAAGTTATAAGTAACTTAATAAGCTTTCTATAAAGTTAAGAATCATGTTTGTTGGATGATTAGAACTGCTCCTTGGTCAATATCAGTTTTTTTGTCCATTGTTTGTGTAGACCTGCTCCTTGGTGTATTTTGACTTGGTTAGCTTTAGAATCAGCTCTGAGTGTAAATAAAAAACTTGTAGATAATGTCATTAGCTTTCCAGAAAGTCCAAGATCACATTTATTGAATGTTTGTAACTCTATTTATAGTTGAAACAAGTGACTATTGTGCTACTGTCTAGATTTCTATACATGTGCTAGGTGATTGCTTTAGCTTGCTCTTGTTTTGGCTAAACATGTTTGGTTAGTTCTTGATCGATGCATGTGTGCAATATCTCAACTTAAGTTCACTTGTGTGCCATGCCTAATATGCTTGCTATTCCTCGTAATAGGTTGTGTGATGTTTAGTTAAATAACTCTAGCTGCCTATGTCTTGCATAATCTTATGCTTGTATTGAACACTCTTATGTGGTGCATCTCTTATTTCCATTCTTCATATTCATGCACTTGCATATTGCATATCATCTAGGTGCGCTAGATGAACCACGTGAAGGATGTGATGTTGGAGCCTAACCCAAAGATGGTGTATGGCGGACCTATCCCAAAGATGGAAGGACTAAGCAAGTGCTAGGACCAGAGATGTCACCAAGATGGTGCGAGCTAACTGAGCTGACTTGTGTTGGATCCTAGGCAAGGCCTAGGGCATTTTAAGCCTCCTATGTTTTTACAAATATGACTTGGGTCCTTTATGTTTGATGCATTAGGTTATAAGAGTTGATTGGAAACACTTGATGCATAGAACTACCTTGTCCAAAAATATACCATGAATCCTATGTAGGTCCAGGATCAAATAACTACTTAGTAATGCTTAGCTCGGTAGAAGTCAGGTGATTTCTTGTCACCTGCAAGATATAGGTGGACACTAAACCACAGTTGGCTATATTTGCTATCATGTAAAAGAACCATGGGATGTTGTAAATCGAGGATGGACGGAGTCTGTGTTGTAGGTTGACTCATGTGATTCTGTCTACGCCGATTAGGGACCGCATCGTTGTTGGTCCTCAGTCATTTTGAATGCATGCCTCTCACTTAGCTGGCTAGATAACTCATTCAAACCACGAAGCTGAGTAGCTCAACTCAGGTTGAGCCTCATTCTGTTAAAGTGCGCACTCTGGATGGTAGTAAGGATGTGCGGGGAGCCAGACGTGAGCCCAAGGGTAGGGTAGTCCTGATCGTCCTGGCCGTTGGTTGTCCCTAGTTATGTGGCCCAAATTAAACCCCTAAAATGTGTACCTATGTTGTACGAAAGGTGACCTAAGACTACCTTGGCGCAGGTTTGTTTGGGTTTGTGTTAGGAATATTTGCCCATCTAGTTGCAATCGATTTAAATCACCGTCTCTCTCGGATAGTGAGAACTTAACTGAGCTTCCTTCTATCGTAGTGTTAATGGAAAGTGGAATTGTTTTGAGAATGAGATAATAAATGTATGTGGTTATTATTGTGCTGTCACTAATGATATACCACATGTTTGGCATAGGTTAGTTGCTAATCTAGAGATGAATAGCTATAATTAACTTGATGACTGAATTATAAAATGTATAGCTGAATTAGTAGCTTTTTATGCAAAATGTTGTCAAGCTAGCTCCACTTATATAACCTTGCATGATCCTTGGTGTCACTTTATTTTGGGTTTATGATGGATAAGTCTAGCTGAGTACATTCGAGTACTCAGTGTTTATCCCAGCATGTTGTAGGTGAAGTTCTCAGTCTGCTGAACATGGTGGCTAACCGCTAGTGGGCTCAGCGACTCTATATAGTGTTCTTATCTATATGCTTTTGTTAGATGATGTCACGTAGGCTATCAATGTATTTGGAACTTATATTATTGTAATCATTTAAAAGCTATGTTGTTTTCACTAATCGGTTTTGAAAACCAAACTTGTATTATTATTGTGAACTCATTGTAAATATTATTTCCACTGCAACTCCATGTATATGATGTTTATTTGCTTAATCGTGCGATCTTGGTTGTGATGTTGATTTATTGAGGTCCTTCGTGACACTTAGCAGTCTACCGGGTTTATATAAGTGAAAGTATGTGTGCGTCAACGTATTAAACGGGGCCAGCCATACTTGCGCTTGTATGAATTGGGTGATTTTATCACAGCTAGTACTAGAGCAAGATTAAGCATAATACTATCATGTACATAGTTTTAAAAACAAAGTTTTGATTTTAAAAGCCTATTTGGACTAAAACTTTAGCTACAGGCAAATTTGTCAAAACTAATTTGCAAAACTATTCTAGCGACAACCTCCATTTAAGCCCAATTAAGGACTACTAGGTGGCTAAGTAAACTGATACTAACTATGGGTGATTTACTTAATTGCAATTTTTATTTCATTGTCTATACGGTGTGCTATTGTATGGATGTCACTCGCTTGAATGGTAATATATGGATCAATATACCTCTACACCCAGGTAAGTTGGTGAGTGGCATGATCGCAAGATGTGAACGTGCGGTCAAAGGGGAGAGGTAGTTTTGATACTTAAGTATATATCTCATATATATACGGAAGTATTTAATTGTTGGTTAGTTTTGGTATGGCTATATATGCATATTCTATATGTATGTATAGATGTACTTATTGATGGTAGCTTTGATACGGAAATATATATATAGTTGGTATATATATATACGGAAGTATTTAGCATGAAATCTAGAGACTAGACTTTTATTCTTGCATATGTATATGTGGGGTTGGGCTGAAATGAAATCATTCTACAGGTTCGCTAACCACGAATGCATAGATTGAATGTAACTGACGACTAGCTATATATCGAGAGAGTACGTGTTATGCCACTGACATAGAACGTGATTGCCACCTTAGGCTGGCAATTTGGTGAGGACAAATAGGATGAGCATGCATCATGATTGTTGCTTGTGCATAAACATGCTCCTCTCAGCCTTGTTCTATTATTGGATAACTCATGGTAACCCTATGGTCATGTTGTGCATGACCAAAAACTAATTTGCTAAATGTAAGTTAAACTCATTTTGAAGAGATGTACACCTACTTAGTAAAAGGAAATAAAAGATAACAATACCTTGCCACCATGTTTTGCATGTTATGTGTAGTTGTGTTGCTGGAGATGACTGCTTGTTATGTGTGAGCTTGGTGCTTAGTAATAGTCACTTAAGCTAATTGGATTGAGTGTTTCAAATGCTTGCTTAAGACCATGATGTATGTGTGGATGCTTTGTTACCAAGGTAGCATCATAGTCATTACCCCTTTTGTCGATGGTGAGCATACAAGTGTTGAAGAGCATAATCCTAGAACCGCACTCAAGTTATGTTAATCTCATGATTGTCTCCTAGTAGATTCCCTTTGCTTAGAAGCTTGAGCCTGTATGTGTGATTATTAGCCCTTGAATGTTTGTGTATCCATGCCTTTGCTTGACCCATAAGCCCAAGCTTAGTCCCCTTAAATGTTTGCATATGCCATAGATGCTCTGCACCCTTTTTTGTGAAGATCCTTGTTTGATTGACCAACCAAGTTAAGTTCTCACTAATGCCAACCCTTGACCATGGTTGTTCTTTGATAGTTGTAGAGACCATACCCAAATCCAAGTTGGACCTCCTAATTGCCTCTCCTAAAGGTGAGCTAGTGTAATGTAATCTCTCTTTACCGTGGCCTCTGAATCTTTTGCTTGCAAATCATGTAGCTACCTTATGAACTCAATCTTTGATCGGTATATCAGTTTTGGCCTTGAAGTTGCTCAATTCATCTCTAACCTTCCCAAGTCTCTAAATGTTTATTAGTCTTGGTCTCATGTTGCTACCCAACAAGACCAAATCTCATGTAATCTTTTATCTAGTAATCTCCATGGTAAATGCAAGGCGTGCGTGAAATTAAAGCAAGAGTCTCATGCTTAGTTGTCTTCGTTAGTTAATTTATGTTTCTCTTGAGCCATGTCTTTACTTTACACCACCCTTGTTGACTCCTAACCTTATACTACCTTTTCCTGCTATCCCTCCTTTGCATGGTGCGTGCTCCTATGCAATCTGATTTGTGCCACGTGAGAACTCTTGTGGGTTGTAGGTTCAGTAATGGTGCCACGATTAGCGATCTATGGTGCCGCAACGAAACCAAGAGCCTCTTATGGTGGCCGACACAAGGTTGTGCTGCTCGGCACACACTAGTATTGAGGTTTCTAGTCATGACCCATTATGGAACTACACAGATGAGTTGTCTCCTCATGAGCTTTTCCTTGGTAATCTCTCCATATCATATCAGAAGATCCATATATCATACCAAAAGTAGTAGAGTTTCCTTTTGAAGTTACAAAAAGGATAACCTAGAAGAACAGATCACCGACATAAATAATAGCAGACTACAAGAGGTGGTAGACAAGTGACTCTACTTGACTGTTCCTATAATTACATCGGTCATCTAGTGAGCAACTTGTGTCATCGCGCGTTGGATCAGGCAGGTACACAACACTTAAAGTTGGACAAGTTATCAGTCGGATAATATATGGGCTGGAACATTATGTCCTGTAATAGGTCACCTGCTGCTCATGAGCTTTCTATCCAAGCCTTGACCTTTATGTGCAAGATGATCAACCGACCTTGTTCGGTGTGACCCTTTTCTGCTGACTTTGATATTGACTCTCTATTTGTGCATCCACTATGATTGTTGCCATCAACAAGGAAGTTTTGGAGCTTTTTAAGTGTTGAGGGACAACTGATTAATTACCAATAGGAAAGTTAAGCTACAGCTAGGTGATAACTCTTTGGTAACTACGAAGGCTATGTCTCATAGAACAATGTTAAGCAAAGAAACAGCAAAGCCGGTCAGCGATGCTAGTACTACTTTCTTCTCTAGGCCCTATGTCATCAAGTCAATTCCATCTTGAACCATCACATAGATAGTGAAAAATGCTATAACAGCTAAGTAAAGAGCTAGAGAAAGCACATCCCTAGTTTTGGTCAGCATCGTTATGTATATGGTGCTATCAAAGGATTTGTTTAGGACTCTATTGAATGAAGCACAGAAGGGTAGTTAGAAATGGTCCCTTATGTTTGCCAGACTGCCCCTCTACATGTAGTATGCATTGTGCCCTACAAAAACAACCCACAAGTCTAGTGCTTGTGTATCATCGAGTTTGTGTCTAAATCAATGGTTGAGGTTGTTTCCTAAGAGGCATGTAAGGAAAAACCCTAGCCTCCATCCTTAGTGAGAAAGCTACTGCTGCTTTTGTACGAAGACTTGGAGAGTGCAGAACACACTCCAAAATGTGTGATGCAAAGAAAAAGAAGAATGGGAAATCTATCCATATTTCATGGCACCAAACCGGTTATCCTTAAGCCAGTGATTTGAGGCACAAACATGGTTGGATCATCACAAAACTTGGCATGCTCATTCTTCTCTTGGGGTACTTCAATGTCTGAAGTTGGTTTGGGCATTGGTTGAGTAAAGCATCGGATTTGAGAGATGTTTTGTTAGTTCGGGTCATTAAAAATTTCAGAATAGAGCAGTTTCGGTAGATGACTCATTTAGATAGTCAAACAGTGTCCGTTTGAGCTGAATTTTGGTCAGTTGTTTGAGGACTCGTGGGTATACATACCTACCAAAATTCATGTAGAATGGACCATTAGTTTTTGAGATATGAACTAAAAACCAAGGTGTATAGAATCTGTGATTTCTCGATTGACTACCATCATCCCTCATATTAGAAGGTTGTGTTTGTAATTGATGCCAAGATTAGCAACATGTTCAAAGTTTTGCCATTAGATAATCCTTTAGATGCCCTAGAGAAGACTCCTTGCACCCATTGTGCATTGCCTTGCCTTCTATCTCCGCAATTTTGTGAGCAGTCAAGGTGTTCTACAAGTCAATTTGTGCCAGTACGAGTCAAAAACAATTTGAAAACTGTGAAACAACAGATTTCATATTATGATTTTGAGTTGTTTATTGACATTAGAAAGAAGCCTCAATGTCAAAAGTAGTCCAACAAGGCTAGTTTTGCTACAGTGCAAGTCAACCCAACTTATTGTGCAACTACACCATGAAGGAAATTATACTCAACCTATTTGGTAGTGTACCATTTCTCTAGTTTGGTGAATACTTGTAACCTTGTTGTCCTCTAGGCCTCGCTATCACCCTTTTGTAGCAATGATTTCCAATGTGGACTTATCCTTTGGTACCTTTCATGTGTTTTTACCCAAGAGATTGCATCAGATTCAACCCAGATAATTGTTGCCACTTGGATACGAGGATCCCCTTAACTAATGATCGTTGAAACCCCTGAGCCGATAGAGTCGGCTATCACATTCACTGCTCTCTCAATAAACTCAGATAATACCGTGTTATCGTTAGAGAAAGAGAACTGCACAAATGGAACATTATGTAGTTTTCCATCAGTTGGCTTTTGAGTAATTGGACAGTTACGACCAGCATAGGCATGGCCTGTTGGATTAGTCGGTTTTTCATCACCTCAGAAGATGTTCACCCCGTCTATGATCTTATCCCTTATGAAAAGTTATACATGCTATGCCCACTAGAGAGGTAGAGGATGCGAGTAGTTCATTATGCTCTAAACCACCCTTCATACACTAAGAACAAGTATCAAAGAGTGTCTTGACCAAATTAGCCTCTCTGATGCTCGGAGCTAAGTAACCTAATGCTATCGTAGATGTTGAAAATTGGATGACATGCTTCCCTTCTCTTAAAAGTCTTTCACACCGAATCTCAGGGTGAGATTCTCATAAGGGGGGAGTGCTGCAACACCTCGGGTGTTAGCCACTTGCTAGGCAATGGGTTTGAGCTCAAACATGATAGATCAAGAGGTAATCAGGAGCTTTAGTTCCTTATCTCTAAAGTGGTGATGGAAGTGTGGAGGTCAAATCTATGAAATTGAGTCCCAACTTGAACTTGGACAATACACCTTGCTTACATGTTGACCCTTTTCAAATGTAGGCTTGAGTAATGTGGAAGGTGTCCCTTTTCATGTGCCTCACATCTATTTCCATCTACATTGACTATTGGATAAGTTTCATGAAGTTTGGAGCCAAGAATTCACATGCAATGATAAGTTATAATCTTTCTTAAATTGCTTCATCCGGTGAATGGGAACATGGGATGTCTACAAAACCTTGCTACCTTTCCCAAATGAATCTAATTGGACTCTACAACAAAAGCTATGAAGGGTTCATGTTGAGCAAATGCCCAGAAAATGCTTCAATGGATCAAAAAGGACGATTTAAGCATATTTAAGATGCTGTTTTGACCAAAGTAGAACTATAAGTTTTGTACTGATTTTGGTGTTTGACCCTAAATGAAAGTTGTAGTTTGTCCTTTGGGGAACAAACTTTGTTTAAAGGTCAGTAGCTAGTTTGTCCCCTAACTTAGTCAAACTGAGGCCTCAAAACTAAACCCAGTGCTGTTTTGGATCTAAAAAATTTGGCTAATCTAAGATTGCAATGAAGATGATGTTTGGCATCTCGTGTTCTTGGATTTTTGTTAGGCAACTCAAGTTGAGCCAAATATAAAAGTTGGAGTTTACCTCTTGGAGAAGAGCATGTAAAAAGTTGGACTTAGTTTGACAAAGTTTGACCTCCTAAAACCAACAAAACCGAGCTCTACCATAAACCTCGTTAAGTCATTGATGGTGTGAAATTAGGGCTTATTTAACTGCTAATCTACTGCCCTAATGACCATGGCCCCTAAATGAAATTTGTAGAGTTGCTCTTGGGTTGCAACTTTACTTTTGGGCCCAAGGTCCAAATTGATCCGTAGCCGGCCCAATTTGGCTCCTACCTTGCCCACTTTACAGCACGCCATGTGCTCGATGCCATGCCTCGTGGCTGCCATGCTCAGCGCCACGCGTCCTCCTCCATGCCACGCGCCCATGCCCTCTCCTTGCCTCAATTTGGAGCTGCCCGAGCCCCCTCACAGTCTCTCCCTCACTCTCTCCACTCCCTCTACGCTCCCCCTTGCCCATGCTCGCACTAGAGCATGCGCCGCCATGGCCGAGGTGAGCCGAGCTCACTACTACCACGTTCCCTACCCACTGGGCCTTCTCCGCCCTAGCTGCATGCACCACCATGTCCTCCTCCTCCTCTCCGACCAGCGCTCCTCGGCCGAGTGGGAGACCATCGGAGTAGCCCAACCATCAGAGCCGCTCTCGCCATCGCCATCGGCGCACATGTCCTGGCCTCTACGAGCCACCTCCCAGCCGTCCTCGCCCACCTACGGGTGTTCATGGTCCCCTGACACTATAGCGCACGTCGAGCCTTCCTCCGCCATCGGCTAGCCAGGCCGCCGAAGGCAGCAGCCGTAGCTGCCGCCTGCTTCTGTGGCCAGCAGGCCACGGGCTACCTTGGACCATGCTGCGAGTGCGTGCGAGGATGCCTCATAGCTACGCAGCCCGGCCGGCCCTTCTCCACCACCGTCGGCCCTTCTCTGGCCGAAATCCTGGCCTCCCCGATGACCGCCTCTGTTCAATTCGCGTGGAGGACATCGCGCAAGAATTCAAAGAAAGGGAAGGGCCTAACTGTGAACCCTAGACTCATATGAATAGTGCCTAGAAAGACATGTTCGCTGGAATCGGTATTTGAGGAAAGTTCATTGTCTCCGATGCAAATGTGTTTCTCCTTTATTGCTTTTAATATAGCTAAAACTTTGGAAAATCAAAATAAATTGTAGAAAAATTGTAAAATAGCAAATGAAGACTTTTTGGAATTCTTGAAAGTAGAGCTATGCATTAGAGTCGTAATATGATATGTGTTAGTAGAGATTTTTTGCTGTTTTTATTTACCAATGTTAATTATGGTTTTGTAGAAATAAATTCATATCTAAAGTTGTGGTGCTCCGATTGCTATGAAATTTTTATGGTAGGCTACTGGTGTCATATGTGTGCTGTGGTAAAAAATTCAGGTTTATTGGTGCATGTGAGACTGAGTTATTGATTTAACTTGTTTAGTGCTTGATAAATGGTTTTAAATAAGTTATCATTTTTATGAAGGTGTAAAAAAGGAAAATGTTGTTCCTCTACCTTTGTATGATGCTATGCTACCATAATAACATATAATATGGCCATATATTTGCATAAAATAGTGTGCTTTAGATTTATCTTGCTCTCACATGTTTTCTTGCATTAGTAATTTGTCTTTTTTGTAATAATTAATCTATAAAACCTGAGCTTGTAAGATTTGTACGGTAATCATGTTTTGTCATCATCTATCTCTCATAAAAATTTGAGATCCAAATGAGATGTTTGCAACATCACCTATAATTAATATATAGGTTTTTATATATATATAGAAAAGCTAATGAAAATTTGTTAGTAGATGCTTGTGTTTATGCCACTTAATACTTCTGATAATTGGTGCTAGGTAATGTGATTGCTTGGTTATAGTTAGGAGTTCATGAAGCTGCATATATAGCAACAAAATGTTAGTTGTTAACAACATAAATGGTAAATGCATATAGTTGTATCTCTGCTGTTATGGCTGCCTGTACAGTTTTTTTGGTGGTAATATTTTTTGATGCAAATGATGTTTTCTGTATATATATCGAATAAAAAAGTTGTAGATAATTTCCTTATCTTTCTGTCCTAAAATTTCATGATTTTAGGCCTGCTGGTTTAGGAGTTATAGGTTTTACAAGTTTGTTGTCAGCTTTTGCATGTACTTTGAATAGATCTGTATGATTGTATTGTTTGGCTTATTTAAATATGGAATCATGTATTGGTAATAATAGGAGAGTTGTAGTGCTTTTCTAAGATTTCTAAAATATCTAAGATCACTACTTTTGGTGGTCTAAAAGTCTAGTTATTGTTGTTCAAAGTGGAATGACATGTTCTATTTAAATCTGGATAGAGATGTCTTCATTGGGTTGTTTAACCTTGTTAGCTATAGAATCATCTTAAGATGATAGTAATAAAGTTATAAGTAACTTAATAATCTTTCCATAAAGTTATGAATCATGTTTGTTGGATGATTAGAACTTCCGTTTTTCTGTCCATTGTTTGTGCAGACCTGCTCCTTGGTGTATTTTGACTTGGTTTGCTTTAGAATCAGCTCTGAGTGTAAATAAAAGAGTTGTAGATAATTTCATTAGCTTTCCAGAAAGTCTAAGATCACCTTTATTGAATATTTGTAACTCCAGTTATAGTTGAAACAAGTGACTATTGTGCTGCTGTTCAGATTTTTGTACATGTGCTAGGTTATTGCTTTAGCTTGCTCTTGTTTTGGCTAAACATGTTTGGTTAGTTCTTGATCAATGCATGTGTGCAATATTTGAACTTAAGTTCACTTATGTGCCATGCCCAATATGCTTGCTATCCCTCTATAATAGGTTGTGTGATGTTTAGTTAAATAACTCTAGGTGCCTATGTCTTGCATAATCTTGTGCTTGTCTTGAACACTCTTATGTGATGCATCTCTTATTACCATTCTTCGTATTCATGCACTTGCATATTGCATCTCATCTAGGTGCACTAGATGAACCATGTGAAGGACGTGATGTTGGAGCCTAACCCGAAGATGTTGTATGATGGACCTATCCCAAAGATGGAAGAACTAAGCAAGTGCTATGACCGGAGATGTCACCAAGACGGTGCGAGCTAACTGAACTGACTTGTGTTGGATCCTAGGCAAGCCCTGGAGCATGATAAGCCTCCTATGTTTTTACAAATATCACTTGAGTCTTTTATGTTTGATGCATTAGGTTATAAGAGTTGATTGGAAACACTTGATGCAAAGAACTACCTTGTCGAGAAATATACCTTGAATCCTATGTAGGTCTAGGATCGAATAACTGCTTAGCAATGCTTAGCTCGGTAGAAGTCGGGTGATTTCCTGTCACTTGCGAGATATAGGTGGACACTGAACGATGGTTGGCTATATTTGCTATCGTGTGAAAGAACCATGGGATGTTGTAAATTGAGGCCGGATGGAGTCTATGTTGTAGGTTGTCTCATGTGATTTCGTTTGCACCGATTAAGGACCGCATCATTATTGGTCCTTGGTCATTTTGAACGCATGCCTCTCACTTAGTTGGCCAAATAACTCATTCCAACTACGACGCTGAGTAGCTCAACTTAGGTCGGGCCTCATTCTATCAAAGTGCGCACTCTCAATGGTAGTAAGGATGTGCGGGGAGCCAGACATGAGCCTAAGGGCAGGGTAGTCCTGATCATCTCGGCAGCTGGTTCTCCCTGGTTGTGTAGCGCTTATCAAAGCTGCGAAATATGTACCTAAGTTGTACCAAAGGTGACCCTAAGACTACCTTGGAGCAGGTTTGTCTGGGTTTGTGTTAGGAATATTTGCCCAGCTGGTTGCAATCAATTCGAATCGTCGTCTCTCCCAGATATTGAGAAACTTGACTATGCTTCCTTCTATCATAGTATTAATGGCAAGTGGAATGGTTCTAAGAATGAGATAATAAATGGCTATGGTCATTATTGTGTTGTCACTAATGATATACCACATGTTTAGCATAGGTTAGTTGCTAATCTAGAGATGAATAGCTATAATTAACTTGATGACCGAATTATAAAATGTATAGCTGAATTAGTGGCTTTTATGCAAAATGCTATCAAGCTAGCTCCACTTATATAGCCTTCCATGATCCTTGATGTTACTTTATTTTTGGTTTATGATGGGTAAGTCTAGCTGAGTATATTCGAGTACTCAATGTTTATCCCACCATGTTGTAGGTGAAGTTCTCGGCCTACTGAACATGGTGGCTAACCGCTGGTGGGCTCGGCGACTCTATATAGTGTTCTTATCTATATGCTTTTGTCAGAGGATGTCACATATGCTAGCAATGTATTTGGAACTTATATTATTGTAATCATTTGAAAGCTATGTTGTTTTCACTAATTAGTTTTGAAACCCAAACTTGTATTATTATTGTGAACTCATTGTAAACATTATTTCCGCTGCAACTCCGTGTATATGATGTGTATTTCCTTAATCGTGCGATCTTGGTTGTGATGTTGATTTATGGAGATCCTTCATGACTCTCGGTGAATTATCGTGTTTATATAAGTGAAAGTATGTGCATGTCAACGTGTTAAATGGAGGTAGCCATACTTGCGCTTGTATGAATTGGGTGGTTCTGTCATAGATATCCTCCCCAATCAACATGGAGTTCAGTTGTGCCTCATCGAGAAACGTCCCATAAATTGTTGGTTGTCAAGCCCATTGGTCCCCAATTGCCTCCACAGTGGCCAAAGGGCAAGATTCCTCCCCTAGAGGGGGTCAACTCAGGTGACTTCTGTTGGTGTTTTTAACATGTCATTTGTTTGAGTACTTAGCCACCTATTATAAACCTATATCCCCTAACTTTACTAGGTTGTCATCCCTAGTGATGATGATAGAGATATGTGTTGGTACTACATAGTATTACTACTAGAATAACACTAAGCAGTTCTTTAGTAATTATATGACTAGAGAGAATATATATAAATCTATGAATGCAAAGTATCTGCAAGCGCATAGATAATATACCATTGTAGCATTTTACCGAAGAGTATTCTAGGTATCGTTATTTATATTTTTACCACTAGGAAGGTCTAGCACGAACATGTATTGATAACTTATACTATTGAAGGAGAAATAAACCATAGCCAATATCCTACTCACAACAGGAGTAAGTCATAGGATAAGATATGTATATAATAAGTAATGAGAATAATAAATCACTCAGAGCACTCCTTTCTATAGCATTAGCATGGTCAGGTAGAATATTAGAGGAATAATTCCTAAGTTATTCTTAATTACAAGTCAAAGCATACATTTAATTAGTGCAATCACACCTAGTAATCATGGCTAAGATCATCATCATATCTACACCTAAGGGATATTACTAAGGAATATTGAGGGCAGAGCTCATTCTACCTTCATAATCGGACCCTACGTGCACCTATATTTGGAAAGTGGACTAGAAAGGACTCAACAGGAGTGTCACATCCATGATCTACCACATGACCCAGAAAATAGGGTGTATCCATAGGTAAACAACGTATAAGCACCATGCTTACACAATGTCGACCACCCACCCTATGTACATCAGAGTGAGTGCTATACGAACTTATGCATAAACACAATGATAAACTGGCTATACTAAATATAAAATCAAAGTAGACATTGAACATCATAATGAAGAACATGAATAAGATGAACATTGAGATTGTCATAACAATTGTAACTAGCATATAAAAATAATGTTGAAACAAAAGAGAGAGGGGTACAAAGTTTATACCAAACCACGCTCTTGACAAGATCAGGAATCCAAGCGAAGTCCTGCTTGCCTCCCTCTAGATCTATCCTAACTAGCTATGCTATGGAAGAGGAGGACCTCTGAGGAGATTAGGGTTTCTATCTTCTCAAATGACTTGATGACTTTTGAGGCCTAGGGGTAGACTGGGGCTGGATTATATAGCCCTGAGGGTCCAACATAAGCCCTTGGATTAAACCATCTTAAGCAACAGCCTAGATGCGTCCTTAAAGGTGGTGGGAGACCGACATACGAAGCTGGCTAACAGGTGGGCCCAGGGGGGCTGGGCGGCCCCACCTATCAGTGGTGGCCCTCCGCTTTGGTGACATGGCTTCTAGACCCTTCTAGAGTCTTCCCATGTAGGTACCATGGTAGAACTCTATATTTTCCTTTGATGATTAGGTCCGCCTTGGCAGTTTTCTGATTAAACCCTGCTGGAAACACAGATTCACCAAAACTTGTGAAATTTATTAGTTTAAACCCCAAAACCTTCATTGGTGATAATATTTATGCCCTTATGCATGTTTAATTGATGGTTTATAATGGTTGTTAACTACTGTCAACAACTCCTCCAACCTTACCTTTTGCTAGTCCCTTAGCAAAACTAAACTTAGTAACTAAATCTCGAGTTTAAGGATTTTGAAAACATTGAAGCAACTCCTCAAAAGTACACATGCGCTCAAACAAGAATTCTCCTCCAGATTAGAATAAATCGATCTAACTTTCAAACTTACCCATATTACATTCAACCACGGGGCTTCTCAGCCTTCACTTAGGTCTTGAGCAACTGAAAGATAGAATAATCAAGTCAAGCACTATGTCTCAAGTTATTCGCTCAACCATTATTCCAGAGTTTTTATAGGTTTTCAAAATAAAACTCAGAGCTTCCTATTGTATGACACTCTCAAGTCTCTCAATATATGTGGTATTTATCGATCCTCACCAAGATAATAGTGGTGTTATGTCTTTCTCTTCCTACAACTAAGGCTTATGTGGAGCTCATAGGAGTGGAGAAAGCATAAAAGAGCATACTTGCAATACATATATTGTAAAGTAAAACCTTAGATCCAAAGAGAGTTGAGACATACAATTAAATCAAGATGTGCATGTGTATGGATGTATATGGTGGATATATATGGTGGCTAATCTAATTCTACTATGCTCCTTGAAAACATCTCTCTTTTAAAACTTGGAAACAACTTTGCAAGAAAACAGGGGCTATCTTATTCATCTTCTTTTTTTTAGGCGGGCATCTGAGTACCCATTGTTTTCAATATCTCAAACACTTGTCCATTTTTTCATCTCTCTCTTTTTTATGAATAACTTGTCCATTTTTTCATCTCTCTTTAGTGTAGGAGTAGTGCATAATTAGGTGGTGTGTACGTGATCTTGATTTTAAGAGCATGACAAACCTCTTATAAGGCATCAACAAAGTTTGACTAAACTCAATGCAAAACAATAAGTATATTTGAGTGAAAGTTTTTCTAATCTAAATATCATATATGGCTCTGGTAGGAATTCAAGCTTTGTCATACAAGGAACTCATCATGTAGGATTTTCATATTTTTCAAAAGATAAATCTCTAGAACTTTAGTATCACTAGGAACAAGATAAACAACAACTCAGACCTTCTCATATCATATCCATTAATTACCTAGACTTAGCTCAAGCATATGCTATCCACGAGTTTTAAGTTTAGAGTAAATCCTTATATCAAAATAATCGTATCCAAAACTCAGGAAAATTCAAGGATGAAAATAAGGTACTTGAAAGGAATCACAATAGAGCAACTAGTCGTCATTTCCATTGCAAGAGATTATCCTTAGAGTCCTTTTATTTAACTCCTAAAAATAGAAAACTAGACACACACTTTTATTTTGTTTTCATTTTTAAGATCACACCTTACTATTATATATATAGCTAAGATAAACTTTTATTTTGTTTTTGTTTGTTATTCATCTTTTTATGACTTTAGCAAATATCTAGAAAACTCAAAGATAGTAAAACCAAAAAGGGAAAGAAATACTTAGCTAGATACATGGGGACGCTCCTCCCCCAAGCTGGATGTTGTTGTGGTCTTTCTTAAAATCTCTCTCATCCTTCCAGAAGTTGTTTTCCTCATGTAGCGGGTGTAGCATCGGCTCGGGAAAATGTACTTTGGATGGATGGCTTTACTCTTGATCATCCTGCAAAATACTCCAACAAGAACACCAAAAACTCATGGTATGGATTAAGATAAGGGGTTAGCGGTCAGCCATTTAGAGATTTGTTTTCCTTGGAGGTTAGATAGGTTTTCTAATTGACAAAGTTCTAGCAGGATGTCTATTAATATATTTTTGGATTTTCTTATTTATATAATGCAGAAAGAAGTATGTATGCATGTTTATTTTTATGCCACCATAGTGAATATTCTCGTGGGTGTTTACACAGTAGATTTATTCACATGGGGCTTAGTATTTTTTTGATGCAATGATGTAATGCAGTAACAGAACTTTTTATTTTTCTTTTCTAAATGCAATGCTAATGCAGAAAAGTAAATATGCTAAAGTGAAAAATAATTCATGCAATGCTAAAAGTATATATGGATAACTACCGATGTTACCTCATGGCCAGGGTCCGAACAAGACTTGGCTAGAGAAGAGTCCTTTACTTTACGGGTGCATCATCTGGTCCTAACAATGGAGACTCTGATGATTGCGCTCTTATGACTCTGGTGATGATGTTACCTTCTCCTTCCACACCTGCTTGGTCTATTGACTTGACTTTGGTGGGGCAGGTTCACCTTTTACAACTCCTTCAGGTTCCATATCTTCCTCCCATTCATTCTTTGGAGATTGATTCTTCTGGTTTTGGGATGATCGACGTCTCCTCCTAGAGTGGGACTTCTTTGGCTGCTCATAAGTAGTGTAAATATTAAAATAATAGCGTACCTTTTCTCTAGGGAATTGGAAGTGGACTTGTCCAGATTCAACGTAGATGATCATGTTGGTGGTGTTGAGGAACAATCTTCCAAGAATGATGGGTGTATAATCTTCTTCTTCACCCATGTCTAGAACCATGAAGTCGGTAGGGGAATTGTGATCATGTATTCTTACCATAATATCTTTTGTTGTCCCCTCTGGGAATCGGATTGATTGGTCCACCCTCTGTAATTGCATATATGTAGGGAACAAAGGTTCGTCACTTAATAAATATTCATACATTACCTTGGACATTATGTTGACCCTCGATCCAATGCCGTAGAAGGTCTTGTCGAATATTCTTTGCCCATTGGTACACTCGATCGTTGTTATGCCTAGATCATCCTTCTTAGCAAGGAATGATGAAGCGAGGAGGTGGTCATACTCTTATTAGTGTGTTTACTATCTCTTCATGTGGTTGTCTGGCTTTGTTCTTCCTTCTTCTCCTGTTGTTCTCCTTCTTGGTCACTGTTGTCACTTTAGGCAAATATAGCATCTATGGATGCCCGAGAGATTACAAGATACAATTCTTGAAAGAAAACTTCTCCTTTCTATCCTTGATTGTGAAGCAGATCTTGGCACTATCCGCATAGATGATGGCTTTAGCGATGCTTAAGAAAGGTTGGCCTAAAATAATGGGTGCCCTTAAATCTCCACCTGTTTCCAAAACCACAAAGTCTATGGGAACATATGATTGTCCGACTCGAATAATGGCATCTTCAAGAATTCTCTTTGGGTAACAGAGTGACTAATCTACAAGCTGCAAATGCATATTTGTGTACAACAAAGCATCTCCATTAATTCAATCATAGATTAACTTAGGCATGATGTTGACACTTGCTCTGAAGTCACAAACAACTTCTTAAAAATGTGAGGTCCAATGGCGATGGGGATGATTGTAGCACCCGGTTTTTAGAAACAAACCAGATACACACCATATGTGTGCCTAGGAAGTCAAATCTCACATATAGCTTCAAATAAGGGTAATATCAAAAAACAATGCTTAAATACATAGTGTATTAGTATAAAGACTATAACCTTAGTATAGACAGCAGAAAGACAACTCCGATCTTTAGGCGAAGACTCCAAATCCATAGGGACAACTGACTGGTTGATCACAAGCCTAATTCCTCCAAACTCTAGCAATCTGGTACCCATTTGGGATTTTTCCAAAGATTTAAAAAGTAAAGCAAGCATAAGTACATGTCGTACTCAACAAATATAACATGGGTTTCAAGCGGCTCAAAAGGCTAACACTGGTTTAACTGCGGTTAACTTTTAATGAGTCATCTTTTAGCAATTGGGTGGCAACAAGTTCATCACAAGCCCATAAACACATGATCAGGTAAACATGAATAATGAATAGCATAAATAGTAATTATTAATGAGCATCTTTATCATCAGTATCATATGTTTTCATCATCATTAACCATTAGTGATCATCTATTCCATAAATGTTCCAAGGCCACTCATGATCGTGAGCACGGCTATTATACCAGTTTTACACTCTATAGAGGTTGTACACTTTCACTATGAGTTATGATTTACCCTTTCACCCAAGGCGGCCAACCTCTTGACCCACAACCAAGGAAGGTCGATAGGGTTCACTATGAAGCCTTTCAAAGGTTCGTCTAAAAGGTTAGGGCCATTAGATTCACTTGGCAAACAAATATAGGAACCCTGTGTCGAATGGCATAATTCCATCACGGCTATACACATAAGAGTAGAGGCTGCTATAATAGAACTGACCAATTTATAAGAGCACAAGTATGAAAGCAATCACCGGAGTAATCAAACCATCATACTTGAACCCATATAAACCCGGTAGCCAACTAAAACCATGAAGGATTTCAAACCAACTTGCATACAACCAAAATCATAGTAATTCAACATAACAAGCCACATGTTACATCCAGTTCACAAGTAGTTCACAAGTACCTCATACATCAGAGTTCACATAATTATTACAAAATGAGTTCACAAATAGCGGAAGCAAAGTAGTTTGAGACCATCACACACACTTAGTTCAAATACAAGCTAGTTCCATAGTCATATCCCGCAAAAGCAACATGATAAGATAACATAGATGATCATGCCCATGATCTAGTCTTCATCCCCGTGGGGTGGAGACAATACTTGCAGTAGCCATTATAGAGCACGTCATCTGCAACAAGGGGGAATAAACCCTAAGTACGAGAATGTACTCAGCTAGACTTACCCGTCATAAACCAAAAATAAATGACACCAAGGAGTATGCAAGGCTTTATCGGTGGATCTTGCTTGACAACTATTTTTCATAAAAGCTTTAGTGATATGAAAGCCTAATTAAATTTTGAGTAAGCAGCAAGTTATCAATATTAACATGTCACTAGATTAGCACCTGTACTAGAGCAAGCATTTGATTAACTCCAAACATTAGTAACCATATCTAATATAATGTTGTATCATCATCATCATCGATTTAACCCTCAAGTTCCATTAAGTGCATCTACGTTGCCGCTGCTCAGTCAAGTTCTCACTATCCAGGATAGATGGCAATTCGAATTGATTCCTATCCAACTAGAGGGGTATTCCTAACACAAACCTAGGCATACTGCGCGAAGGCAGCCTTAGGTCACCTTTGGTACAACTCAGGAATCACGGTTCCGAGCAGCGCCACACCCTCAGGGAGTCCACTCTGCCAGGTGGTCAATCTCACCTAGGACTTACGCCAATGGCTCCCTGCACATCCTTACTTCTGCCAGGGTGCACACTTTCACTTCTCATTCTTCTGGCCTGAGTTGAGCTACTCAGCTTCACGGTTGGAATGAGTTATCCAGCCAACTAAGTGATAGGCATGCATTCAACATGACATGAGGATGTACAGCAAATCAGTCCTTAACTGACATAGATAGGGATAGGTCCACACCCAAGACCTCCTTGCCTTGTTGCTTCTCTATCGACATCCCGCCTGGTCTACATCCATTATTAACACATGGTTATTTCCATGATAGCAAATATAGCCAACCGTGCCCATACATCATCCTAACTTGCAGGTGATAGGAAATCACCTGACTTTTACCGGTCTAAGCAAGGCTAAGCTTTGATTCGCTCCTGGACCTAAATAGGATTCAGGGTACGTTTACTAGACAAGGAATAGATATATATGCAACAAGTGTTTGCATCCAATTCCTATCACTTAATGCATCAACAATAAAGATACTCAAAGTAACATTTTCAAAACATAGGAGACTTAGAATGCTCCGGGGCTTGCCTTTTAGAAAAGATGAAGATTGGTGATCGGAACACTCAAGAACTTCTTCACTGGCTCCTTCTTCTGCGGCCTGCGCCTCCTGCTCTTGAGCTTGCTGCTGGTCCTCCGAAAGTACTTGCTCGAATTCCAGAAGCGTGACTCCCTCTGGAACACCTATTGCATCTATATGCATAGTATAAGAATCATACATGCACGAGAGATGGAAGGTGATGATGAAATGTACAGCCATGCATAGATGGACGCATGAAAGACACGATGATACAAGATTAACATCTATTTTACCGAGTAGGTGCATATCTCTTTTAGAAAACAAGAACGACACACTCACCAAGCTCTAACAACCTAAGATAAAGTTGTTCATCTTCAGTAAGAGGTCTAGCACCTGCAACTAACAATTTATTTTAATTAGCCTAGCATCTAACTCATCACATCGACTCATATTAAGCAAACAAGTTATTCACTGCAATCACAATTTTCAGGCTGCAAACAACAGCAGCTAGTTTTATCCATAACTAGAGTTGTACTAATCCAAAAGACATGCAACAAGACAATCTGGAAAGGTTATAAAATTATCTACAACTTTCGTTTAATCAATAGAGTCTAATTCAAACTCAAACTACATCAAACAGACTGATCTTATAAAACTGTCTGTGGATTCTAGAGAGTAGGCAGTTGGGAGTGCTGACTTCCAACTGATATAACTCTCACACTACTAGGCGAAATGCCTTGAAATTTTGACACAAGCTAGATAAACAAGTTCCCTACAACTTTGTTATTGACCAAATTCACAACGAACATCAAGTTCACCAGTTAATTTGCTTAACTCTAAAATCTATCCAGAAAGTCACTATAAATGAATTATAGTGAAAATAATATTTCATGACATACAAGAATAGTACTATGAGTACTACCAATGCTACCAACAGTTAACATACATCAATGAACACTAGAAAACATAGTGGCCATTCCTAAATAAATTATTTTCATGCCTTTATTAATTTATTTAGATAATTAGGTTAAATAATAAACACATATCCAAAGTGTACAGAAAATTCTACAAAAATTACAGTGGCTTATACATATCTCCAATAGGTACTGTATCAGTTTCACATCATTTTAAAAAGTATAACATCCTACACAAAAATGATAAGCCAGCAGGGCTTAAAATAGCATAAATAGGAAACCCTAGTGAAAAGTGTCAAGCAATAGATTTTATATTTTTCTTAGCATCCTTAAGGTACCAGGACAACTTCCAATAAATTTCATGAGCATTGGATTCATAGATTAATTATTAAAATTCACACAAGGATCACCAAATTATAAAAGGGAAATTAATAACTCAAAAACCATTCATACACTGACTCTCAAATTTTTACCAGAGCTTCTACTCATCAAGAACAGCTCACCATACAAATTTCATAATTTTTGGAGCACTGGAACTTTAGATATGAATTAAACAAGTTTGCATTCATTTAAAAACACATTTTAAGTTGCAATTTAATTCTTCTAGAAACTTTACTACAAGTGTTCATGTTATATTTTTTCTAAATACTACACTTCATGAGGAACACCGCAAAATTTGGTTCACCAAAATTGGATCTGTAAAACTCCACTTATGATTTTCCAAATATGCATGTAAATCAGGAAATAAATGAACTTTCTTTCAGATCTGTGTCGCTGACAGCTGGGGTCCACCGGTCAGACGGGCCCGTGTGTCGGCGAAACAAAAACAGAGCCGCGTCACGGGACGGCGCTATCTCGCCGGCGGTGACTCCTCCGGTGAAACCAACCCTACCATGGTGTTCCTCTCTCTCCCGCATCTATACGTGTAGGTGGTTGGGGTTGAGTTGCACCAGAGACAACTCGTCGCTGGCCATGGTGACATGGCAGCGCGGCACGATGGTGCGCCGGCCATCTCTGGCCATGGCAAGACCAAGCGAGTGGTGCAACAGCACAAAGGTGACTACATGGACCTGCCTAGTCTATCTAGGGTTCGTGAGGATGCACTGGCGAGGCTGCCCGCGTGCGAGGCGGCGCGGCGATGAGAGCACGACAGTGCTGTCCGTCATTTTCGATGCTGGTGAGGTCACAACTCATCGTGAGGTCAGCACCTAAGCTAAAGGACACCCTAAGCTAGTACTATAATGAAGAAGGAAAGGGAATGGGTGAAGGTGTAGAGCGACGGTGAGCTCACCGTGACGGCGGTCAGGGAGGCAGTGAACTCCGGCGAGGGGAAAATGGCAAAATCCGCCCTCACCGTAACTCGTTTGGTCCAACGAACATGTCAAGCTGATAAGGAGGAAGACGGTGGAACTCTGGCTAGCTGGAGGCGACAATGATGTAGTGGTGAGGGAGCTAGGCAACGGCGACGCGCTTGGCAACAATGGCGGAGGCGCGGTGCTGTGCTTCTAAGCGACTAGCGAGGCGAGGAGACGTGGATGAAGCAAGTAAGTGAGCCAGCAAGCGCGTGGCATCATCGTGGCAGCAACATCCTGTCGAGCGAGGGTAGCGCCAGCGTATGGCCACCACTTGGCGAGTTTGGCCTGACGCCAGTCGGCCATGATGGCTTGAAGCCAAACGCCATCAGAACCACGATTCTAGCTGATAGAGATACTTGGCGATGATAAATCTCCAAATCCGTGATGATCTATGTTAAAGTGTAGTTGACAAAGTTGTAGTACCAAGTGAGATCTTCTACTTTTCCAATTGGAGCTCGAGCTGGTTCGGCTTGGTTTGGGAGCTATAGGCCTGACAAGTCGAGTACATGAAACTGAAACTCAATGCAAGACTTAGAAAAATTCTAAGTCCTGAATCAGCACCCAAATCTAACTTGTGGGCCATGTTTGGGGCTATTCCACACATTTTCATGACTTGACCTCTAAACAAAGTTTGTTCCACATATTATTTTCTACAACTTTGCTTTAGGTTCCTTAGACAAGCAAAGCTTCTAAGTAACACTTTTTAAAAGGTCAAATAAATTGGTTCTAGGGCTTCCAATTTGGTCAAACCTCACTTAGGGGCATAATTAGTCAATTTGGTTAACAGGAACAGTGCTCCACTATGTACCCTAAGTGTAGTTAAGGTGTTTTAGGTGATAATTAACCACACCACACATTGATCATACCCAAATCAAGCATCACATGCATTGAAACAATGGAAAACAAGTGAATTGCTACTTATGTTTCAAAGCCATGCTTCATATGTTTCATGAGTTTGTTGCATAGTACTAACTAACCATGTTTCACTAAAGTATGTGACACGTTGCAAGAGTGAGTTGAACATGTTGCACTTGAGTGTTGCGCACTATCCATTTCATAAAACAAACACACATGGAATACAAACATATGTTGCAATGTTTCAAAAGCATGTTCCAAACAATCAAAGCTCATGCATGGATGAATGATGCTCATGTTTATGAAATGCAAGTGCAATTATGCAAGCCTAACACCTAGGGTGTTACAGCTGTCCTATACCCAATTCGTCAAGTCATTCTTACGCTAATAAAGGTAACCTCTAACAAGCTAGAAAAGGTCCTCATACTGAGCTAAAGCTAGAGCCATATAGCCCCTACAGTTGTACTGTAAGTCCTAGACGATCACTTATAGATAAGTCCTTAGGGAGAGGAATCTAGAGCACCATAAAATAGTCCAATGCTCTAGCCCCCTTGATCCATGTTGCTAAAAACATCTTTTAGTGTTTATTGCATATACCATTAGTCAAGTTACAAGATCATGGTCTGTAATTGAGCGCTAGCATCATACTACCCAATGCAATAACCCATAGGTATCAAGGTATAGGGTAAGAAAGTACTAGGAAATCCTTAGTGGCAGTCAAGGTAGACACATGTAGTATGAATTAAATGATTAAAGGTGAATAGGACAACAAGGATGATTCCATGCTATACTTGCCTTAAACTTAGATCCTTCTTCAAGTCCAAAACTTCAAAGATATGCTTCTTGATTCACCATGTATAACTCACCGACTGGACAAGATCATAAAGCACCACACAAGCATCCATGCAATCATACATGAAGCAAACAATAGATCTAAATTGGAACAATAAACCAAACATAAAATCAAGATGAAAAGTTTATAAAACAAATCTACGTCTCGCTATGAACATGCAGACGCGAAAAGCATTCTAATCGGAGCTACGGTGAAAAGATACATCTACCGAAAGATTTGCTCATAGGAGAAAATATAAAACTATTAGCTTCATGTGTTTTAATTATATAAAAACATTTATAAGACATTTTATAGATAATATAATTTAAGTCAAATTTAGATTTGAATTATAAAACTAAAGTGAAAGAAATCTTATTTTATTTATAAAACCCAGTTGCATAATTATTATTCAAATTAGAATTTAAACCATAATATTCCAGAAATAGCAACATGGTAACCACTATTACTAACATGTAGATCTCATCGCTATGAATCTAAAACAACTTGAATGGACTAAAGTGGAGTTAAAACATAGAAGATATGATTTAAACAAGATTCCCTTTATTAAAATAATAGATTAAATCTAACCTCAAATTTTAAAAGTTGAAAACATACTTAATAGTACTATAAGCATGTAGATTATGAAATTATGAACCTAACACAATTTGAATGGATCAAATCAGAGTTAAAACGAAGAAGTTATGGCTAAAAAAATCAGTGGCAAATCTGTAAATAAGTGAAAACGTATTTTCAATCTAACCGAAACAAAGTACGCTTTCAAAAGAAGAAAATAGAATTGGGAAAGTCATTTGGACTATGGGTTAAGTCTCAAGTATTTATAAGGGGCTTTTTGTAAATCTAACAGTGAAGGGGTATGATGAAATCTCGATCATCAGATCAGATGCGGGCGGCCGAGATTGGATCAGCGGTGTAAGTGGCCGGCGGCGAGGTGGGTGATGGCGGTGCCATGGGCGGAGCAAGGAGTGCTCACCAGTGACATTAGTTCTTGAACTATGGAGCATAGTTTTTTGAACAGAAAAGTCCAGGAGAGAGAAAGGAGATTGGGGAACTCACTGGACCCAAGACAAGCGAGCGGGAACCAACGGAGGGTGGTGCGGTGCTCAACGGGTGACGGTGGACAGCGGCGCTAGGTGGCGGTGCGGCTATGGGCGCTCGGGCGATGCGGCTGTAGTGTTGGTGAGGCATAGGGAGGTGGCGCAAGGTGCGGCTTGGCTTATATGGGGCTAGGAAGCACATAGGGCACACGGCATGTGAGGCGTAGTGGAGCCGGACATCGCGGTGTTGCGGGCGGTCGTATTCGGAGTGGACACGGCGCGGAGAGGAAGAAGGCGCCCTGACGGGCGAGCCAGTGCTGTTAGCAGGATGGAGGGAAGGTGCGCATGTAGTGTGACCTAGGCCAGGTGGATTGGGCCGTGCGGGAGGAGCGGCGGAGACACTGGGCCGGTGCGCGCAGCTGGGCCAACACGGGAAAATCAAGGCCGTGTGAAAAAAAAACAAACACACAGATTGAGCCTGCGGTGGAGAAGGGAGAAAGGGAAGATCGTGCTGGGCCAGCGACAAAGAGGCCCATGTGGGTGAGAGAGAGAGTTGGAGGCGAGCGGGCTATGGCCTTGGGCCAGCAAGCCAAATAGAGGGAGAGGGTGAGTTTCCATTTTCCCACTTTCAATTTTTTCTGTATTTTGTTTTCAAAACCAAATTCAAACATGACCATGTCAAATGCAAATGGGGTTTCAAATATACTTTTTCAACTCAAGTAAAAATGAGGAATTTTAGTAAGTTTTCCAAAAATAAATTTGACAACTTTTTAATTGCTCTTATTTTTCTGATTTTTTTCTTTTATTTTGAAGCCAATTTCAAATTTACTTTTAAAAAACATTCCAAATTACTTTGGAGTTTTGAATCAACACCACTCATCACAGTAAACTTTATGCACCAACATGTATGCACAACTAGTTTCTAAACCTTATGATGAATTTTAATTTAATGAAAAATTTTATTTTCCAAGGTTTTTATGAGCACAAAATTCATAAATAAATCATTTTAATCCTATTTTCAAAAGTGCAAATTTTAGGGTGTTACAATTCTACCCCCCTTAAGAGGAATCTCATCCTCGAGATTTAGAAAACATCGACTAGGAGATAGGGATACTTCGTCTCTAGATTCTTCTTTACTTCATCATGTAGTTCCATCATCTTGATAAGTATCCCACTTTGCTTTGCATACCAGTTATGCTTACTCCAAGTAACTTACCAAACTGATTCCAAGATTTTGACCAGTACCTTGAACAATTCTCAGGTAACTCCATTCACTAGGCCACCTTTCCTATAATGCCAATTCTCTTTCTTAAAATATCCACCTTCCAACGAAGCCTGACGAATCTCCTAGTCAGAAGGAAATTCTACTACCAATCTTCAAAACATTAATGATTCTAGTTAAATTACTTGAACTTGGAATACAATTATTAATCCTTAGTGTCACCCGAACCTTCTTAGCATAATTCTCCATTGCTAAGGGCATCGGTCGTGACTTTTACTTCTCTAGGTGTTAGCACTTGTCCAAGCCATAATCAATCTCATTCCAACGAGGATAACACAAGCTTAAGACCAACTTAGTGAATATGTCCTATAGACTCTTATGATCCTCCTATATGTCACTTTTACTTCCATGAAGATATTACTTCCTTAATTGACTTAATGACTTAATTCTTCCTTAATTGACTTAATGAACAAGCCACTACTTTTCTTCTAGTTTAAGGACACATCCCACACCTTTGACAAGGTGCATCATTATAGCTATAAAACTCTTGTCCAGATCTAGCAAAGCTAATACTTAGATTTTACTTCAATCTTTTCTTGGACTCCTTCAACACTTAGATGAGGTCTCTTGATCCAAACTAACTTAAAAGCTTCTCCAGTAGTACTTTCAAAGTCTTGATGATCTAGGATAAACTTCCCTCTAACTAAACCTCATTATTTAATACTCTGAGTTCCTCTCACATCTTTGGGTACCACCACGCTTCCGCTGCGCAAACTAGAATGTATGATTCTTCATCTTACAAATTCTTCAACTTGGCTACCCTTCTTAAAAAAACAAACTAGGGGACACAAGAAGGGTAGCTTGCACCTTCTTCCAGATGATCTAACTAGTAACAAAATGTTCTGACATCCCAATGATACTCTTGTGTATGGGTAAGAACAAGAAATGCGGAATTCCTCACAAGCAGAAAAATAGGAGCATAGTAAAATAGCTGTAACTCTCATTCTGTTAATCCAATGATATTGTAGATTATACCGTTAGAAAGATTATAAAATTCTCCACAACTTCCTTATAGAACACTTTTCCAAATTTTGCAGTTAACTTGGTAAAAAATAATGCACAAGAGAAATTATTCCATATTCCAAACAGCACAAATGCATCGCCTTGTGATTTTCGTATCTCCATAACCAAAATAGCTATCAGGATGATTCTTATGCTTAGAGAAAGATATGGAAGTGTACTATTGGTAAGAATTTTCTCATGATTTGTGGTCATCCAAAATCAGAGATATAAGCCAAAGAGTGCAGACTGCTCCAAAAAGATAGGATAGAGAAATAGAAGAATACCATAACCCAACTATTTATTGCACTGATCCTTATACCTTAGGCCTATAAACTAAATGAAATTGTGGGAACACCCAACAAGATCATTGCAACCATTACAAAGATGCAAAACAATCATAAGCATAATGACAATTCAACAAGCAATAAAGGTGCACAACTCAATTATTGACTCAACTTGCGATACTATCGTCCTTATTATACTAGGGGTAACAATCCTAAGACTCGTCTTTAGATTATGCAAGAAGAGGATGAGGGACAGTTCTAAAAGCATATCAAATCAAGGGGTGAAGATAAGAACATGGACTTCAAAATAAACACCAAGGAGGAGATAAATATCAAGGATAGATATATAGTAGAGAAGAAAATATCAAGATTTATAGAACAAGGATTTTATAGCAATTTCAAAACCTTAAGACGGCCAATTTCTAACTAGGCTTACATCCTACAGTTAGCATTGCTTTGATACCACTTTGTAGCACCTAGTTTTAAGAACAAAACCAGATACACACCATATGTGAGCCCAGGAAGTCAAATCTCACATATAGCTACAAATAAGGGTAATATCAAAAGACAATGCTTAAATACATAGCGTATTAGTATAAAGATTATAACCTCAGAGTATAGATATTGGAAAGATAACTCCGATCTTCAGGCGAAGACTCCAAATCCACAGGGACAACTGACTGGTAGATCACAAGCCTAATTCCACCAAACTCTAGCAATCTGGTACCCATTCGGGATTTTTCCAAAGATTTAAAAAGTAAAGCAAGCGTAAGTACATGTCATACTCAATAAATATAATATGGGGTTCATGAGGCTCAAAAGGCTGACACTGGTTTAACTGCAGTTAGGTTTTAATAAGTCATCTTTTAGGAATTGGGTGGCAACAAGTTCATCACAAGCCCATAAACACATGATCAGTTAAACATGAATAATGAATAGCATAAACAATATTTATTAATGAACAACTTTATCATCATTATCATCTATGTTCATCATCATTAACCATTAGTGATCATCTATTTTGTAAATGTTCTAAGGCCGCTCATGACCATGAGCATGGCTGTTATATTAGTTTTACACTCTATAGAGGTTGTACACTTTCACTATGAGTCATGATTTACCGCTTCGCCTAAGGTGGCCAACCTCTTTGACCCACTACCAAGAAAGGTCTATAGGGTTCACTATGAAGCCATTCAAAGGTTCGTCTAACAAGTTAGGGCCATTAGATTCACTCGGCAAACAAATATAGGAACCCCCCTGTCGAATGGCACAATTCCATCATGGCTATACACATAAGAGTAGAGGATGTCCTACACCCAATTCGTCAAGCCACTCTTACGCCAATAAAGGTAACCTCTAACAAGCTAGAAAAGGTCCTCATACTGAGCTAAAGCCAGAGCCATATAGCCCTCATAGTTGTATTGTAAGTCCTAGATGATCACTTACTGATAAGTCCTTAGGTAGAGGAATCTAGAGCACCATAAAACAAGCCAATGCTCTAGCCCCCTTGTTCCATGTTGCTAAAAAACATCTTTTAGTGTTTATTGCATATACCATTAGTCAAGTTACAAGATCATGGTCTGTAATTGAGCGCTAGCATCATACTAGCCAATGCAATGCCCCAAAGGTATCAAGGTACAGGGTAACAAAGTACTAGGAAATCCTTAGTGGTAGTCAAGGTAGACACATGTAGTGTGAATTAAATGATTAAAGGTAAATAGGACAACAAGGATGATCCCATGCTATACTTGTCTTAAACTTAGATCCTTCTTCAAGTCCAAAACTTCAAAGATCTGCTTCTTGATTCACCACGTATAACTCACCGTCTGGACAAGATCATAAAGCACCATACAAGCATACATGCAATCATACACGAAGCAAAAAATAGATCTAAATTAGAATAGTACACCAAACATAAAATCAAGATGAAAATTTGTAAAATGAATCTACGTCTCGCTACGAACATATAGACGTGAAAAACACTCTAATCGGAGCTACGGTGAAAAAGATACATCTACCGAAAGATTTGCTCATAGGAGAAAACATAAACTATTAGCTTCATGTGTTTTAATTATATAAAAACATATATAAGATATTTTATCGATAATATAATTTAAGTCAAATTTAGATTTGAATTATAAAACTAAAGTTAAAGAAATCATATTTTATTTATAAAACCTAGTTGCATAATTATTATTCAAATTAGAATTTAAACCATGAAATTCTGGAAATAGCGACATGGTAACCACTGTTACTAATGTGTAGATCTCATCGCTATGAATCTAACGCAACTTGAATGGACTAAAATGGAGTTAAAACGTAGAAGATAGGATTTAAACAAGATTCCCTTTGTTAAAATAATAGATTAAATCTAACCTTGAATTTTAAATGCTGAAAACATACTTAACAGTACTATAAACATGTAGATTATGAAATTATGAACCTAACGCAATTTGAACGGATCAAATCGGAGTTAAAACGGAGAAGTTATGGCTAAAACAATATCACTGGCAAATCTGTAAATAAGTGAAAATGTATTTTTAATCTAACCGAAACAAAGTACGCTTTCAAAAGAAGAAAACGGAATCAGGAAAGCCATTTTGGACTACGGGTTAAGTCTCAATTATTTATAAGGGCCTTTTTGTAAATCTAACAACGAAGGGGTATGATGAAATCTCGACCGTCGGATCAGCTGCGAGCGGCCGAGATTGGATCGGCGGTGTAAGTGGCTGGCGGCGAGGTGGGTGACGGCGGCACCATGGCTGGACCAAGGAGTGCTCGCCGGCAACGTTAGTTCTTGACCTACGGAGCATGGTTTTTCAAACAAAAAAGTCCAGGAGAGAGAGAGGAGAGTGGGGAACTCACCGGACCCAAGAGAAGCGAGCAGGAACCAACGGAGGGCGGTGCAGCGCTCGACGAGCAATGGTGGATGGCGACGCTAGGTGGTGGTGCGGCTGCGGACGCTCAAGCGATGCGGCTCTAGCGTTGGTGTGTGATAGGGAGGTGGTGCAAGGTCTGGCCCGGCTTATATGGGGCCAGGAAGCTTAGGGCGCACGACACACGCGGCGTAGTGGAGCTGGACACGGCAGCATCGCACGCGGTCGTGTTTGGAGTGGACACGGCGTGGAGAGGAAGAAGGCACCCTGATAGGTGGGCTAGCGCTGTCAGCGGGATGGAGGGAAGGCGCGAGTGTGACGCAACCTGGGCCATATGGGAGGAGCAACGGCGACGCTGGGTGAACACGAGAAAATCAAGGCCGCACGGAAAAAAACAAACACGCGGATTGGGCCTATGGTGGAGAAGGGAGAAAGGGAGGATTGCACTGGGCCAGCAACAAGAGGCCCATGTAGGTGAGAGAGAGTTGGAGGTGAGCGGGTTATGGCCTTGGGCCAGCAGGCCGAATAGAGGGTGAGGGTGAGTTTCCATTTTCCCACTTTCAATTTTTTTCCTATTTCGTTTTCAAAACCAAATTCAAACATGACCATGTCAAATGCAAATGGGGTTTCAAATATACTTTTTCAACTCAAGTAAAAATGTGGAATTTTAGTAAGTTCTCCAAAAATAAATTTTACAACTTTTTAAATGGTCTTATTTTTCTGATTTTTTTCTTTTATTTTAAAGCCAATTTCAAATTTACTTTTAAAAAACATTCCAAATTACTTTGGAGTTTTGAATCAACACCACTCATCACAATAAACTTTATGCACCAACATGTATGCACAACCAGTTTCTAAACCTTATGATGAATTTTAATTTAATGAAAATTTTTATTTCCCTTGGTTTTTATGAGAACAAACTTCATAAATAAATCATTTTAATCCTATTATTTCAAAGTGCAAAATTTAGGGTGTTACAATGATAGGTCTTCCTAAATCGCTCTTCTTCTCAGGAAAGGTATAATCTATCCACCTTCCCGTCGATGGCTCCATGTAGTAGTAAGCTGCATTATGAATATCGACAAGATTTACTATCTCTAGATCTTCCGGTTGCCCTAGAATCTTACCTTTATTAGACAGAGGAATAGCATCTGCCAGCTAAGCTATTTGTGACTCTATCATTTTATTAAAGCTATGTTTGTTCTTAATGGCAGAAGCAAAGCTATCCATTCTATTATTTATGTTCTCTAGAATTTTATCATTGGAAGCTACCTTTCTAGATAATCCCTCCATAAGTTTGGATTGGCCAGCAATTAATTCTCTCAAGGGTGGTTGATTGAAATTATTAAAATTATTACCATGATAGTTACCTTGATAATTAGCTTGGTTGTTCGGCCTTTGTTGCTAGTTCCATCCTTGATTCTGTTGAGGACGAAAGTAGTTGTTGTTGACAAAATTCACATCCTTATGGGTCTCAGGATAGTTATTCCCTAAATGCCCAGTGCTTCCACACACTTCACATGTCATGCGAGAATCATGAATGTGCATGACTTCTTACTTCTCATTGGCTCGATCTTCAAGGTTCTTCATCAGCAGGTCCATCTTGGTAGATAGCATGTCTACTTCCTTGAGTTGATGTATACCTCCACCTCTTTTGTGGGTTTGAGCATGTTCTTCATTCTAGCCTTGGATGGAGGCCATCTTCTCCACAAGAGTGGTTGTAGCTGGAAGTGTAAGTAACAAGAATGAACCTCTAGCAGCAACATCCATAGTCTCACGGGTACTATTGGTCAGCCTGTGATAGTCTACATGAGTAGCCAATTCTCCATCCCATGATGAGGACATTCAACAATATAATCTTGAAAGCATTCCCATGCCTTAGGGACAGATTCATCATGTTGTTGCTGAAAGCTTGAGATTCTCCCACGTAGAGCATTGGTCTTGCCTATGGGAAAGAACTTTGCTAGAAAGGCAGTGGAGCAGTTATCCCATGTAGTGTTTCTATCTTTATTGGCATAGAACCATTGCTTTGCCTTTCACAAGAGTGAGAATGGGAAAAGGCAAAGTAGTATGGCATCCTAGGTTACTCCTTTGATAGTGAAGGTGCTATAGATCTCCAGGAAGTGTTGGAGATGTGCACTCACATCTTCATGTGCCTTTCCACAAAACTGGTTTGCTTGCACCATATTGATGAGAGCTGGCTTAAGCTCAAATCCATTATCTCTGACATTGACTATTGGTCCAGTATAGATGTTGGATGTAGTTGGAGCAGAGAATTCACGGAGAGTCCTTTTAGCCATGGCTTGAAATTCTGGTGTTAAGCTTTGCCTTATATGGTTGTCTTCCGACTTTAACGCTGAGACTTTCTTGAGCTTAGCTCTAGTGTTCCTAATTAATGCTTCTAGATCTTCAATGTAGTTTGTCAGAAGGTCAAAACTAGTCATACATTACCCTTCATAAGACATGTTTACACCAAAATTTGAGAAGAAGAATGCGGGAAATCGAAGCTTCCAGGATTGTGTCATCAAGGAATCGATTAGATGTGAATTGGTACCAGCTGATTTAGATGTGATATTAGAATCGGCTATTTTATGGATGATGTCAGTAGACGATGTCAATGGGCTATGTTTGAGTGGTGCTAGGAAGATGTGTCAGACTCTACAAATATGGAAAATTGGGGTCCAGGTTATTATTAAGTTAGGAAGTTTTCTTTTATTCCAAGAATTGTAATGAGTCGTATTTGAGTAGGATCATGTTTAGGTTCCGGTTATAAATTTTAGTCCCTGGTTATTGTAAAAAATGAACACTCAATCAATACAATCTTTCTAGCTTTTGCCATCGCATTAGGAGTTGGAGTACTGTAGATCTCGACGAGTTCTTCAGCAAACAGGGTTACATCAACTGATCGACCTCCAGCCTGCTTGTGAGTACCATCACAACTTGTATTGTGCTTGTAAAGCTGCATTAGCTGATTGATCTTTTATGAGCCATAATATAAGTTAGTTATTGATATGTATTGTAGTTTGTAAGGCTGCATCAGCTAATTGATCTCTTACGAATCATCATATAGATCAAAGTTATCGATCTTGTGTTAAATAATTTGTTGTTTAATACAATATCACCAGTTATTGAATCTACTAAGATTAGTAAGATTTTTCTTACTGTTTTTGGTTGATTCACCAGTTATCGATCTTGCTATAATTAATATTTTATTAATTATAACAAAATCACCCGATTGAGATAGAGGTAAATTGGCATCATATCATCTTAATTGGTCGTCCTTTGATCTGGTCATGCTTCAAATCTTATAATTGATGGCTTAATTCTACTAGATCGACTATTTTATCTCTATTCAGTCAAACATAGTATGCATCCAAAGACATGTTTCAATCTTGAATAAACTCACTAGTTAATGAGATCTAATCTAACGACACTACCATAGCTGCATCGATCCGGTCAAACCTCACTGGTAAGACTTTAGATTAGAAATTATCGATTAGTTGTCTTGTTCATGATCAAGATATGTACTCTGTTTGTTTGCTATACTACATCGGCTATTTTAGCCGATTTGTCTATACTCTCATGCATATAGCATGTTTTCATGAATCTGTCAATATATAGATGGTTTTATGGATTCTTTGGCTTTAGTTTATTATCAATATCATAGCTGCATCGATCCGATTGAACATCACTATTGATGATAATAGATGAGACTCAGAACTGTTTGTAGAATCATTTATATTAGACAATCGATTTGTTCGCATGTTATACTCTTTTCATCAAACTTATCGGCTCGATGCTTTATATCAATCATGTTCCATTTAGCCGATGATGCTTTCTGATGTTCCATGAGCATCGGTTATTTTGATTCGCATCATTATCCTTTAATATTAGTCGATAATTCTTGATTTAAAGATCTTTGTTTCATGGATACGCTAGATATCGACTATTTAGTCGATAGCCTTATTAAATCGGCTATCTAGCCATACATTCGGAACTGTTTGGTGCAACACCGACATGTTCCACCTTAAATTACTAATAAGATTTTCTCTTCTTGCCAATTGTAGGTCAAATTGACTGGCACGTCGTTGGGTTTTCAGAATTGGCTAGTTCTATTTTGAAGCCAAGCAGATCACTGGTCTCATTCCACTTAGATCTTTTGGCTTGCTGTGTGTTGATCACATTGCCACATTTTTGTGTCAACACACTTTTTGGCATGCCCGGTGGGACAACAATCGTCATGGCAATTCACAAGAACATGGACATTCTTATGGTACCTTATGAAGACTTGCCTGCTAAGGATAAAGATATCATTGGTAAAGCTATAGAGGAGTTTTAGAATAAGTGTTTGTTGTCATACACCAAACCACATGACAATAAAGTTGTACAGAAATATCTACTGCCAAGAGTTTTGATGCATGGATAGTCAGATACAGACAAAGCTGATGATTGGCATTTCTTTGTAGAAGCTATGAACAAATCCATTCATGATGCAATACTGAATCATAATACAACTTTCTTGAATACATTCTACAATACCATGAAGGAGGTGTTTCATGGATTTCCACTTGATCAGGTTGGACCGGCTTATTACAATATTCCACATCCATCGACTCAGGGGTCTAATCAAGCCGGTACTAGCTATCAAAAAGCAGCACTAGCTAAGAGTGATGATGCGCTGGCAATTCAGAATTCATGTGAGCAAATTCAGGGTGCTACTATTAATCAAATGCAATATAATCCTAGATCATCGGTGCATGTGCAATAGCCAACAGGGCAAGTTCAGAATTAGATGGTTAATTTTGGTATATCTAGCCAAATACCACCATCGGGTCAAAAAATAGCACCATCAGTTCAAAGGATTCGTAGAGATATAGATCCTAATGTTTTCAATCAGAGATTTCAAACAGTAAATCTGCAAGGGGCTCGATAGATAGATATTCCACAAGGATATCATTACACCTCAAATTGTAATACTCTCAATATGATTCCAAATCTAGGATATCAAGGCACTCAGAATTTCAATCTGTAGATGGGTCAACAATTGCTAAGAAATTCAAACTCAAATGCTGATGAATTGTTGCTCAGAGTAACCAAAATGATGAAAAATTAGTATGGTTTAAAACCAAAAGGATAGACCTTTTTGTACAAACAACATCCATATCTAGAGTGGTATGATTTAGTGGCCCTTCCTATGAATTATAGGCTTCTAGAATTTGCTAAGTTCACTGGTCAAGATAGTACAAGTAAAATAGAACATGTCAATCGATATCTTACTTAGTTGGGTGAAGCCTCTATCGAGGAAGCGCATCGAGTTCGTTTCTTCTCTTTGTCCCTATCAGGACCAGCTTTCACTTGGTTTTCATCACTAGCGGTTAATTCTATTGCCAATTGGAGTGATCTTGAGAAGAAATTTCAAACATATTTCTACACTAGGATAGGGGAAAGAAAGATCAGAGATTTGACAACTATAAAGCAAAGGGTTAATGAATCGGGTGCTGAGTTCCTTTAGAGGTTCCTTTTCGTTGAATTTGACTGATGATCAGCTAGCTATGTTGGCCATTCAAGGAATGTTGCCAACATAGAGACAAAAGTTGCTTGGGCAAGAATTTGACAATTTAGGTCAATTAGCTCAATAGGTGGTAGCACTTAATAGCTAATTCCAAAATATACGCAAAGATACCTGATTCTAGAAGAATGCTGCAATTGTTGAAGCTTATAATCCATATTTAGTCGATGATGATGATGAAGAAGAGGAAATTGCCATAGCTGAATGGAATTGGGGTAAAAAGATAGTAATGGTTCCAAATCCTTGGGGAAAAGAAGTTGAAGAAAGTTATGATTTTGATGTTACAAAAGCGGACAAACTTTTTGATTTCTTGCTTGAGAAGGGACATATTAAACTACCTACTAATCATGTTATATTACCTCCCAATCAGTTGAAGAATAAGAAGTTCTGCAAGTACCATAACACTACTTCTCATACTACTAATAATTGCTGGATTTTTTGGCAGCATATTCAGAGGGCTATTCAACAAGGGAAGCTTAAATTTTATATAGCTGAAAAAATGAAAGTTGTTGACAATCCTTTCCCAAAGGATCAAAATATGGTTGATGCTAAGTTGTTCAAAGGGAAAACTAAAGTTTTAACATCAGCTAGGGCAAGAGAAACTAGAACAGTTGATCTAGAGATGCAAATATCGGCTGATGAATATAGAGAAATTAAAAGGCGTCATGACCAACAAAAGAGCCGATATGAGCAGGGAGAAACATCGAGAGATGGTGCGATGACACCACATGTTACATCTCAAATTCTGTTTGAATAAATAGGAACAACAGAAGGAGAAAGGTTATCAGCGTTGGTTAGAAGAGAAGGAATATCAACGTCAACAAAAAGAAGAGAGATATGAAAGAGAACAAGCTAAGTCACATTAGAATTGCCCTTTCTTTAGACATTGTTGGAATGAAGGTTTGAGAATGTCTACTAGAAATAATTGCCCAGAATATAGCAAACAATATTGGGAGTTTAGGCAATCTCAAGTCAACCACCGGTATATCCATGATCAAATTGAATATCAACGTAATAATGTGGATCGACGCTTAAAAAATAGAGGCATTCATGATTGGGTTGGAGAGCAAATTGTTGATCAGAACTAGGCCGATTATGAAGAAGAAGATGATGAAGAGTATGTTTGACAGGAAGGATAGTGGTGTCTAGGAGTTTTAACAAGAAGTCAGAAGAGAAGAGTACAACACCTAAGGAGCAGAGAATTAGAACAGGCTTAGAAGTCTAGTAATCCGCAAGTATGGCATGCTAAACAAATAGACAATAAGGGTCAACCATCGGCTAATATTCAAATGGCCTTTCTTTTACCATCTAAATTTAAAGCTCTAGTAGTTCAAGAAGTTTATTCGGATTTTGATGAATCAGAGTATGAAGAGATGGCAGTCCAATTGACATTGATACAACAAACAATATTTGATAAACCAATTAAGCATCGGCATTTGAATGCTTTATATATGAAAGGTTTTATTGATGGGAAGCCGATGAGTAAAATGTTCATTGATGGAGGTGCTTCTGTTAATTTGATGCCTTACACTACTTTTCGTAAGCTTGGTAAAGGACCAGAAGATCTGATTAAGACTGACATGATGCTTAAGGGTTTTGGTGGTAATTTGTCCAAGACCAGGGGGCAATAAATGTTTAATTGATAATTGGAAGCAAGACTTTGCTCACTACATTCTTTGTCATTAATGGAAAGGGTTCATACAGTTTACTCCTTGGTCATGATTGGATTCATGCCAATTTTTGTGTACCATCGACTATGCATCAATGTTTGATTCAGTGGCATAGAGATAATGTTGAGCTAGTTTATGCTGATGATTCTATGAGTAAAGCAACAACTGATCTAATGTATTGGGAACTAGAAGATTTTGAGTGTTTTTCTAGTAAGCAGTGGAAAGGAGGCTTCATTAGGATCAATGATGAAGGCCAATAGTCGATCCGAGCAGTAGGCTCTAAAAGTTTGTTTTAATGGATAATCCAATTGATGGTACAGATGGTAAACTAGGACATGGCTTTACGTTGGCCGATGAGTTAGAAGAAATAGATATTGGTCCTAGAGATAGGCCTAGGTTGACGTATGTAAGTGCTAAGTTGGGTACTGAGTATAAACAAGAATTGATAGATTTGGTAAATGAATTTAAAGATTGTTTTGCTTGGGAATATTATTAAATTTCTGGTTTAGATCGATCAATTATTGAACATCGGTTGCCAATCAAACCTAGATATCGGCCATTTAAACAAGCTCTAAGGAGATTTAATCAAAATATTCTTGATGACATTAAGGAGACTGAAAGACTACTAGAAGCAAAATTTATCCAACCTTGCCGATATGCAGAGTGGATATCGAGTATAGTTCTTATGTATAAGAAAAATAGGAAGTTGAGAGTTTGTATTGATTTCAGAGATTTGAATAGGGCTACACCAATGGATGGTTATCCGATGCTAATAGCTGATATGTTGGTAGATGCAGCGGTCGGGCACAAGGTAATTAGTTTTATGGACGGTAATGCATGTTATAATCAAATTTTTATGGCTAAAGAAGACATAGCAAAAATAGCTTTTAGGTGCCCCGGTGTAATCAGCTTATTTGAATGGGTTGTGATGACTTTTGGATTGAAGAATGCTGGTGCAACTTATCAGAGGGCAATGAATTATATTTTCCATAAGTTGAATGGCACGATTGTTGAAATCTATATTGATGATGTGGTGGTGAAATCTAAAGGGTACAAAGAACATCTAGCTGATCTGCGGGAGACTTTGGAGTGGACAAGAAAACATGGTTTAAAGATGAATCCTAATAAGAGTGCCTTTAGAGTGTCAGCTAGAAAATTTTTGGGTTTTATGGTCCACGAGAGAGGAATTGAGATTGGTCAGAAAAGTATGAAAGCAATTGATGAGGCAGTACCTTCAACTAATAAAGTAGAATTATAATCTCTGCTTGGTAAGATTAATTTCATTAGAAGATTTATTTAAAATATGTCAGAAAGGATTCTACTATTTTCTCCTTTGTTGAAGTTGAAAAATGATCAAGAATTTAAATGGGGTGACGTATAATAAAAAGCGTTTGAGGAGATAAAAGAGTACATGAAATCTCCACATGTGTTGGTTCCTCCTCAACAAGGTAAACCTTTTATGTTTTACGTGTCGGCCGATAGCCAAACGATTGGATCGGCCTTGATGCAAGAGTTTGAAGGAAAGAAACGGATTGTTTTCTATTTAAGTAGAAGACTTTTGGATCCAGAAACAAGATATTCTCATATTGAAAAGTTATGCTTATGCTTGTACTTCCTACACTAAATTACAACATTATTTATTATCGGCTGACTGTACAGTTGTGTCTAAAGCTGATGTGATCAAACACATGTTGTCAATGCCAATATTAAATGGGAGAATGGGAAAGTGGATTCTTGCATTATCAGAATTTGATTTGAGGTATGAATCAGCTAAAGCGGTCAAAGGGCAAGTGATGGCCGATTTTATTACTCAACATTATAAACCAAGCATCGGCTATGTTGAGCCTATACCTTGGACATTGTTCTTTGATGGATCATCATGCAAGCAAGGTGGTGGTATTGGTATTGTTATTATTTCACCTTGGGGGGCAAGTTTTGAGTTTGCCTTTCAAACCAAACCAATGACCACCAATAATCAAGTAAAATATGAAGCTATTCTTAAGGGACTTCAACTTCTTTAGGAAGTAAAGGCTGAGTCAATTGAAATATTTGGAGATTCACAGCTGGTTATTAATCAGTTGATCAGCATATATGATTGTAAAGATGATATTCTGAGGGGTTACCATGATGAATCTCAAAAGTTACTTGAGGGGTTTCCTCTTACCTCTCTTCAGCATATTACAAGACCATAGAATCAAGAGGCCAATCGGTTAGCTCAGAATGTGTTAGGCTATCGAGTGTTCTAGGAAATCTTAAGTAGTGAGACCGTGGCTAATGATTGGACAGTTGAAATAGCCAATTACCTCAAGAATCAATCACAGAAGGTTACCAGAAAATTGTGATATAAATCGACTAAGTATGTTTTGTTGGATGATCAGTTGTATTACAAAAAAGTCCATGGAGATTTGCTTAAATGTTTAAGTCAGGAACAAGCAAGAGAATTGATGGGAGAAGTGCATGAAGGAATATGTGGAGCTCATCAATCGGCTTACAAAATGAAATGGGTTATTCGTAGGTCTAGATATTTTTGGCCAACAATATTAGAAGATTGTTTTGAATATTACAATGGGTGTCAGGATTGTCAGCGTTTTGGAAATGTTCAGAAATCGCCTAGATCAGCTATGAACCCAATAATTAAGTCATGGTCATTCTGAGGTTGGGAAATTGATTTATATGGCTAGATTTTTCCACCTTCAAGTAGAGGGCACAAGTTTGTATTGGTAGCAATAGATTATTTTACTAAGTGGGTTAAGGCGATTCCTTTGAGAATAGTAACTTCCAAGAATATGGTTGATTTTGTCAGGGCGCATATTCTTTATTGATTTGGGATTCCTCAAACCATTACTACTAATCAAGGGACAATGTTTACATCAGAGGAATTCTGAGATTTTGCTGCTAGTATGGGAATTAAATTATTGAATTCTTCCCCTTATTATGCTCAAGCTAATGGGCCAACAGAGGTATCCAATCAAATTTAGATTGAGTTGATGAAGAAGAAAATTGAAGAGCAACCAAGGAAGTGGTACCTGACACTTAATGAAGCATTGTGGGCATATAGGATGGTTTGCCATGGATCGATTAAATCATCACCTTATGAGTTAGTATATGGGCATAATGTAGTTCTTCCTTGGGAGATTTAGACTGGATTAAGATGTGTTACATTGCAAAATGATTTGACAACCAAAGTCTATAAAAACCTTATGATGGATGATTTGTAGGACTTAAGTTGTCATCGGCTGCGTGCTCTTGAAAATATTGAGGCCAATAGATTAAGGGTTGTAAGGCATTATAATAAAAAGGTCTAGAACAAATAGTTTTGTGAAGGAGAGTTAGTTTGGAAAGTAAGATTGTCGATTGGGTCTAAAGACAGCAGATTTGGCAAATGGTCACCTAATTGGGAAAGTCCTTATCGGATTAAACATTGTGCGCCTGGTAATGCTTATATTTTGGAAACGCTAAAGGGGAAGAGGAATTTGATAGAGCAATCATTGGAAAATTCATAGAGAAGTATTATTCTAGCGTTTGGATTAATACTTGATAGCTGATTTGTTTGGTCATCGGTTCTAATAGCCGGTACCAGGAGGGTATCGCCTTTAGTTTAAAAATTAAACCGAAGGGGTAAAAGCCGATATGATATGTATCACCTATAGATAAAAAAACACAGACAAAGACAATCTTGATTCATATTATGGTAGTTTTCAGAGATGAATTCATAAGGAAAAGGCAAAAACTTTGTTCATTCATTGTTTGCTCCTAGTACAGACTAATCGAACATGTTGTTCACAACATCTTGGGCTGGTGCGATATCTATAATGGCCGCCGTAGCATCGTTGAAGTCCTCAATCAGCTCCTTGTGCATGTAGGGATCATCGGCCATTGGGAAGCCTGGCTCCATGGCAAGGAGGTGGTGTTCAGTCTGGACCTACATCACAGCCAGGGCTACTGCTGCACCATGGTGAATGCCATGGAGGGTGATCTCCTAGGCGTGCACTAGGACATCACGCAGGTGGTTGATGAGTAAGGGGCCACGGGCGTTGAGGGCCGCCGTAGCCGCATTTGTCGCCAGTTAGAGGTTCTCCAACTGCACCGTCAGGGCTAGCAATCATGGAAACAAAGAAACTATCAAGACAAAGGTAGAGAAAATAAGAACAGAGGTTTTCTTGGAATCCATCTTACCTGCCACCATGGTGTTGGACTCAACCAACCGCACCCAAGTGGCATTGGTTTCTTCCTCGGTGGTGAGGGTGGCTTGAGAGACCTTGAGTCAGATCTCAAGCTGACCATTCTCTCGACTTGCCTCAGAGTAATGGTCCTTTGCCGCCCTCCATTCTTTGAGGAAGCGTCGGGTGTCAATGCCGGTGTAGGAGTCAAAGGAGTCGGATGACGAATCTGGAATGGGGATGGCGGCAGATGCAACATTGGGGGGCTCACCAGCCTCAGGGGGAGGAGGAAGCCTATTGTTCAAGACAAACATGCAGACATGTTTGAAGGTGATCTATTGATAGGAGCAAGAGTCGTTTGGTCCAACCTCATGTGGCAGAGTCGCTGGCTCACCAGCATCTCCTCTTTTAGGAGATCTTCTGCCGCGCGCTTACCATGGTTGTCCTCTCCTACCATGGGTGATGTTAGATCTTGGGAGGAGAAGAGGAAACTGCCATAGAGTCTACAAAGATGGAAGGATGCAAGAGAATGAGAGCAGTTGCAAATGTAGATGTTTTTGAGGCTGAAGCCCTTGGCTGGTATTTATAGCCACAAAGGTGAGATGGTAGATATCTTGGGACTTGTGAAAGCAACCCCAATTAACTAAGTATGGTTTGTTGGATGATCAGTTGTATTACAAAAAAGTCCATGGAGTTTTGCTTAAATGTTTAAGTCAGGAACAAGCAAGAGTATTGATGGGAGAAGTGCGTGAAGGAATATGTGGAGCTCATCAATCGGCTTACAAAATGAAATGGGTTATTCGTAGGTCTAGATATTTCTGGCCAACAATATTAGAAGATTGTTTTGAATATTACAATGGGTGTCAGGATTGTCAGTGTTTTGGAAATGTTCATAAATCGCCTGGATCAGCTATGAACCCAATAATTAAATCATGGTCGTTCTGAGGTTGGGAAATTGATTTATATGGCTAGATTTTTCCACCTTCAAGTAGAGGGCACAAGTTTGTATTGGTAGCAACAGATTATTTTACTAAGTGGGTTGAGGCGATTCCTTTGAGAATAGTAACTTCCAAGAATATGGTTGATTTTGTCAGGGAGCATATTGTTTATTGTTTTGGGATTCCTCAAACCATTACTACTAATCAAGGGACAATGTTTACATTAGAGGAATTCTGAGATTTTGCTGCCAGTATGGGAATTAAATTATTGAATTCTTCCCCTTATTATGCTCAAGCTAATGGCCGATAGAGGTATCCAATCAAATTTAGATTGAGTTGATGAAGAAGAAAATTGAAGAGCAACCAAGGAAGTGGTACCTGACACTTAATGAAGCATTGTGGGCATATAGGATGGTTTGCCATGGATCGATTAAATCATCACCTTATGAGTTAGTATATGGGCATAATGTAGTTCTTCCTTGGGAGATTTAGACTGGATTAAGATGTGTTACATTGCAAAATGATTTGACAACCAAAGTCTATAAAAACCTTATGATGGATGATTTGTAGGACTTAAGTTGTCATCGGCTGCGCGCTCTTGAAAATATTGAGGCCAATAAATTAAGGGTTGCAAGGCATTATAATAAAAAGGTCTAGAACAAATAGTTTTGTGAATGAGAGTTAGTTTGGAAAGTAAGATTGTCGATTGGGTCTAAAGACAACAGATTTGGCAAATGGTCACCTAATTGGGAAAGTCCTTATCGGATTAAACATTGTGCGCCTGGTAAAGCTTATATTTTGGAAACGCTAAAGGGGGAGAGGAATTTGATAGAGCAATCATTGGAAAATTCATAGAGAAGTATTATCCTAATGTTTGGATTAATACTTGATAGCTGATTTGTTTGGTCATCGGCTCTAATAGCTGGTACCAGGAGGGTATCACCTTTAGTTTAAAAATTAAACCGAAGGGGTAAAAGCCGATATGATATGTATCACCTATAGATAAAAAACACACACAAAGACAATGTTGATTCATATTATGGTAGTTTTCAGAGATGAATTCATAAGGAAAAGGCAAAAACTTTGTTCATTCATTGTTTGCTCCTAGTACAGACTAATCGAACATGTTGTTCACAACATCTTGGGCTGGTGTGATATCTATAATGGCCGCCATGGCATCGTTGAAGTCCTCGATCAGCTCCTTGTGCGTGTAGGGATGATCGGCCATTGGGAAGCCTGGCTCCATGGCAAGGAGGTGGTTTTTAGACTAGACCTGCACCACAGCCAGGGCCATTGCTACACCATGGTGAATGCCATGGAGGGTGATCTCCTAGGCGTGCGCTAGGACATCGTGCAGGTGGTTGATGAGTAAGGGGCCATGGGCATTGAGGGCCGCCGTAGCCGCATTCATCGCCAGTTAGAGGTTCTCCAACTGCACCATTAGGGCTCGCAATCATGGAAACAAAGAAACTATCAAGATAAAGGTAGAGAAAATAAGAACAGAGGTTTTCTTGGAATCCATCTTACCCGCCACCATGGTGTTGGACTCAACCAACCGCACCCAAGTGGCCTTGGTTTCTTCCTCGGTGGTGAGGAGGGTGGCTTGAGAGACCTTGAGGTAGATCTCAAGCTGACCATTCTCTCGACTTGCCTCAGAGTAATGGTCCTTTGCCGCCCTCCATTCTTTGAGGAAGCGTCGGGCGTCAATGTCGGTGTAGGAGTCAGAGGAGTCCAATGACGAATCTGGCATGGGGATGGCGGCGGATGCAACATTGGGGGGCTCGCTGACCTTAGGGGGAGGAGGAGGAAGCCTGTTGTTCAAGACAAACATGCAGACATGTTAGAAGGTGATCTATTGATAGGAGTAGGAGTTGTTTGGTCCAACCTCATGCGGCAGAGTCGCTGGCTCACCAGCATCTCCTCTTTCGGGAGATCTTCTACCGCGCGCTTACCATGGTTGTCCTCGCCTACCATGGGTGCTGTTAGATCTTGGGAGGAGAAGAGGAAATTGCTATAGAGTCTACGAAGATGGAAGGATGCAAGAGAATGAGAGCAGTTGCAAATGTAGATGTTTTTGAGGCCAAAGCCCTTGGCTGGTATTTATAGCCACGAAGGTGAGACGATAGATATCTTGGGACATGTGAAAGCAACCCCAATTGATTGAAAGGGGAGTGCCACTTCACTAATACTGAGGGGAATGTGGCATTGATAACTAAGAAGAAATTCGAAGGGTTTTGTGATAAAAGCCATTTTCAAATTCAGTTAGGTTAGAGTAAAGTCATAAATTAGAAATCGGCTAATTCAAATAGACTTTTCTAGTCAAACCAAAAAGTACAGTTATCATCAGGTTTATGTGCCATAGATATTGGAGTGTAAATTACAAGTTAAGAGCATCATGAATGGCTCATAGTGCTTTCAGTCAAATAGCATCAACTTCTGCAATTTGTTGTTTATCTCCTTCGGCTGATCTGGGAATGCTCTCAAGAATGCTGCGAATAGCTTTGCCTTCTTTGACCTTGGTTAGCATTTCTTATTTCTTTTGTTTGATTGCATTGGGGATCTGAGTCAAGTTGGACTCATGATGTTCGATGATGGCTTTCACACTTTCTAGTTGTTTTTCAAGCTCAGCACGCCTAACTCTCAGTTGATTTAGTTCTAGTTCAATTTTGGAAGAAGAATTCTTCAAATTATCGATCAGTTGTGCTAATTCTTTGGCTTCCTATTTGTTAGAATTCTTTTTGGCTATTAAAGCTTCACGGTCAATCATATTTCTTTGAGTCTTTTTCACCTTGGGAGCTTGGTCTTCAATATTGGATATAGGTATCAAGGCCTCAGCAAGATTTGTGGTCAAATTATCTTTGATGGCCAAGAAGATTCTTATCATTGGGTTTGCATCCGGGATCAAATCGACTATATTCCTCTCGAGCATTGGCAGCATGTCTTTTAGCCAATTTTTGGTCTCATCTGATAAAGTCTCTTGGGAAGAAATGGCTGATGAGCTAATTTCACTTTCATCTATGTATTCTTCAAAGTTGAAGGAGTAGCTTAGAGCTAGAGGATTAAGTTCCTACATGTGAACAAAAGGAATCTTATTAGAAATGACAAATGGGTTGACAATGAGATGAATGGTGAGGGGAACACAGTACCTTTTTTGGAAGAGGCTCTGGCTGAGGAGAAGGAACAGTCGATGATGTGCCAACATTTTTTTAACATTTGGTTGAATTGGCTCTGGACTTTCAATGCTAGTGTCTGCAGGCATCAAGAAGTTTTTTGGTTTATATTTGTTATAGAAGGACAAGAATGAGCATATGAATTTCTTACCATCGACTGTTTGCTGAATTGGAGAATCAATGGTTTGGGTATCAGCATCAATAGGATCATCGCCAACCATTGTATTGTTGGACTTTTCCTCTTGTTCGGTTGTTTTCTTAGGTGGTGTCTGATAAAGGAGAATGATTAGAGAAGAGTGAGGATTACATAAGATTATAGGGCTTGAGGAGATACCTTGGTAGCATCAGCAGGTGAAGTAGAGAGGTTCTCATCTTCTGCTGTTTTGGGTCTATCAGAAGTATCGGTTATTTCAATTATAATCGGCTCTTTAGGGGGTTTAGCCGATGAGAGGTTGGTAGACGCCAATTCAAATGCCTAGGACAATAATTCGGTACCCAAGGTAGATTGAGATGCAATAGTCAATGGCTGCAAAAAGGGGATTGAATTAAAAGTTGGATATCAGCTTAAGAGGGAAGATAAGTTAAGTTACCTGAGCAATTGATGATTTTGTTCTGCGAAGTCTCTTCCTAGTGGTGGTTTTCTGAGTTACACCTTGGGTTGCCTTGCGTTTTGAAGAATGATATGTGAGTATTGTTGGGGCAGCTGGGGTTTTCATCAACTTTTCAGAGTGGGTACAGTTGAGGCCATTCTTGATGCTAGACATGGTGGATAATATTCTATGGGATGCCCTTTCCTGTCCATGCTTGGCGGATCAAATTCGTTATCCTGCAAAAGAATTTGTTAGATGAATTAATAGGAGAACTTAATAGATAATCCTTCTAAAAGAAAAGTAGTAAATTACCTCACTATCAGAAGCAAATTCTTCATCCAGGGATAAATAGTTAGGATGAATTGGACTACAGAAGAGGTAAGAGTGTCATTCTTGCCACCAGGAATCAAACAAATTTGAAGAGAAGGTAGCTCTTCTCCATTCATGCAATCAAAAAGAAGGAAGGTCTGATCCTAGTTGAAAAACACTAGAAGCTTCCATCATCTCACTAATACCTTCTCTTGGCTTCAGAGTGTTCCTAAAGAATAGCCGAGGAGATAGTTGACCAAGGCTGAATTGATGGGCCATAAAAGAAGGATTATAGAATTCATAAGTTGGAAGATTATCTAGGAGAAATGAACCAGTAGCCATTTTTCCACATCCATGACGAAATTAGGCTGGTAGTACATAGGGTTTGATAATACAACTAAAAATTGCAGCAACTGTTTCATCTAAGCAACCTGATTCAAACCGAAATTTGACTGACAAAACTAGTTTATTGTCTTCATCCTCATCATAAGGCAGCCAAGTCAAGATGTTTGCATCAAACCCTCTGAAAAAATTATTGAAAATGTGGCCTATATCAACAACAATTATTATGGCTGATGTAGCTTCACCATAATTCATATACTGTCGAGTTCTTCCTTCTTTTCCTTTATAATATTGAGCAAAGTTGGAAGAAGGGAAGTTTAGATTCCTGAGATTGGGTCTTACAATCTTATGCATGTACAGATTCAGCCATAATTGTATTAACCACCAAGGGCCACTGATGGTATGCATTGGTTCATTTTTAGTAATTGAACAGATACTTGGTGCATCGGTGATAAGCTGATCCTAGCAGATATGTTCTGAGGGGGATTTCATTGCTGGCTACTAGATGTTCTGCCATGTATTTATAATTATAAGTTGGTCCACAAGATGACCCACAAAAGATGAATTTTTCTAGCCACATGTTCAAGGAAGCTACATGCTCTCTTTCATTGACAATCGATCCATCCCCAATATGGTTTAGAATATAGCTTGCCCATCTTGTGCAGTCTGATATTTTGGCTAATTTCTTAGACCCAGCACTTAAGAAAATCATAGGGTTGCATTGATCCTGTTATTCTAAGGCTGGTCAATATGTAAATATTAGCCAAAGTGATGCTCATTGGACCATGACAAAAAACAAAAGCATTTAAAGTGTTGGACCAAAAGTAAGATGCAGAAATCAGAAGTGAGTCATTCCTCTACATTCTAGACAGTGAGTGTCAGGCATTGATTCAAGTCATAAATTTCCCAATCTCCAGCCTTTTTCTCTGATACCCTATGGAACCAATCCCTCCATCCCTTAGGCATTTTGGGTCAGTTTCTAAAGGGAGTTTTGGTGTTCCAAGAAGACAAATTTATTTAGTTGGTTTGTTGATTAATGAAATCAGATGGGTCAGGGTCACCCATGGGTCTAGGTAATAGGCATTAGGAACAACAACTGATGGAATCAGAATTTCGTTCCTCATTTCCTAGAAACCAGTTGGGATAAATTTAAGAAAAAGGAAAATATAGAGTAGCGGTTAACACTTGAAAGGCGGAAGTTTGAAGGCATACCTCAAGAACATGGTCGCTGGTTGCCATTGTAGACAAAATGGATCTGATTCTAAGGAAGGTTACTTGAATGGCAATTTGGTAGAATAGAGGATTTGCTAGGGTTAAGGCTTTGACGGTGGTGGCTTTGACTATTGAAGTTTGCTCGAGAAAGAAGGGGAAAGTAAGCAGGCTGAGCAAGCTGAAAATGATACTGTTGGGGTATTATATAGAACTTAGCCCGAGAGATCAGGAGCCATGCATTTATTTTGGAATGAGCGGTTGCAACACGGTGAACAGATGAATAGGAATTTTGGAATAAAATCATTTTTATCCTAAAATTAGGGGGCATGTGTTTACACCAAAATTTGAGAAGAATAACGCGGGAACTCGTAGCTTCAAGGATTGTGTCATCAAGGAATCGATTAGATATGAATCTGTATCAGCTGATTTAGATGTGATATCAGAATCGGCTATTTTATGGATGACATCAGCTGACGGCTTCAATGGGCTATGTTTGAGTGGCGCCAGGAAGATGTGTCAGACTCTATAAATATGGAAAATTGGGGTCCAGGTTATTATTAATTTAGGAAGTTTTGTTTTATTCCAAGAATTATAATGAGTCGTATTTGAGTAGGATTCATGTTTAGGTTCTGGATATAAATTTTAGACCCTGGTTATTATAAAAAAATGAACACTCAATCAATATAATCTTTTCAACTTTCGCCATCGCATTAGGAGTAGGAGTACTATAGATCTCGACGCGTTCTTTAGCAAACAGGGCTACATCGACTGATCGATCTCCAGCTTGCTTGTGAGTACCATCACGACTTGTATTGTGCTTGCAAAGCTGCATCAGCTGATTGATCTTTTATGAGCCATAATATAAGTTAGTTATCGATCTATATCGTAGTTTGTAAGGCTGCATTGGCTGATTGATCTCTTACGAATCATAATATAGATAAAAGTTATGGATCTTGTGTTAAATAACTTGTTGTTTAATATAATATCACCAATTATCGAATCTACTAAGATTAGTAAAATTTTCCTTGCTGTTTTTGGTTGATTCACCACTTATCAATCTTGCTATAATTAATGTTTTATTAATTATAACAAAATCACCCGATTGCTATAGAGATAAATTAGCATCATATCATCTTAATTTGTTATCCTTTGATCTAGTCATGCTTCAAATCTTATAATTGATGGCTTAATTTCGCTAGATCGGTTGTATCTCTATTCCAGTCAAACATAGTATGCATCCAAAGACATATTTTAATCTTGAATAAACTCACTAGTTAATGAGATCTAATCCAACGACACTACCATAGCTGCATCGATCTATTTGAACCTCACTGGTAAGACTTTAGATTAGAAATTATCGATTAGTGGTCTTGTTCGTGATCAAGATATGTACTATGTTTGTTTGCTATGACTGCATCGGCTATTTTAGCCGATTTGCCTATACTCTCACGCATATAGCATGATTTCATGAATCTGTCAACATATAGATGGTTTTATAGATTCTTTGACTTTAGTTTATTATCATTATCATAGCTGCATTGATCCGATCGAACCTCACTATTGATGATAATAGATTAGACTCAAAACTGTTTTAGAATCATTTATATTAGACAAATGATTTGTTCGCATGTTATGCTCTTTTCATCAAAGTTATCGACTCGACGCTTTATATCAATCATGTTCCATTTAGTCGATGATGCTTTTTGATGTTCCATGAGCATCGGTTATTTTAATTCATATCATTATCCTTTAATATTAGCCGATAATCCTTGATTTAAAGATCTTCATTTCATGGATACACTGGATATCGACTATTTATTCGATAGCCTTATTGAATCGGCTATCTAGCTGTACATTTGAAACTGTTTGGTGTAACACCAACATGTTCCACCTTAAATTACTAATAAGATTTTCTCTTCTTGTCAATTGCAGGTCCAACTGACTTGCACATAGTTGGGTTTTTAGAATCGGCTAGTTCTGTGTTGAAGCCAAGGAGGATCTCTGGTCTCGTTTCACTCAGATCTTCCGGCTTGCTGTGTGTTGATCACATTGCCACATTATTGTGTCAACAGATACACCAGTAGACAAAACAAGGGTAAGCCTATTTGAGCAGAGGTCAATGGTTATCTCGATCCCATCAATAAGTATAAGTTTATCAATACTTCCTTTGCTAGTTACCTTCCCCAGCAACGGCGCCAAAAATGCTTGTTGGTGTTTATTAATGTGTCACTTATTTAAGTACTTAGCGACCTATTATAAACCTATATCCCCTAACTTTACTAGGTTGTCATCCCTAGTGATGATGCCAGAGATATATGTTGGTACTACAAAGTATTACTACTAGAATAACACTAAGCAGTTCTTTAGTAATTATGTGACTAGAGAGAATATATATAGATCTATGAATGAAAAGTATCCGCAAATGCACAGATAATATACCATTGTAGCATTTTACCCAAGAGTATTTTAGGTATCGTTATTTATATTTTACCACTAGGAAGGTCTAGCATGGACATGTATTGATAACTTGTACTATTGAAGGAGAAATAAACCATAGCCAATATTCTACTCACAACATGAGTAAGTCATAGGATAAGATATGTATATAATAAGAAATGAGAATAATAAATTACTTAGAGCATTCCTTTCTATAGCATTAGCATGGTTAGGTAGAATACTAGAGGAATAATTCCTAAGTCATTCTTAATTACAAGTCAAAGCATACATTTAATTAGTGCAATTGCACCTAGTAAACATGGCTAAGATCATCTTCATATCGACACATAAGGGACATTACTAAGGAAGATTGAGGGCAGAGCTTGTTCTACCTTTGTAATCGGACCCTACGTGCACCTATATTTGGGGAGTGGACTACAAAGGACTCAATGGGAGTGTCACATCCGTGATCTACCACATGACCCAGAATATAGGGTGTATCCACAGGTAAAGAATGTATAAGCACCATGCTTACACAATGTCAACCACCCACCCCGTGTACATCTTATTGAGGTGCTATACGAACTTATGCATAAACACAATGATAAACCAGCAATACTAAATATATAATCAAAGTAGATGTTGAAAATCATAATGAAGAACATGAATAAGATGAACACTGACATTGTCATAACAATTGTGTCGGTATAGAAAGTGACCAATAAGTAAATATTTGTAGTTTTGCCGTATGTTGTGATTGGAGGTGGCCTAGCACTCAATGACATAGGGTTTATACTGGTTCAGGCAACGTGCCCTACATCCAGTTTGAGTCAGTCGGTGACTTTATTCTTGAGCCTAGGTACTCGAAGTTTGCAGTGGGGTTACAAACGAGAAGGAGAAAGATGGGGAGTACAAGAGGTCCAGTCAGACTCCAGTTGGAAGGGTCGAGAGCGATAGGAGCTCCGCTATGAGATAAGTGTTCAAGCATATACTTGAGGTTCGAACCTGGCGGTTCTGTGGTTGTGAACTAGTGAACTTGATCGATCAAATGAATCTGGAATCACTTGATTGTTGGGAGAGAATGCATCCCCTTTTATAGATGAAGGGTATGGCCTTACAAGTGAGAGGGAGAGAGTATGTATGTTTCTAAGCCTTGTTGCCCATGCCATCGGGTACACGATGATGGTAGGCGCCCACAACACTTTTGGATGTTGGATGCACATGGGAGGTTGCGTCATTTTGTTTAGGTATGGTAGATGTCGATACCTGCTATACTGTTGATGCCCAGAGGCATGTTAGGGGTTTCACCATGTTCACTCAGTATGGTAAATGTTGGCATCCACAACACTGTCGATGCCTAGAGGCTTGTGGGGGAGCCTTAACGTATGAGAGTTAATGGCACCCACAATACTATACAAAAAAATGTCAGTGCCTACAACACTGTTTGTGTCAGGGAGGTTGCAGAGTACTATTTCTATAGGTATACAGGGTATGGTCCCTGGTATCATGGTTTGACTTGTGCGCCTTGCTTTGCTTTCTCCATTCGTTCCCTAGTCCTTTCCAAGCAGGGCATCCCTAGTCGGTTGGTCCCTGTGGGGGGTACGACCCTGGATACCCATGGTAGGTTACATGGGCTATGCCTCCAGGGGCGGCCTAGCCTGCAAGAAGGAGACTTGCGGGGCACAATTCTGCTCGGCGACCCCCGCAAGGCACGGAGAGGATATCCTGAAGATGTTACGAGATCTGATAGGATATGTACGATCCCATGTTTCTTGTAATCTGTTATTACTTTCCGGTTATCTCTCAGATCTAACCGACTTGTAACCTTGCCCCTAGACTATATAAGGCAGGCAGGGACCCCCTACGAATTCATGGCAAATCATACGATAGCTAGTGCAAACCAACAGACCACAGGAGTAAGGTATTACGTCGTACCGATGGCCTAAACCTGTATAACTTGTGTGTCTCTGTTGCCTTCTTGTTCTTGATTACACTCTCCTTTACTAATCAATCTACCATCGTGGGGTGGCCCTCGGTGGACTGCCGACAATATTCTGTCGATAGTCCTAGTCGACTCTGGTTGCGCCAGTCAGAGAAGAGTAGTGAGCAGGGTTTTTGCGTACCCTGGTCGAAGACGTAGGGTTAGAGTCGAAAGTAGTGCTTTTGCCAGGCCTTCTAGTTGGAGAGGCCGTCCAGAGGTGGACTGGAGACCAAAGTGAGCCCTCCGATCGGAAAGGTGGGCCGGAGTTGGAAAACAGGTGCCGCTCCTCCTCAGCCAGACCTTTCGATCGGTGATTGGATCGCCCGTCCGGCCTACCATTTAGATACCTAGGCCGACCCATGAGTTGTGTGTTGTCTGCTTGGGCTAAGCCTTTGTTGGGAAGCTGGTCCGTGAGGGACCCCGGGTTTATGAACCCAGTAGGAGCCCCTGAGCCCCTAGGCGATTCAGGCACAATCGTCTAGGGGATTTTTGCCTTGACAGTGGGTGCACGTGAGCGCACCCATGGGTATAGCCCCTAAGCCCCCGGGTGATTTGGGCAGAATCATACAGGGGTGTTTGTTAGCGGGTGTATGTGCATGTTTTTTAGTCAAGGCAGACTTGTCAACTAAGGCATCATTGCACTACCGAGGCATTTAGTTTTGGGATCGGGCGAGGTAGAGCTTGTAGAACCTGGCATCGGTGCACGCCATGGGATCAGGTGAGGTAGTTAGTTTATGGATCGGATGAGATAGAGCTCATGGGTCCTGGCGTCGGTCCACGCTGTGGGATCAGGCAAGGCAGTTAGTTTAGGGATCGGATGAGATGGAGCTTGCATGTCCTGGTGTCGGTGCGCGTCGTGGGATCGAGCGAGTCGGAGTTGTGGATCCTAGCCTTGGTGCAGCCTATGTAGCTAAGGTAGTTTAGTTAGTTAATTTAGGGATCAGGTGAGCCGGAGCTTGCGGATCCTGATAGGGCGAGTTTGGGGTCACTGACTCAGGCACTTTGGTGTGCAGTCAAAGTGTAGCCAAGTGGATGGGGCAAGTTTGGGGTTGCAGACCTAGGGTTTTTGGTGTGCAGTTGAACATAGCCGATGGATGGGGCGAGTTCAGGGTCGTAGACCCAGGCATTTGGTGTGTCTTGAGCCCTCGAGCCCTGTTGGGCTTTGGTAGGGGTCGGTTTGAGTTGTGGGCGTTACCCTATCCTCGGTTTCTCACAACCGGAGGGGCTGAGTTTTGTCCCTTATCTCGATCGCTGAGGCTCGAGTGACGCGCTCGGTGAGTTTGCTAACGGGTATGATTGAGTGGAATCTGGGCCCATCGTTCATGACAAGGTCAGCATAGCCCTCTTGTGACATTCCACTGCTCCTTTACCTATAACCCGGCAGATGCCTAGGTCATTCTAGAGACCGACTCAGGTGGCATGATGGCCTCCCCTCGATGGAGATTCTATGGGCTTGGCAAGAGGTTCAGTATCGAATGAGAAGGTTGAGTTAACCGTGTCTGCTTTGGGGTAGACAGGGCAAGGGCTGCACGGGGCTCATCTATGTTTTCTCCCCTGGCTCTATTTGATGTGGGTCGGCCTCAAGCCCTTTGTGGGCCAGCCTTCGAACCCTGGTCGGTCGTTGCTCATGTCAAATGAGGCAACTGCCACCCCATGAAGCAACACGGAGCGTTGTGATGCATTTCACTGCATGTGTGATGCTTAGTTCCCGAGCCCCCGGGCGGTTTAGGGCTAGAATCATCCAGGGGGCATGGGCATATGAAATGAATGCATGTATGGATGTATGAAATGATTATAAGGAAATAGCGGGGGTCGGTAGTGTTACCTTGATGACTTCGAGTGATGGGGTTTGAAGAGCTTTAGTCAGACATGATCGACCAAGACTTATGCTCGTCGTTCATGATGGAGTTGGCATGGCCTACATGGGGCGTCCCTTTGCTCCTTACCTATCTCTTCATGTTTTTCTGAGCCATTTGATTGATTTAGGAAGCCCAATGGTCTCCCCAGGCGGAGATCCCATTTTGGGTTTTTTTCTAAGTCCCGCCTAGGGATGCAGGGAGCTGCCTATGTGCGGTGGTGCTTTGGTTTTTGTGCCTAGCTTGCAGCAGTGGTTGGTGTGTGGTAGTGGTGGGCCATACCTAGGCCACGTTCCTTCTGATCAGGTGTCGTTCCATCAGTCAAGGCGCATCTCATCGGTCAGGGCGCATCTCATCTGCATTAAATGGGAAAAAGAGGGGTTTTCGCTCCATCGTTTTGACTTTCCCGATCGGCGCGCCTTCCCTAACTGTTGCACCCTTTTCCTTAAGTAGGAGAAGGGAGAAGAGTTTCACCCTGTTCCTTTGACTGTTCCCCATCTGCCACCTCCTCTCATTTTCCTTCTTGTTGAGAGCATCTTTGAGAGCCACAACGGTTCCTAGGAAAGAAAAGGGAGAGAGCGAGGGAGAGGAAAAAACTCACAAATCCTTTTGTGAACCCAGAGCGAGATGTCAGATTAGAGGTCATCCACTATGAGGGAGTTGGTGTTGAAGGCCTTCGCCATGAAGGTCTTTCTGCCACCGAAGGAGGTGGCGCATTGGAGGGCTCCTAGGAGGGAGGAGTTTCCACAACCTCAGCCCGGTGAGGTGGTTTCCTTTCTCGCCTTCCATGAGCATGGGTTGGGATACCCCATGCACTAGTTCCTACGTGAACTCGCCAACAAGTGGGGTCTAGAGTTGTAGCACCTCAATCCAACGGGGGTGCTACACATCACTGGCTTTGTCATCGTCTTTGAGGCCTTCCTCAGGATGGAGCCACACGTGGATTTATTTCGCCGGTTGTTCTCTAGGTGAGCTTTGCTAGTGGGGAATCTGCCCGAGGTTGCACCGGTTGGTTGTTTTGCCCTATAGAGGAAACCGAGCATGAGAGGCTCATATCCCATGTACATCCCCTATGACTCCAATCGGGGGTGTCATGGGGAGTGGTTTTATATCAGGAATCCAGCGGAGGCGCCATTCCTGGCGTTCACCGGTGGGAGGCCAGAGAAGTAGGATAGTTGGTCATGGGGCTATTCCCATTGGGAGAAGAAGAAGGTGGAGATCATCGAGGAGGAGCTTCGGAAGATCGTGCGGTGTGGACTTGATGGGATATGGGTGTTCCACACCCTCTACCACCATCGGGTTGCTCTATTTGCGGAGAGGTCATAGCCGATGTGGAGGTACAGTGGCCCATCGGACCCTGATCGTGCATGGCCGGAGGAGCTACCGGATGATGAGGTTTTGAGTTGCCTCGACCGGGTGCTGCAGCTGAAGCCCAAAGAGAAGGTCAAGGGAAAGCCCATACCTCTCAATGCCTCGGTGGTGTCCAAACTGGTATGCTCCTCTTTCTTTACTTTGTGTTCTTTTCCCCCTTTGCTTTCCTTCTTTTTTATCTTGAGTCGCCTGTTGCATAGGGCCTTGATGTTTATAGGTCCTGGCCACACCTTCCAAAGGGGCTGGACTGCGCGGCGCGGTATGCCACCTAGAAGGAGGCGGCGGATGCCAGGAAGAAGAAGAAAGCCGAGGTGGCTCAGTGGATGTATAAGAAGGAGAAGGAGATTGACTAGCGTGTGAAGGCCAAGGAAAATAAGAGTGACGTCGAGTCCGAGCTTGAGATGGGGGATCCCATAGATGTGGATGACATGGTTTTCTCAGAGAAGGAGGAAAGTCAGGAGGTCGTTGTGACCTTGGCGGAGCATCATGACCCTGTGGCGATGTTCGCTAGTGATGAGTAGGAGGTGGAGAGGCGTGTAGTGGTTCCCATGCTGAGGAAGCATGCAACGAGCGCGAACGCCATCGGTGAATGGGAGGTGAAGTGGACGCGGTCACTGTGCCCCTCGGTGGCATCACCGGTCTTGTCCCTGCCTGCCGTGGCCGCGACTGAGCAAGCTGGGCAGTCCGAGGAGTGGGCTTGCACTCATGCGTCGCTGGGACCAGTGCCAACGCGCTACTCATAGACGGAGGATGCCCTGTTTGCTACTTCGATTGGGGCATCCCGAGCCGAGGGTCACAGTGACCCGCAGGCCGGGCAGGAGCCAGTTGGGATGACTCTGCCCCTAGCTAAAGTGACGGGTCATGGGTCGTAGCCTAGGAGCGGTCCTTGCGCTATAGGCCCATTGACGTCGGGTCTTGGCTTCAAAGTCATGCCGCTTACCTCCTAGTATCTTTTACTTAGTTTCTTTTTGATCTTTTGTTGTTGAGTCTTTTTGGATTATGACTTACCTATACTTTTTGTCAGCGGTGGGGTGATGATGGGGTTGAGCATTGCCCAACTCCCATGCGGGAGGTTTGGAGGCCCACCCTATAGCATGTCATGGTGAGCGGTGGGGGGAACAGGGTGGTGGTAGCAAACCCTTCCCTTCTAGGGGTGGTGCCCCCTGGGTCGGTTGCTAGTATGGTGGCAGCTGCAGCATCAGCATTGGCGGCGATCCTAGTGGTGATGGTGGAGGTCGTGTCGGAGGTAACTCTCACAGCCCCTCCTCCACCAGCTATGGTGGAAGAGGAGAGGGAGACCGAGCTCCCTGCCTCGCCGGGTGGAGTGCTGCACGGCTCACCCTCACGGTCGGAGCTAAAGGCGCCGGGGGAGACACAGCCGGGATGGAGTAAGAACGCCCGACAGCAGCCCGTGCAACTAAGGTGGTGGAGATCCCATCTGACGATGAGGCGGATGACATGGTGGAGCTGTTGATGTCATTGTCGGAGCTGGTGGTGGTTCAGTAAGAGGCTGGGCCCTCCGGCGGGCTACTGGAGGGTGACCTAGAGTGGCCCTGCCCTGAGGACTTGGCAAAGGTATAGTTTGTCCTTCGGGATTCCCAGGAGTGTTAGCTCTAGGATATCCTTGGGGGAAAGGACTTGCCATGGAGTCCAAACTCACCAACCTATTGGTGAAGCTTGAGGATGCCCAGGAGTGGGTTAAGTTCACCCAGCAATTAGTCAAGGTCGACCTATAGCTTGGCGCAGAGGTGAGTTTTCTTGTATTTGTCCTTAACCTCTGAGTCTCTGTTGGTTGCATCAGCATGCTTGCTTTTTGTCTTCATAGGGTCTAAAGGAGATGTTGTCCTACAAGTCCCGCTTCCTCTGGATGGAGCATGCCCGGGTGGCTGAGCTTGAGCGTCGGCTAGAGTCCACCCACCATGAGTCCTAGGACCAGGCGGCTGAGGTAACTGTGGTGCGGGTGAAGGGGCAGCGTTCAGCGGAGCGGGGGATTGCCGCCAAGTGGGGGCTTGAGGTAGCAAAGGCCTACCAGGTGGAGACCAAGGCGAGGTTACAAAAATCCCTAGCGGACACCGATACGGCGCTCCAAAAATTCCTAGAGACCCTTGAGTCAGAGCAGAGCACCTTGGTGTTGGAACGAAATGCCCTAGAGTTGGCATGAAAGGCCCTAGAGTCAGAGCGGAAGGCCCGGTCGGAGGGAGACCTAGGCTGGGTGATGGGGATGGAGGAGGTGAGTGCCCAGCTACGCAAACAGGTGGCTCAGTAGGGGGGAATTCTCCACCCTTGAGAACTTTCACCTCGGTACGTACCCTTTCTATTTTTCATCATGTTGGTTTCTTCCTTTAGCCTATTTCTGAGCTTGCTGCCCTTCTTCTAGAGCTAGGCAGAAAGGTGAAGTCATTGGAGCAGGACCTAGAGATGGTCAATGCGGCTTTTGGCCAGAATGCAGAGGAGCTAGACAAGTCCCTTGAAGAGCAACATGCTCTCGAGGGGGAACTTGACTAGATCTGCAATGTTTCCTAGCTAATCATCTCAGAGGTCTTCAGGTCGACACCAAGTACTAGCGTGCCTGCGGTCTACCTAGCGGAGGTCCCGAATGAGGTCTAGGCCCTTATCACAAGCGGGCTATTTTACGGAGCGTCGGGGGTGCTGACTTCGGTGGCGACATACCACCTGAACTTGGACTTTGCCACTATCTACAGCAGGTATGCTGATGGCTTGAGCACGAAGGATATCCAATTGCTTGAGGAGAGCTTGCTGCCACATGCAAGGTTAGTGGCAGCGTAAGTCTCTGCACAGTGGGTGATGGATGTCCACCGTGAAGACATGGTTGGAAGCATGCGTCAGGAGGATGTCGCCTGACCTACGGATGGCGTGGAGCCTGGGTTAGAAGTGGACGTCGTCCTGCCTTCAGCCGAGTCGAATGTTGTCCCACTAGGGAGTGAGCAGCCCGTGCCTTCGCTGGTCGTACCGATAGCAGATGTCGCTGAGCTGCCTCATTAGCTTGTAAAGTATAAGTAGTTTAGTAGATGTAAAAAGTTTAAGTTTGTGGGGGAGCCCCTGTGTAAATGTTCTTATGTACTTAATGACTACAATCGGTTTCGTTTTTTTGTGATGGAGTCACTCCATTTGGGGAAGCTTGTCCCTTTCGTTCCTTAGTTTTCCATTAGCATAATTTTGTTTTTTATTCTTTCTTTCTCATACTTGCCCATTCGTCCCATAGGCCGCAACCTTGGGAGCCCAGGGCGTGGCTCACAAGGCTCAGCTGCTCGTAACCATAGGTAAAGGGGCGTGCGATCGGTCGGAATATTTTTAAAGCAAAGCTACGTAAGGCAAATTAAAGGAACAAACTACCCTTTTGTTCGAGTAGGAGGGAGTTTTACCATTTGATAGTAAACAAAAAGAGAGGTAGTAGTGTACCCTCATGGAGCCCCCAAGCAACCCAGGCCGAAAAGTGTTCAGGTCGGGGTGCTCTTATAGGAGCAAACGCTAAGTAAACAATGGTAAGATTGAATTTTAGGGGAAGAAAAATGACATAGCTGTTCCAAGCATTTAGTGAGAATGTCGTCATTGCCGTCCTTCAGTTGGTAGACATCCGATCAGATCACTTCAACCTTCAGTTGTCTAGATCCTTCTATGCCATTTTCTTCCTTTGGCCCACCGGCCTGTCGCAGAAGGCGCTTGATGAGCTCATAGTCCTTGTAGAGGTGTTTGACAGGGTAGGCGTGGTTGGTGCATGGGATCTACATGAGCTCATGGAAGTGGCCCAAAGGGTCCTGCCGAGGTTGCTTGCCCGTGTGATCAGCCATGGTGACTAACGCAGAGTTGGTCGGTCCGCGGCGATCTTTTCTATTCTTTTCCCCTTCTGCGGGGAGGGGCTCTTGTCCTAATACTAGCGCTTGGCATTGCCTTTGCCTCAGCCTCTGTTGGAGTGCGGCGGGAGCGGCCCTTGCTGGAGGCGTTGAACAAAGGTCCGTGGTCCTAGGCCATTAGGGCTAGGACTCTGGTCGCTGCTGTGTGTGTCTCAGTTCAGCCTGAGCCACATGTATACATGCGATTGGTGTGGAGTGGTCGTCAAGTCAAGATGAGGCATGGGTGCGACCTCTTATGCCGTGCTCAGTGGGTGTAGTGGTGAGCTGGTGGAGCGACTCGTCTGTTATGTCCCCATTCCCCTGGTGGGGAGACAGGCCATGAGTCGGTGTCATGATACGGAGCACTCCGCCTATTGAATGGTGGCGGTCTCCACTAGTGCCCAGAGGTTTTGGTGGATCGCCTGTTCCTAAGGGTCGTTCGGCTCGGGAAGGCCACGTAGAAGCATTGTCACAGCGGTGATGTTCTGATTGTCCTGAGCAAACTATGGGGATTGTTCCCCCTATTCATGGTGTTGTGCTGGACCCAACGGGCATGACCCTAGGTGCCGCTCGCCGGTTTATGCACATGGGGTGTAGTGTGGTGCGCTGAGCATGCTAGTGTAGTCGGTGGTTGGTGTAGCCACTATTATCATAATTCCTCACCATGCTCCCATGTGAGCTCGGGGGTCTCCACACGAGGGTCCAGAGGGGCATGAGTCTGCAAGGACTCCATTACCAACAGTGGCTGTCCCAGAGCATCCGCCATAGTGCATTCCCAGGACGGATGGTGGTTAGGCACCACATCACCGATGCTGGAGCCGTCACCCTCAACATCGTCATCCATGAGGTCAAGGAAACAGGTGGGAACATAGCTCACCATCCCCATGAATTTGGACATGAGAGGGGGTGGCATCGGCATCCTTCGGAGCCACCGGGCATACGCGTCCGCGGGAGACGTGAGGCCATAGGGGAACTGGTCATATGGCGGTCATGATGGGGACAACAGGGTCCCTCCGGGTAATTGGTGGAAGATAGAAAATAGCAAGTAAATAACAGCATGTACATTACTCATAGAGGGGTTTGAGCAAATAGTTTGCTCGGAATGAAGAACAGATGCCTCGTTGTTGAAATCGTCATGCATCCTGGAGCCGATGGAGGATGCCCCTCCGACGGGCACCAGAATGAGTGCCTCCTCATGGAGGTGTAGTATGCCGAGCTGGTCGGCGATGAAGTCTAGGCTTCCAAAGATTAAGGCCTAGGATGGCTTGGAGACGGGTGGAGCCCACATCCAAATAGGTGGGAGTGCAGGAAACTCTAGTGAGCCAAAGCGAGTCGTATCGCCTGAGTCCGCCATGGCGAAGGTGGTAGAAAAGTGGGCCATCCGATGCCAAAAAGTGTTGAACGTACAGTGTATTCCCCATAGACGGTGCCAACTATCGATACAGAAAGTGACCAACAAGTAAATATTTGTAGTTTTGTCGTATGTTGTGATCGGAGGTGGCCTAGCACTCAATGACACAGGGTTTATACTAGTTTAGGCAATGTTCCCTATGTCCAGTTTGAGTCGGTCAGTGACTCTATTCCTAAGCCTAGGTGCTTGAAGTTTGCAGTGGGGTTACAAACGAGAAGGAGAAAGATGGGGAGTACAAGAGGTCCGGTCAGACTTTGGTCGGAAGGGCCAAGAGTGATAGGAGCTCTGCTATGAGCTAAGTGTTCAAGCGTATACTTGAGGTTCAAACCTAGCGGTTCTGTGGTTGTGAACTAGTGAACTTGATCGACCTAATGAATCTGGAATCACTTGAATGTTGGGAGAGAGTGCATCCCCTTTTATAGATGAAGGGGATGACCTTACAAGTGAGAGGGAGAGAGTACGTATGTTTCTAACCTTGTTGCCCACGCCGGCGGGTACACAATGATGGTAGGCGCCCACAACACTATTGGATGTCGGATGCACGTGGGAGGTTGCGTCGTTTTGTTCGGGTGTGGCAGCTGTCGGTACCTGCTATACTGTTGATGCCTAGAGGCTTGTGAGGGGTTTCACCATGTTCACTTGGTATGGTAAATGTCAGCGCCCACAACACTGTCGATGCCCAGAAGCATGTGGGGGAGCCTTACCGTATGGGAGTTAATGGTGCCCACAATACTATAGGGAAAATGTCAGTGCCTACAACACTATTTGTGTTAGGGAGGTTGTAGAGTACTATTTCTGTAGGTGTACAGGGTATGGTCCCTGGTATCATGGTTTGACTTGTGCACCTTGCTTTGCTTTCTCTTTTCGTTCCCTAGTCCTTTCTGAGTGGGGCGTCCTTGGTCGGTTGCTCCCAGTCATCTCTAGTTGCACCAGTCGAAGAAGAGTAGTGAGCAGGGTTTTTGCATACCCCAGTCGGAGACATGGGGTCGAAGTCAGAGGTAGTGCTTTTGCCAGGCCTTCTGGTTGGAGAGGCCATCTAGAGGTGGGCTGGAGACCAAAGTGAGCCCTCAGGTCGAAAAGGTGGGCCAAAGTTGGAAAATGGGCGCCGCTCCTCCTCGGCCAGACCTTTCGGTCGGTGATTGGATCACCCTTCTAGCCTAGTGTTTAGATACCTAGGCCCACCCATGAGTTTTGTGTTGTCTGCTTGGGTTGAGCCTTTGTTGGGATGCTGGTCCATGAGGGACCCTGGGTTTATGAATCCAACAAATTGTAACTAGCATATAAAAGTAATGGAGAAACAAAAGAGAGAGGGGTACAAAGTTTATACCAAACCATGCTCCTAACAAGATCTGGAATCCAAGTGAAGTCCTACTTGCCTCCCTCTAGATCTATCCTAACTAGCTATGCTATGGAAGAGGAGGAGCTCTAAGGAGATTAGGGTTTCAATCTTCTCAAATGAATTGATGACTTCTGATGCCTGGGGGAGCCAGGGGCTATATTATATTGCCCTAAGGGTCCAACATGAGCCATTGGATCAAACCGACTTAAGCAATAGCCTATATGCCTCCTCAAAGGTGGTGGGAGACCAACATATGAAGCTGGCTGATAGGTGGGCCTAGGGGGGCTAGGTGGCCCCACCTATCGGGGGGTGGCCCTTCGCTTCGATGGTGTGGCTTCTGGACCCTTCTAGAGTCTTCCCATGTAGGTGCCACTGTGGAACTCTATATTTTCCTTTGACGATTAGGTCCTCCTTGGTGGTTTTTTATTAAACCTAGCTACAAACATAGATTCACAAAAACTCATGGAATTTATTGGTTTAAACCCCTAAACCTTCATTGGTGATTATATTTATGCCCTTATACATGTTTAATTGATGGTTTATAATGGTTGTTCACTTCCGTCAACAACTTCAAAGCAAATGACTCGAACCCATGAAGAGATGCTCGTGAGGCTCCACACCACCAATTAGAGCCATTGGGGCCCATCTCATCCTACCCCTATCTCTTCGTGGACATGAGCCCTTCTAAGGTTCGGTCGGAGGGAAATTTTCCTAGACATGAGAGGGGTCATGGGTGTGGTGGTCGCTCTACGCGTGGACTCAAGGTATCATTGCCTCCCTGGTCACTGCATGGCTTAAATGGCGACCACTTGCATGTGAATGGGTGCTACACTACCTAGTCATGATGATGGAGGGTCACTCAGCATGAATCCTGGGGGCGATCGAGCTCCCTGGTTTTTCATGACTTATTATTGATGTCCTCGCATGCAATCATAAGTTGCGGTGTACCACCTCATTTCTTGAGGGCCCATGGGACCTGCTCCAGGATAGACCTCGCGTGAACACAGTACACGTCTTGGGGCACCACCACTTAAATAGCCTCTTTTTGCTTGGACCAGTTCCTTACCTTTGCTTTTACCTTCCACTACGATCTATTGTAAACAAAAGAGCGAAAGGGAACTAGTAGGTTGGATCTAAGAGTTTTACCTAGGTTGTGTGCCGTCGGCCGCCACCATATGGTATATTCGCCATCCCCTGTTGATTCCATCATCGTCGCCTTGCTTCCCTCCTATGTGGGGAAATGGGTGAGTGGGTACCTTCAAAGGTGACGGAGGTGAGGTAGCAGTGGTTGGTTAAGAAAGGTCTTCTTCCTCCAAAGGAGGTTGCTGGGTGGAGGGCTACCGCCAGGGAAGTCTTCCCATTCCCATAGCCCAGCGAGGTGATGTCGTTCATTGACTTCCATGAGTGTGGTTTTGTGATTCTGGTGTCGAACTTCTTCCACAGATTCCTCCATGAGTATGGTGTCCAACTACATCATGTTCCTCCTAACATGGTGCTATAGCTTGCGGGTTTTGTTGTCATCTACAAGGCCTTCCTAGGGATTGAGCCTAACAAGGATCTATTCCGACGGGTGTTCAAGGTCAAGACCCATAAGGCATAAGGCTCCGATGGTGGTGTCCTCACCCCAATGGGCAGGATGAATATCCAAATGTGCTAGGATGCATCCCATAGCTACCCGTGTCTGCCATTGAGGAGTTCGAAATCTGGTTAGCACGGGAATTGGTTCTATATTCGTGATGACACCGCTGCAACGGTGAGGCTAGAATCTTGGAGTTAGGGATGCAAGCCGAGTCAGTTGAAGAAGGTGCTAGAGATGCTTAGGATACTTTAAGGCTGAGTGTCGGCCAGCTTTAATGGTGTTGTGGTCCTATGCACCATGGTTGAATGGTGGGTTCAACCACTGAAGCTGCGGGCGCGCTTGCTATGTGACCTCGCTAGGGTCAGGGACCTGAGCTGGGAGACCATGGAGATGCTTGAGGCTAGCAAAGTCACAAAGTGGGTCACTGGGTTGGTTACCCCACAACCGTTGTCGTGGTAGAGAATGTCGTGGAGACATTCTCGGTCACCTATCGGCCAAATCTGGTGAGTCCTCTTTTTCCACCACATCTTTTCGTTTGGGGCCCTTAATCTTGCTGGTCTCATCTTCTTTTCACTTTTCTTTTCATTTGAATTGGAATGTGCTTCATTCTCCCTACCTCGGTGCTTGTGGGTGCATGTTTTAACCTAGGGGCTAGCCCATGAGATAAAAAGGTGTGTGGTCATTGGAGCAATGAAGCGTCGACGGTAGATCATAGATTCGGTATGTTGTGAGAAGAAAGCGATCGAGCGGCAAAAAGATTCCTTTCCTTTTACTCCTTTTGCCTTGTTCGAGCGAGTTTCCTATTTCCCTTCAGACCCATATGAGCAAGAAATTAAAGTGTGTGTCACCGGTTCATCATGACAAGAGGCGCCATTGGAATGAGTTTGGAATGGATTGGTGGCAAGGACGATGATAAACAGTGCTACGCTGCAAGTTGTGCGTATATACATATGTGTGTAGCCCCCATGAGCTAGTCGTGTTTGGCTGCGAGCGCGAGTCAAATCTGGTCACTCAAGAGTTAAGCGCTACTAGGACACAATGCATGGGCATCATGCTATCTTGTTTTCTCTACGGGCTGGCCCTAAGTTTCTACAACTACCGGTGGGCTTGCATGTGTATGTGGAGGTGCTTAGGTGGAGAGGCTAAGGTCAAAGTGGATGTGATTGACCGATGCACCAGAAGCTATCGTGGGACTGGTTGCCATTGCTTGGGCTAAGTCAAGCCTTGGAGTGTCTGCTCATGATGAAATCATTGTGATCTTTGGGCGATGAGCTAATGAGCGCTTCTATAGTACTTGGAACAATTGTAGCCAGCATGAATCGACATCTTGGTCGTCTTTGGGTCAACCTTTGTCAGCTTGACACCCTCAGCGGACCTATGAGCCCCCAAGGCATTCCTCTTTATGTCTAGCCAGCTATAGCTTCTGGCTAGGAGGGCCCGTGCATTCTAGTGCTTGAGCCCTCATGGCGCGATGATGTCATGATCATTGCTTCCCCACCTCTGTGTGTGGTTGCTGCTGTCGATGAAGAGCTGGCATGACTTGTCGCTATGGAAGAGGGTTCTGAGTGCAATGTGGTTTGGTCTACTCATCATGATGCACAATATGCTCAGGGGGCCTAGTTCCTCAGATGCACGCACCTCTGAGTGATAGCTAATAGTCTACTGAGGCATGATGGATGGCTTGCCATTGTGCAGGATTAGATCCTGGTTATGGGCTTGGCCCTACATGGCATGGCATCGGCTAGCCACCTGATTACTTGTGAAGACGTTGTGTGGTGGCGGGTGGTTTTGTCGCTCGTGTGCACCTTGGCTCATTGTGTTCCACTAGCAGCAGAGATAGTATCCGGGGTGTGGCTATACCATAGGGTCCAGTTTTCCCATGTGGCAAGTCTAGACTAGGTAGAAGCCGATGATGGGTGTTGTTTCATGGGTTTGAGTGATCTTGTGATTCCCTAGAAGGATGTGGCCACCACGGGCCATTCCTTGGGCGAGCTCCCCATGAGCCACGAGCCTCTAGCTTCCTAGGCACAAGTCTCATCCATGGCCAGTGATGAGAGAGGATACTAGTCCCCCTACGTGGGTGCACTCTAGGATGCAGCCCCCGAGGGTAGTTTTGAGAGTGTGTCTGCCATGGACCATGGGTCCTAGATCTCTAGTGTGGAGGTCTAGGCCATGGCTGAGAGCGAATGTGGGTGCTGGAGCTTCGATGCCAGTGTACTCTGTAACATCCGGGCCTAGGGCTTAATAGGATTAATAGGATACTCATACCAATAAGTTGCAACTTCTTTTCCGGAAGCCCATCTGTAAATAACTCTGAGGTTAAGCGTGCTTGGCCTGGGTCGATGGGTGACTGACCAGGAAGTTCTTCCCGGATGCGCACGAGTGAGGACAAAGTGCATAGAAAAGACCTGTGTTGGTATGTGAGGGCAGTCTATATCCTAGAGAAGCTGCCAGATGTAAGCAGGCCCAGCCTCGGAGAGGCGGGACGTTACAGAATGGTATCAGAGCCGACTCTCACGTTTTCACGGGCGCGTGTGTCGCAGTTGCGTAGGCATGGTGTGTATGGCTGGTGTGGATCTGGTGTGGTCACACAGCATGGCACATGCGCTGGCTCTAGACACACGGACGTGGCCAAGAGAGGACGCTCCTGGCTTGGGATTGATCGACGAGGACGTCGATCTTTTAAGGGGGTGAGGATGTAACATCCGGGCCTAGGGCTTAATAGGATTAATAGGATACTCATACCAATAAGTTGCAACTTCTTTTTTGGAAGCCCATCTGCAAATAACTCCGAGGTTAAGCGTGCTTGGCCTGGAGCGATGGGTGACCGACCGGGAAGTTCTTCCCGGGTGCGCACGAGTGAGGACAAAGTGCATAGAAAAGACCTGTGTTGGTCTGTGAGGGCAGTCTATATCCTAGAGAAGCTGACAGATGTAAGCGGGCCTGGCCTCGGAGAGGCAAGACGTTACATACTCGTAGTTTTGATGGCAGATGTGGCCGCCGTGGGCCATTCCGCGAGCAAATCCACTGGTGGTGCGAGGAGCCATCGCTTCCTTCTCAACAATTGAGAGTGCGTGACTATCCCCTACCTGGCATGTCAACTATTGATGTTTTGTAAACTGGACTAGTAAATTTATACAATTGCCATGCTGCTCTAGGAAGATGGTGGTAGCATCCAAAAGACATGAGGATTTATACTAGTTCAGGCTAGAGCCCTATGTCCAGTCTCAAAGATGATCGAGTGCGTGTTCCTCACTTGAATGCTCTGAAGTTCTTACAATGGGGGTGCAAGAATGGTGGAATAGGAAGAGGAGCTAGAGCTAGGAGATGGGCTACCTAAAGAGAAGCTCTAGGATCCCTACTACAATAGAGAATGAGTAAAATGGTAGAGGATGTCTAGAAGTGATGCCCTGGCTGCCCTTATATAAAGTTCAGGGTCAGAGCACATACAAAGCAGTAGGTTCTCTCGATCGAGGGGTCATGAGCCTAAGGAAGGGTCTAGCTAACTTGGTTTGTAGGCTATGTTGTCTTGTGGAGTATGTTTGGCCATGGCTATCATCATGGTCTTGTGGCCCTGTCGTGGCATGGTGTGGCGTGGTGCTACTATGCCGGCCATGGCGGCAATGTAGGCATGGTGGTGGTTCGCTAGCCATCCTATGCAACATGGTCTCCATCATGGTCTTTGTCATTGTCTCCTGGTTTCCTGGGCCATCATACAAGAGTAGGTAGCCGCCCCAAGGTCGTCGATCGCTTGGTTGGCTTGAGGAGCTGAGGGCCATGATCCCGATCGTTGAGGTCATGGCTCTTCGCTAGTCTGGATGGAAGTCAAGGCCTTTGTTGTGGATCCCATCCCATAGTGGGTAGAATTGTACATGTGTCTTGTTGGACCATATTTGGATGGTGGGCTTCGTACCGGCCATCACCATCGTGCGATGTTGTCTTGTCTATGCAACGTGGCATAGGGATGGCGTCTGACCGGACCAAAATGACTATTGTCGCCTTGGTCCTTATGGGGCCAGTGCGGCGTGCTTGTTCTTGTCAAAATGGGCATGCTTGGCTAGGCTCGACCTCTCCTCGTCCCCTCTAGGGGTCATGACGGTGGAGAGGTGATGCGCCTCTCAAGCGTCGTGTGGCTAAGGTAGGAGGAAGGGGTCATGGCTGATTGTAGCCTAAGCGTCTGGCCTAGTCTATTTAGCTTAGCTAGGCCTCGATCATTTTGGCCTTCGCTAGCTTATATATTGCGGGCCGTGTGGCCTGCTAACTAATTGGTGCCATGAGACACCCCGAGGATATAACCCCGACAAAACATAATGCGTCAATAGTAAAGTGTAGTGAGTTGTATGCACGTGTCATACCAAAAAGTGTGTTTTGACACCGTCTTCTTTGCCCTTTCAAGATGAAATATCCCTTTGAACCTTTTCAATGTAGAACCTATATGTCCTATTAGAGTGTACTAGTATTAAACAAAGTTGTATTAACTTATAATATATGCATATACCAGATATGAGGATAGTTCATATACATTTGGAGAATACACATCACTACCAAAAATGATTTTAGGAGACAACCTCTAATTAACAGATATTTGGAGAATGCATATTACTACCAACAAAACAATTTTAGGAGACATCTCTAATTAGTAGAGATGTACAAAGTTAGAGACCACCTCCATAAATGGCTAAGCGACCTCTAGGCAGAAGCCCATCTCTAAAATCAATTTACGAGCGTCCTAAGGCGGAATTATTTTTCATTTTTAATTCTTTTTATTTTTATTATAAAAATAGCTTTTTCACTTATTTTTTTATTTTTATTTTTAATCATTGTGGTCGGGCTAACACATCTAGCATGGCGAAATCATGCTGTCACACCATATTGTTGGCATTTGTTAGTGCAATCAACAAGTGTGGAGATGGAATCCATCCCTGGCAACGGTGCCAAAAGTGCATGTTGGTATTTCTTAGCACCATCACTAAGATTTGGATAAATTTTAGCAATGCTGCCAAGGAACACCAACACGATAGTTCTTAATGATTATAGAAACAATATCCGTAAGCGCACGGACCTATGGTTGTAGCATTTCACCCGAAAGTATTCAGGGTGTCGCTATTTATATTTCCCAAAGGAAGGCATGGTGTAAAGATTCTAGTATAGATATGAGCAAGATTACATGCTTGAAAAGTGAACTAGGGTTTATGACAGGGGTAAACATGGTGTATTCAGGATAGTGCACACACACTTGGGCCAACCTCAAGGATAAATAAAAACAAAGAATAAAAGAATATTACTAAGCGGAGCACTGATGATCATACTAATTATATGGTTAGAGCTAGACCTAAGTGTAAGATGGACGAGGAGATCTCTGAGCACTGGTCTACCAGCAAGCATGAGAGACTTTACGAACTCCTTTACGAATACCCAAAAGTGGGGGATTACAAGGGATGGACAGGCTTGTCACCACCTACCGCCTACCCCTCAACCATGGAGCACCATCACATCCGAAGGTTTCTATGCCCCTGGGCACCACACCCGTGTACAAAGAAACTACCCACATCCCCCCTGTGACTCCGACCCTATGGATTGACAAGCATATGACATGGGCAAACCCAAAGGAACGACGAACCACCACCTCAACTTAGTTCCAATCCTAATCATACAAGTTATATGAATGATTAAGCATAATGTTCTACATGTTAAATTCATAATATAAAAACTATATGCTAGTTCATATGTCAAGATTTATAACATGAAAAGTATACTCTAGTTCATAAGCATCACTATATTAACAAAATGAGAACAAGACTTTAGAAGAACTCTTCATATTATTCATACCAAGAATCTCTTCTTCCAAGGAGTCAAGCTCTCCAAGGTAGCTCTTGCCTTGCTCTCTAAAAGACTACTAAAGTGTCAAAGAGAGTACAAGATGTCATAGTGAGGTAGAGGCTCCAAATGAGGTGTGTGTGTCGAAAGGAGATCCCTACTCCTCTTTTTATACATGCTTGAGGTTGGTTTGGGGGTGGAAAATATGAAAAAACTAGCCTAAACCGCCTCTGCATGACAAATGAACCACCAAAGTGAGGTGGGGCTAGGCTAAGCTAGGGGCACCCTAGCTGGCCCGCTTTGCCACCACCTTCATGTGGTCAGTTCCTGGGTGGGCCTAGGCCACTTCTACGCCGTTGCTTGGCCCAGATTTGACAGTTGATTGGGCTTTCTCTTATGTCCTTGCGCGTTTTTGCTTTATGCTTTGCCTGATTGCACCTTTTGATCATATGTCCCATGCATTTCATATATATGTCCTACAAAACACTAAGTTTCCAATACATGTGGAAATATGTCAATAGTAAAGGCATATGTGTCATAAGTTTGTTTATTTCTCCTACTTTGAGTCTTAATTGATGGTCGGATTTTATCGCTAAGGACCGCCAACAAGACCCCCCAAGCTTAACCTTTGCTCATCCTAAGTAAATAGCTAAGTCATTGGTTGTTGATAAGGAGTTGCTACTATGCCAAATATATTTCATAAGAGCTATGCCTATAACAAAGTATTCTTCTGCAATTCAAATAAGTCAGCATTTTTATCCACCCTTTAACTTAATTCCTGTGGGCTTATTTCTTTTCCAAGTTCTTGGGTGGTTGCAAGATAGAACTGTTATAACATAATTACCAATCATTTATTTCTCGATCAACTATCTATCTGGAGGTTTTATGAGTTTTACAAAATAAAAGTAAGTTCCACAAATGATTCACTCAACTCAATGTGATGTTCCTCACCAAGGCATTTTGATATTTTTGCCTTCTTTTTCAACCTACATCTAAAGGCTTTTGAGTGGAGTTTTGGGTAGGTATGAAATTGAGGCACACTTGCATTACATATTTTGCTAAGTCAAAAACTAGATGCAAGGAGATGCAAGTCATACACTTTGATCAAGAAGTGAAAGTGTGTGTGAAAGCCCTAGTTTGGTTTTGGGTAATTGATGAAACCTAGGGACTAATCCTTGTGCTAAGTGTGTAGACATGAAAGGATGGTCCCATGCCACGTGGTGGAGCTAGATGATGGTCATGGTGTTGGTGGAGACCAAAAGATAAGATCAAGTGCTTAGTTTGTAAATTTTAACGCACACAGATAAATTTGCAAGCACACGGATACAGCTATAGCTTTCACCCAAAAGTATTCCAAGTATCGTATCCATTGGGAAACATGTGAGATTAACTACAATCTAACTTAATCTAGAGGTAGCAACAAGGCTATGGATAAATAGGAGCATAGAGAAAATAACTAAGGTTCTCTAGTTCTAACTTGGGTAAGCTATGTCTTCTACTATTCAACTGGGGACATTACTAAGGAAAGACACCAACAGAGGATGCTTTCATTCATAACCGGGTCCAACTTGGCCTACAAATGGGACATGGACTATAGAGGACTCAACGAATATGTCACACCTGCATTCTCAAGCTACTTCGCGATCTACCACTGGTCCGGAATGCAGGGTGCATCCACGATTAACCCAAGTCTAAGCACCATGCTTACACTTATGATTAATACTTTACTCCCCCTAGGAAGAGAATAAAACACTCAAAAGAGTCATGATCCTGATGAACAATATAAACAAGATGCTTACTTGAATCAGAAGTTGATTACCAGAGAAATCTCATAAGCAAGCACAAGTAGAACTTGGATCTGCCAAGGTACAAGTCGTAGAGAGAGCACCGATAGGCCAGCACCTCCTCCAAACTCTTCCCTCACTCTCTATCTCACTATTTCTATTTATAAGACTAATTCCTATGGAAGGACTAATCTTCTCTTGATAGCTGTCTCTGATCCTAATGAGACGAATATGAATTAGGGTTCTAGGATGGCCTCAAGGAAAGGGGTATAGGGCTATATATATAGGGGGTAGCGTCAATTTGGGACCCTTAGATCAAACCGACTTGAATAACGATCTAGGAGGTGGTGGAGAACTAACATTCGAAGTGGAGGCTAACCAGGGGGCCCACATATTGGCCGGCCTATAGGTTGGATTGGCCGGCCCCGTATCAGCGTCTCACTATCTTCTTTGGTGTGGTGTCCTCTGGAACCTTCTAGAGTTGCTTACGCCGTAGTTAAGCGTTATTAAATATGCTCATGGAATTTATTAGTTTAAACCCCTATACCTATGTTTGGTGATGGAATTAAGCATATATGTAGGTTATGTTGATGGTTTATAATTGATGTTAATGACCATCAACAAGGTCCCCCAAGCTTACCCTTTGCTAGTCCTTGAGCAAAGTTAAACTTGAATAATAGATCAGAAGTTGCTACAATGCTTTCATGCCTCAAAGATACACATGCGTTCAACCAAGAATTCTCCTCCTAATTAGAATAAACTGATATGACTTTCAAACTTACCCATATTACCTTCAACCATGGGGCTTTAGCCTTCACTTGGTTCTTGAGCAATTAAAAGACAGAACGATCAAGTCAAGCACTATCTCAAGTTCTTTGTTCCACCATTGTTCCTAAGTTTTTATAAGTTTTCAAAATAAAACTCAGAGATTTTATTGTATGATACTTTCAAGTCTCTCAATATATATGGCATTTGTGGATTGTCACCAAGGCAATAAAGGTGTTATGCCTTTTTCTCTTCCTACCACTAAAGCTTATGTGGAGTTCATAGGTAGGAAGAAAGCTATAGCACACTTGCAATGCATATATTTTAAAGTCAAACAATGGATCCAAAGAGAGTTGAGTCATACAATCAAATCAAGATGTGCATGCATGTGGATATATATGGTGGCTAACCTAATTCTACTTTGCTCCTTGAAAACTTATCTCTCTTTTGAAACTTGGAAACATTTGCTAGAGAATAGGGGCTATCTTATACATCTTCTTTTTTTAGGCGGGCATCTGAGTACCCATTGTTTTAGATATCTTGGACACTTATCCATCTTTTAAACTCTTTTTTTATTTTCTTTCATTTTTATGAATAACTTTTGCATAGCCCATGCCTCTTTTATGCAACAAAACTTTAGAGAGATAGCAACAAGAACTTGGAGCATTTATTTTTAGTGAAAACCAAACAAGCATGTTTTTGTGTTCACTCCCAGTGTAGGAGTAGAACATTTTTGGGTGGATCGAAGGCATGTTTTTGTGCCTACCCGCAGTGTAGGAGTAGTGCATATTTGGATGGTGTGTACGTGGTCTTGATTTTAAGAGCACGACAAATCTCTCATAAGGGTCAACAAAGCTTGTCAAACTCAATGCAAAAGCAAGTAGCATATATGTGGAAGTTTTCCTAGCCTAAATAACATGTATGGCTCTAGTAGCAATTCAAGCTTTCTCATACAGGAACTCATCATGTAGCATTTTTGTGTTTTTCAAAAGATAAATCTCTAGAACTTTAGTGTCACTTGGAACAAGATAAATAGCAGCTCAGACCCTCTCATATCATATCCATCAATTACCTAGACTTAGATCAAGCACATGCTACCCACGAGTTTCAAGTTTAGAGTAAATCCTTATGTCAAAGCAATTTTATCAAAAACTCGAGAGAATTCAAGACTGAAAATTAGGTACTTGAAAGGAATTAGAATAGAGCAACTATTCATCATTTCCATTTAAGAGATTATTCAGAGTCCTCTTTATTTTATTTAGTTCTTAAAAACAAATTAAAGTAAACTAGACAAACCTTTTTATTTTGTTTTCAACTTTACTGGATCACACATTATGACTAAAGCAAAGATAAATTTTTACTTTGTTTTTTTATTCATCATTTTAACTAATTAAAAGAAGCTAAAACTAAAACAAAAGGGGAAAGAATACTTACCTAGATACATGGGAGTGCTTCTCCCCCAAGCTAGCTCTTTCGGTGAGTGTTTGGTGTCTTAAGTCCTTCGAACCGGACTTCTCCTTGTGAAGTTCATTGATCAAGTACCTCGGTTTGCTCCATATACGAGGATTCTTGTGATGACACCTATAATGGTGAAGTCACCCTCTTGCGCCAAACCCGTCTTGGTTTTGAGTGTTGATTTTGGTTTGACAGGTTCAGAACATTCACTTGTAGAAATATGGGGAATCGACTATCTTCCCACACTTTGCTTGAAATATGTCCTGCTCATAAAGAAAAGGTAGAGATCAATTGCATGGGCTCTGTTAGTGGGAAAACACCAAAAGAACCAAAACTTTACTTATTCTTCTCTATCCTTAGGCACATTGGACAAGATGATAGGTTGATGCTATGTGCTTTGTTCATTTATATCATGGCTAGTAAGATCAGAAGATTGAGCATGATTGTAGCATTTGAAGACATTTGGCCAAAAGGGTTGAATTGCTTAACCCATGGAAGGATTGTCTATCTTTACATAATGTATCAAACTTTACATGATTATGATTATGACTATCATCTTCCAGAGATAGGATGTGTAATTTTTAGCTCATTTGGTTAAAATTATGAGATCAAGAAAGTGGTGCTAGGAACAAGCTTAAAGAACTAAACATGTAATTAGATTGGATCAAGCTAGTTGTAACTTGAACATGTTTGTTTCTTATTTATGTGCCTACCAAAATCAAGGAAAAACTTTTTTAAATAATGACCATTTACCTTAGGATGTTACCTTTGTCATTGGAGCGTGATGACACCATATGATGAAGGGTAGATGTCTCATGATGGTCCTTCCACTTTGCTTGAAGTTTTCCTTGTTCAGCTAGCCTCATAGCTTGAGCTATTTATGAGCTTGTTCCAAGATTGCATCCTTTCTTTCTCATTCTTTTGTCATGCCATCTTTCTACTCTTCGATCTTGCCATTTTGTTAGACCTTCTGCCTCACCTAATGTTTTATACCTCAAACCTTGATTTGTTCAACAAATGATCTCCTATTTGTGAGGCCTCTTTAGGTCCATTGATCAAGACCTCTCCTTACATTTAGCTTTTCTTTTGCATCATCTGATGATAATGTGAAAAGTTGCATGTTCTTCTCTCGTCAACCTCTCTTTGTTTTTTGTTAATTCTTGGTTGACAAGATATGTTCATTGGAGCTACAGACTCGAGTTCCTCCATCCATGATGAAAGAGCTATGTCTTCTTTGTGTAATGTTATTGGAGTTTATCTTGTGCCTTGCTTCATCACCAATTTGAATTCATTTCCTGACTTACCCAAATTGAATTAGGAGTTTCCTATAGGGGTTAGTCTGACAAAATATCCAGTATCTACTAAAGCATACTTTCGACTGAAAAATAAACCTAGACATCACATCTAATTTGATTTAGGAAGGCATTTTAACCTAAGCACCATGCTTAATTTAAAAGCCTTTGGAAGTAAACTCCACACACCTTTTGGTTCAAGGATCAAACTAGATAACTTGTCTAATTTAATTTAGGAAAATAGTTTAAACTAAGCACCATGCCTAATTTAAAAAGTGTATGAAAATACTTAAAAACCTAAGCATATACTATAGCAAACAAAGGTAGTATAAAAGCATTATAGAGATTTACTCAAATGGAGATGAAAGAGCATGATTGTTATTTAGCAAGTTGAGCATGTCTTAAAGGTAGAGACAACTAAAATAATTTAGCAACATGGCAAAAGATGTTTTTAGAGAAGTTTGTCCCCCAGCTTGAATTTTGCAAAAAAATCAAGTTTGGATGGATGTAATTAAATGTTGCATGATAATTGGTTGGACATACTTTGCATCGTCATCCTTCATCCTTTTTGCTTCAAACCTAGAATGGTTAGTGACGAAAATACCTAAAGGAATATTTTCACAATTATATTTCTATTCTCATTTCACAAGGGCATTACAGCAAAAAGTGAAAGCTCATGTTGTCTCATGAAAGTTCTTGTTTTAGGAAAGAAGCTTGTCCTTGGGAAACCTTTGAATCGCGCATTACAGCAAAATTGTAAAGGAATGTTTCACAAGGGCATTATAGCAAAATTGTGAAGGAATATTTTCACAATTATATTTCTCTTCTTGGTCTTCCATGGATCCTTCATTATTCCTATGCTTTGGGTGTCTTGGTGGACTTCTAGGATCATCATGAGTCTCAGGAAAAAGAGCATAACAAGAGTCATCGAGGTCAAGGATGGGTTTGAATGAGACATCTAATGTGGGCATAGAAGGGGAGAGGATAGGAATAGCTTATAAATGGCTTAGCTCTCCTTCTATGGGTTCACTAGACATGCCATCCTTGAATTTTTCCCAATGTCCTACATGGGAATAAGGACGCTTTCTAAGAGATCCCTTCTTAAGAGGATTTGAATTATATTCACTCGAAGGTCTCTTATGGAACTAGAAGTTTAAGCTTTTCCCAAAATTAGCATGTAACACCCTAAATTTTGCAAGATTTTAAAATAGCAAAATTTGATTAAATTTGGTATTTTGTGTGCATTTAAACCTAGAAAAAAATAAATAAAAACTTTGTTAAAATTAAAATCAAATAGGTTTAGCAACTTGTTTGTGCATACATGCTGGTGCATTGGAATTATTGGAATGTGAGGCTTTGTCTAAAATTCAAAATGATTCAAATGGATTTGAAGAACATTTGAAAAAAAACTTAACTCTCCCTCTCTCACCTCTCCCTACTAGAAGACCATCCCACGCAGCCTAGCAAGGCCAGCCGGCCCACTCCCACTCTTCTGCTCTCCCATCTCCTTCTCTCTCCCGTGGCCCACCGCGCATGCAGGCCCAACTACCCTGCACTGCGTCTCCCCATGCGCTGGCCCAATCCACGTGCAGCGTTGCCTGCACCACTCCTCTCTCTCCCTTGCTCTGTCTCTCTGCCGATGGGTCCCACGCGCCTCATCACTGATAGGTGGGCCTGCTTTGTCACCCATCTTCTACCTTGCTTTCTTTCCTGAGCTGGACTCCGCCACCACTGAGAGTCTGCAGCTGCCCCCTCCTCACCGATTTGCATGCACTCCAAGCCTCTCCACCCCTATAAAATCCGAGCACCATGCCACACCGCCCCCATCCAGCCCTATCGCGAGCCGCCACCTTCATCCGAGCTCACTACGTCGCTGAATCCCTAAAGATGCTGCCGCCCACTGAGCCCACGCCCTCTCCGTTCGATTCCCCATTGTCAAGAAGACCTTGGTGAGTTCTCCATTCTACCCTCTTTTCTCCTGGTGCTTTTATTAAAGACAACCATGGCCGTAGGGCGTTTTCTGTGCTCGCTGGTGAGTAGCTCGCCGTCGGGAATGGTCGTCAGCGCTACTGTTCCAGCCAGTGGGAAACACCCCTGCACTTTTTCTAAAGAACCCCTATACTTCTTCTTTATCATGCCCGCCATCTGTGGCTCAGTTTAAAATTTGATTTTATTAATTTAAATTCTAAAAATCAACTTCCAGCTATTTATAGAAGTGCCACTGATGTTGTTTTAGCCATAAAATCTCTGTTTTAACTCTGAATTGGCCCGTTCAAGTTGCGTTAGATGCGTAATTATGTAATTTACATGTTCATCCTACTATTAAATATATTTTCAACTTTGAAATTTGAGGTTAGATTTAATCTATTATTTTATTAAAGGAAATTTTGTTTAATTCATAACTTCTTCGTTATAGCTCCGATTAGAGTGTTTTCGCGTCTGTGTGTTCGTAGCGAGATGTAGATTTATTTTACAAACTTTTCATCTTGATTTTATGTTTGGTGTACTGTTCCAATTTAGATCTATTGTTAGCTTCATGTATGATTGCATGGATGTTTGTGTGGTGCTTTATGAACATGTCTAGTCGGTGAGCTATATGTGGTGAATCAAGAAGCAGATCTTTTAAGATTTGGACTAGAAGAAGATCAGAGTTTTAAGGCAAGTATAGCATGGGATCTTCCTTGTTGTCCTATTCACCTTAATATCATTTTAATCATATGTATGTGTCTACCTTGGCAACCATAGTAATTTTCCTAGCTATTTGATATTCTGGATTCCTTGTCACCTATGGGTTATTGCATTGGGTAGTATTATGCTAGTGCTCAAACTAAAGCCATGATCTTGTAACTTGACTAATGATATATGCAATAAACACTAAAAGATTCCTTTTAGAAAAATGGAACAATGGGGCTAGAGCATTAGGCTATTTTATGGTGCTCTAGATTCCTCTCCCTAAGGACTTATCTATAAGCGAACATCTGGGACTTATAGTACAACTGTGAGGGCTATATGGCTCTGGGTTTAGCTTAGTTTGAGGACCTTTTTCTAGCTTGTTAGTGGTTACCTTTATGGTGCAAGAGGGGCTCCGACAGGTATGATCTCGGCCTGTCAAGAGGGTGCACTTTGGTTTCTTGGTATTTTGTTAGTCACTCCTTGGAGGGGGGTTCATGCTTATTGATGGGGAAACCTTAGCGGCCCTAACTTGTTAGACAAACCTTTGAAAGGCTTCATAGTGAACCCTGCTGACCTTCCTTGGTAGTGGGTCAAGTGGTTGGCCGCCTCAGGCGAAAGGGTAAATCATGACTCACAATGAACGTGTACAACCTCTATAGAGAGTAAAACTGATATATCAGCCGTGCTCATGGCCACGAGCGGCCTGGTACCCTTACAGAATAGATGATCATTAATGGTTAATGATTATGAACACTTATGATACTAATGATAAAGATGCTCATTAATGGTTAATTATTTATGCTATTCATTATTCATGTTTACCTGATAATGTGTTTATATGCGCTTGTGATAAACTTGTTTCTACTCTTATGCTAAAATTGTGACAATTAAAAGCTAATCGCAGTTAAACCAGTGTTAGCCTTTTGAGCCTCATGAACCCCATGTTATATTTGTTGAGTATGACATGTACTTACACTTGCTTTACTTTTTAAATATTTGGAAAAATCCTGGATGGGTACCGGATTGCTAGAGTTTGGAGGAATTAGACTTGTGATCAACTAGTGAGTTGTCCTTGTGGAATTGGAGTCTTCACCCAAAGATCAGAGTTGTCTTTCTGCTATTCGCTATCTAAGGTTATATTCTTTATACTAGTACGTTATATATTGAGCATTGTCTTTTGATATTACCCTTATTTGTAGCTATATGTGAGATTTGACTTCCTAGGCTCACATATGGTGTGTATCTGGTTTTGTTCTTAAAACTAGGTCCTACACATAATCAAAAAGATCATTCTCACAAGAAATTTCAAAAGGTTGAATTTCTTCTTTCCTTGGAGGATTTTGATTCTGGGTTATTGATGGTTTGGGATTGATAGCTAGATCTTGCGATTAGAGTGGTTGTGATTTGACTATCAAAACTTTCTCTTCTTGTTCAGGAGATTCTTCCTTCTCTTCTTTGGGGAGTTCATTATGAATGCTAGTGTAGGGAATCTTTCCACTAATTCTATCAAGCATAGACCTTGCTTTATTAGTAGACAAATGAAGGAAAGCTCCTCTAGAGGCTTGATCAAGGGATTGCACACAATCCTTGCTAAGACCCATATAAAAATGTTGAATAAGTACAGGGACTTGAATGGCAATGTTCGTTCTAGTGGTGATGAGGTCACTAAAATGATTCCACGATGTGGAAAGAGATTCTTCTTCTAGTTGTCTAAAATTTAGAACCTATTTCCAAAGGCTAACCCCCCCTTAGAGATGGGAAAGAAACATAAACAAAATTTAGAGCATAACGTTTCCCAATCTCCTTGCATACTTCCTATGGTTCGACTATACCATTGTTTAGCTCTTCCCATCAAAGAGAACTGAAACAACTTCCATCTTAAGGTTTTGTCTAACATGCCAACGATACGCAAGCATGCATAGGTATGTGCAAACTCCCATAGATATGAGTATAGGTTTTCGTTGCCCTCTCCTGAGAAGGATTGTTCCTGAATTAGTTTTATTAAAGATGGGCGTAGCTCATAGCTAGGTATTAGGATAGGCTCTAAAGATTTTGGTGGATTTAGGCTTGCTCTCATGGGTTTAGCATATTGATATATAGGTGTATTATCCATGCTAAAAGGAAAAATTAAAACAAAAGAAAGAATAAAAGATAAAAGGTTAAGCTAGGCTCATAGTTAATTCAGCAACTGTTTCCCCACAATGGCGCTAGAAAGCTTGTTGGCATATTTTAACGCACATAGATAAATCCACATGCGCAAGGATACCACTGGAGCTTTCACCCAGAAGTTTTCCAAGTATCGTATCCACATAGAAACGTGTGAGATTAACTACAATGTAACTTAATCTAGGGGTAGAAACAAGGCTATGGATAAATAGGAGCGTAGAGAGGATAACTAAGGCTCTCTAGTTTTTACTTGGGTAAGCTATGTCTTCCACTATTCAACTAGGGACATTACTAAGGAAAGACACCAATAGAGGCTGTTTTCCTTCATAATCGAGTCCTACTTGGCCTATAAATAGGAGGTGTACTATAGAGGACTCAACAAATGTATCACACTTGTGTTCTAACGCTACTTCGTGATCTACCACCAGTCTGGAATGTAGGGTGTGTAACATTCTAGAGTTAAGCATTACATTTGACATTTGCATTTCATGAGCACAAGCATCATCCAAGCATTCATGAACATGAGCATATGAAATTTCATCTCATTCTTATACATTGTCACATGAAATGTTGATTATATATATGCTTATGCTTGCAATCATGTATGACTAATGTATGAAATGGTTGTGAGGTCAAGAAAACACCTTAAACACATCTAGAATGATAAATGGAATAATGTTTATATTCATGACATAGACCAAATTTGATTCTAAGTGTTGGTTTCATTTGAAATGCCATTTTCATGATACTAGTTTGACCAAAGTTGAACAATAGCTTAGATTGTTTGCATGGCTATGTGACCTAAATAAAAGTTGTAGTTCTTCTCATGGGTAACAAACTTTATTTAAGGGTCATGAGCTAATTTAGTGTCTAACATGGCCAAATAGAGCTCGCAAGTATCAACAAAATGGTATTTTCAAAACTTGAAATTTTTCTATGTTGAAGCTGTTTTTAGTTTCAAAGTACCTCACTTTAGAGCTTTGTAGTTTGAAAACCATTGAGACTTAGGTGATGGTTCCTAAAGCAAAGTTAGAGATCTCACATAGCTCTATAACTTTCACTAATACCAATTTTGCTAACTCAAACTAGATTAGGAGATATAGACGAATGAAGTAGCACTATCAGTCAACTAAATTGGCACTTAGCCAATTTGAATCGGTTGGCCATTGTGGCCGACCACGCCACGTCGTGCACACCGTGTGGCGGTAGCATGCTAGGATTGGCCTGGCTGGTTAGGCTAGTAGGGGGAGAAAAGGGGGGCAAAGCCATCTCGCTCACTCACCCTCTCTCACCCTCTCTCTACTTCTCTCTCGCCTACCATGAGAAGCCGAGCATCACTCCATCACCGCCTCACCTCTACCGAGCTTGCGCGCCACCACTGCCACGTCTCCATCCAATCCATCACATCCATAGCTTCACCATCAGCCGCTCTACCTCCCAGAGCCACCATTGCCACCGTTATAGCCTAGGTAATCTGACATTTTATGTCATCGTCGCCGCCATGGTCACGGAGCACTACCGAGCTCTAAGCTCACCGTGGGTAGCCCTATCCACCTTTCCTACAATCTCTCTCTCTTGGTTCATCTTCATCATAGGTCCTAGAAGCTTTAGCTATAGCTCATTAAGCTGCTACTACATCGCAGGTGCTAGAACGCGAGCCGCACCGTCGTGAGCCGAGAGCACTGCCGCCACGCACGTCGCTATGGCTGTGCATGCCTGGTTCTCTTCCTCACACGCTTATAGATGTTAGAGTTAGGTTAGAGCTAGGTCTCACTCGAGGCAAGAGCCTAAGGCAAATGCCGGCCTCATCGGAGTAGAATGGCGCCGTGCCGCCATGCATGTGGTCAAGCTTCACCATTGCTCCACCTTGACCTAATCCATGTTGTAGAGCTTTGCTAGGGTTTGTAGATGTCGTAGCAGTGCTCGCCTAGGCTCATCATCATCGGAGATAATGGGCTCGCCATAGCGTGCCGCCATCGTGCCGCCATGCTCGCCGGCGAGCTAGCTCCGATGATCCTCCGAGCAAACCGAGGGTACCTATAGGTGCGAAATAGGATGGGAAACACATTGATGCCGACCTCATCGCCGGTGACCTCGCCGTCGGTGAGTTCTCGCCAGTCAAAGCTGGCCCCTACCTCTGTGTCTCTGACTTGTGGGGTTAGTTGACCCATAGGGCCCAATCGTCAGTCACAGTAGGGTGTATACACAAGGTGCACCTAGCAGTAGCGCCCGATTTGAAATTTGATTCTCTTTGTTAATTTTTTCATAGATTTAATTACAAACTTCAAAAATTCATATATAGAGCTAGAAGTATCCCAATGAGGTGAACAAAATTTTGTTAGATTCATATTGAAGTGTACTATTTGATAAAAATATGAAATCTACTATTTTGGGTATTTTTGTGGGTGAATTAAATTGAGTAAGATAAGTGCTTTTAAAATTATTTCTATTTGTAAATTGCATAACTTGAGCTAGGAAGGTGATAAAATTGTGATTCCAATTTTGCTAGTCTTATGTTGACATGCTCTAGCCAGGAAAAATATTAAAGCTACTATAAGCATACTTGTAACATGGTCTTCATATTTAATCCTAATTAATTGCTAGTTTCTAGTGAAATTAAATGGGGTAAAATACATAACATATGATCATGCAAATTTTTACACAGTATTCTCATGCTAGGAGGAAAGTAAGAAAAATATTAAATCTGTTGCTTGACACTTTTCACTAGCTAAACTATTTTTGCTAAAATAAGCATATGTAACTTGTCATTTTTGTAGAAGTAGCTATACTTGTCCAAATAGCACGAAATTTATATAGTAGACTATTAGGGTCATATGTAGGCTACTATAATTTCCTAAGAATTTATTGAGCATATAATCTATGTGTGATGCATATAATCTATTGATACTGTTAGTGAGGCTTAGAAGTATTTGTTTATAGGCAACTAGTTAATTATTGCTTTATAATTCAATTAGATGGTTGCATGTATAGTTTCTATTATGGTGAGGATTTCATGATGGTAATGATCTTTTCTGTAAAGATGATTAATAACAAAGTTGTAGATAACTCACTTATCTACCTGGTATTAAATTTTCAGTCATAGGTCGTATGGTTTAAGAATTATGGCTGTTAGAAGTCTACTGTTAGAAATGCTTACTCTCTAGATAGATCTGAAAGACTAAATTGTTTGATCTAGATAACTACTGAATCACATTGAGATAATTAAAACAAAGTTGTATGAAATTTCATAAGCTTTCCAGAATGTCAACAACCATATTATTTTGATGTGTATAACTCTAGTTATGGTCAAAACGAGTGGCTGCTATCTTGTAGTGCAGAAAATGATTTACGTAAGTGTTTGTTTTAGTTACTAGAGAAGAGATATGCACCTACTCAGTAAAAGAAAATGTAACTTGTTATCACCGCAATGCAATGTTGCTAACAACACTCATGAGGATGCATTCACCACATTATATCATCTTATACATGTCATTATATATGCATTTGTGATATCTTATTTCATGCTTATGCATATAGGATCATCCGAAGGGATAACTCTTTTGGAGTTCAACGAAGAAGAAGAGGAGGAACAGTAGGAAAGACCTTAGGCCATAGCTCTAGAACAACATGAGCAAACTCTTGAGGACCTCCCTAAGTGCCCAGATCACTGGCCAACCTCTTTCCTTAAAGGCAAGCCCTAGAGCATTTTAAGCCCCCCATGTTTTACAAAATATAACTTGAGTCCTTTATGTTTGATGCATTAGGTTATAAGAGTTGAATTGGAAACACTTGATGCATAGAACTACCTTATCTAGATAAATATACCTTTAACCCTGTGTAGGTCTAGGATCAAATATATGCTTAGCCATGCTTAGACCGGTAGAAGTCGAGTGATTTGTTGTCACCTGTGAGATATAGGTGGATACCGAGGCATGGTTGGCTATATTTCTATCATGGAATAGAACCATGGGGTAATGTAACTAGAGGCCAGGCGAAGTCTATGTGTAGGTTGACTCATGTGATTCCATCTGTGCTGGTTAAGGACCATACCGTTGTTGGCACTTCTGACAAGATTGAACGCATGACTCTCACTTAGTTGGTTGGATAACTCGTTCTGACCATGAAGTCGAGTAGCTCAACTCAGGCTAGGCCCCATTCTATAAAAGTGCACACTCTGGATATTAGTAAGGATGTGCGGGGAGCCAGACGTGAGGCCAAGGGTAGGATAGGCCTAAACATCCTAGGCAGTTGGTTGTCCCTGATTGTGCGGCACTAGGCGAACCCACGAAGTGTGGACCCGAGTTGTACCAAAGGTGACCTAAGGGGACCGTTGATTTGGTCTACCTAGTTTTGTGTTAGGAATAAATTCCTAGTTGGTTGAAATCGATTCGAATCACCGTCTCTCCCAAATAGTGAGAAACTTGGCTAGCTCCAACATCATAGTAACTATATTATGGAATGATGGTTATGATGAACATGGAAGTATTATATCGGCTATGGTTACTACTGTATGCTACTAAATGATACACCACATGTTTGGCATAGGTTAGTTGCTATTCTAGAGATAAATAGCTATAATTAACTTGATGACCGAATTATAACTGTATACTTGAATTGGTAAGCTTTTTATGTAAAATGTTGTCAAGCTAGCTCCACTTATACAACCTTGCATAATCCTTGGAGTCACTTTCTTTTTGGTTTATGATGGGTAAGTCTAGCTAAGTACCTTCTTGTACTCAGGGTTTTATTCCCATTGTTGCAGATGGTACAGTTTATCATGGCAATTGCAAGAACTACTTCTATCTCGCCATAGACAAGGAGTAAGCCCTAGGCAGGCATCTCTTATTAATCCCTCTCTTATGCTTTTGTGGAAGTGTGATCGTGAGCTAGCACTATATTTAAGCAATGTTGCAGATGTTGGTTTCAAACTTTTAATTTTCTTCCGCTACTATCTTACCTGAACATGGTTTGTAATAACTTTAATTCGTACTCTGATGAATGAACTATATTTGTGAACTTTATGTAATGTGAGACATGTATGTTGAATCATGTATGATCTTGGTTGTATGTTCGTTGAATCGAGACCCTTCATGGTGCTCGATGGACTACCGGGTTTATATGGGCTCAAGTATGACAGTGCGACTGTGGGGGTATGGCCCCCAAGATGTGGGCTGCACCATCGGAGGTGGCCCGGCCCACAAGATCAAGGCATGCACGGCGCTGCTCGGCGTGCACCGCAAGACATTGTATAGTACCAAATAGGATACTTTACTTGTAACCCTGCCCCTCTAGAGTATATAAGGAGAGGCAGGGGTCCTCTACTCAACATCATGTATTCAATACAATACACCAAAGACACATGACGTAGGGTATTACATCGATCAGACGGCCCGAACCTGTCTAAATCGTTGTCTCTGCGCCTTGTGTCACCATTTGGTTCCTGATTACGTGCACCCCCACCGACAAATCTACCATTGTGGGATACCCCTTGGTGGACTGCCAACGATATTCTATCGACAGTTGGCGCGCCAGGTAGGGGTGTACGCTTGATCCATGGCGAGCCAGATGGATCTCAAATCAACAACGCGTTCTCGTCGTCAATCTCGTTGAGATCCATTCCGGTCCACGACGACGATTCATCGCTGCTACACCAGCCCCTGCGACAGCAGATCCGATCTCGGAACCACCTCTGAGGTTGTCTTCACCAACAACTTGCCGCCGCTGCCCTCATTAGCCCTCGTTGACGACTTGCTACCGCTGCCCTTGTCGACGACTCGCTGCCGCCGCCCTCGGCGGCCTTCGCCGATAGCCCTCACCGACATCTTTTGCTGACGTCCCTCACCGTCGACTCATCGTCGTCGCTTGGTGGCCTTCACCGACATCCCTCGCCATCGACTCATCATCACCACTTGGCGGCCTTCGCCGTCATCTTTCGCCGACGTCCCTTGTCGTCGACTCGTCGTTACCGCTCGGCGGCCTTCGCCGACATCTTTCACCGATGTCCCTCACCGTCGACTCGTCATTACCACTCGGCGGCCTTTGCCGACGTCCATCGCCATTGACTCGTCGTCACCGCTTGGTGGCCTTCGCCGACATCGTTCACCGACATCCCTCGTCGTCGACTCGTTGTTACCACTCGGTGGCCTTCGCCGACATCTTTCACCGACGTCCCTCGCCGTCGACTCGTCATTACCGCTCAGCGGCCTTCACCAACATCTTTCGCTGACGTCCCTTGTGGTCGACTCATCGTCACCGCTCGGCGGCCTTCACCGACATCTTTCACCGATGTCCGTCACCATCGACTCGTCGTCACCGCTCGGTGGCCTTCGCCGACATCGTTCGCCAACGTCTCTCTCCGTTGACTCGTCGTCACCGCTCGGTGGCCTTTGCCGACATCCTTCGCTGACACCCCTTGCCATTGTCTCGTCGTCATTATTCAGTGGCCCTCACCAACATCCCTCGTCGCCGTCGAGCTGCAAGCGAGCTACCCACGTTGCCGACCAGATAACACCATACGCCGCTGACCAAACATTTTGTCTAAAGCTAAGTCATGTTTTAATATTCTTCTAAATATTCTCCAATCTCCGTATATCATCATAATATTTCTCTGAACTGTTTTCTCCATGTTTGCTCTCCAAACAATTTTTTGAACCCCCGAACAGTCGCGTTGATGCTCGGATGCCTCTAGAGACGGACCTATCTCTGGCTCCTCCCTACACGTGCTACGGGCTCTGCGCTCTACGTTATGGGTGGTCGGCAGCGGCTCCTTAGTCACGCCTGTTCCTCCTACACGTGCACGGGCTCCGCGCTCGACGTTATGGACTATGGGCTAGCTAGGGTTGGAGACTCCGCTACACACTAACTGTTCAGATGGTTTATATTAAACATAAATATATTTTCATGCCAACTGATCGTCGAACTGCATACGCTGTTTCATCACCATTGTTGATTTTTCTCTAGAGTTCATTTATTTTTACATCATGTACTACCTGTTATACATGTTTGTATTGCAGGATCATCGTCCACCTGGTGCTCGAACTTCTCCACCGATCAACTAGTCAGACCGCTTGGTTCATGGACTCCATCGCCGACCAGTTGATCGAACTGATCGCCAGCTACGTCGGTTACTCCTCGGTGCATGGATACTTTGTGCTCAAGGACTAAGTGGGCACACTTCACTGCACAGACATCGTCTGCTACGTCGGTGCTCAGACTTCGCCGCCTATGCCAGGGACTCCTCGGTGCTCGGACCTTGCCACCTACGCTGAGGACTCCTTAGTGCTCGGTCATCGCCAGCGACACCGGGGACTCCACACTCCTTGGTGCTCGGACATCGCCAGCGACGCTAGGGACTTCTCGCTCCTCGGTGCTCGATCATCGCCAGCGACGCCGGGGGACTCCACACTCCTCGGTGCTCGGACATCGCCAGCGACACTGGGGACTCCTCGGTGCTCGGTCATCGCCAGTGACGCCGGGGACTCTTTGCTCCTCGGTGCTCGGTCATCGCCAGCGACGCCGGGGACTGCTCACTCCTCGGTGCTCGGTCATCGCCAGCGACGCCGGGGACTGCTCGCTCCTCGGTGCTCGGACATCGCTAGTGACGCTAGGGACTCCTCACTCCTCGGTGCTCGATCATCGCCAGCGACGTCGAGGACTCCTCGCTCCTTGGTGCTCGGACATCACCAGCGACGCCGGGGACTCCTCGCTCTTCGGTGCTTGGTCATCGCTAGCAATGCCGGGGACTCCTCGCTCCTTGGTGCTCGGACATCGCCAGCGATGCCGGAGACTCCTCGCTCCTTGGTGCTCGGACATCGCCAGCGACGCTGGGGACTCCCTTGTTGCTCGGATCTTGCTATGTCTCGTCGGTGTGCTATCAAGCTGTTCCATGCTGTTCGGATCAGGGTGCTAATCTTGGGCAGCATGTCTGGGGTCTTGATACGCGTATGTCAGACGACATCGGCAAGCTTTCAGACTTCTTTGACCTTGCTACAAGATTCATTCTTCATCTTTCAGTAGGCTTGGGGACTAAGTGGGCACACTTCACCTTGTGGTGAATGTGCTTGTTCTCATCTTGAGGCTACGCCCGGGGACTAGTCGCCTGCTCGGCTGGTCTTCTACTTTATGACCCTGGCACCACGTGACTGTGTCACCTATTGTCAGGCTCGGGGACTAACTGTGGGGGTATGGCCCCCAAGATGTGGGCTGCACCATCGGAGGTGGCCCGACCCACAAGATCAAGGCGTGCACAGCGCTGCTCGACATGCACCGGAAGACATTGTATAGTACCAAATAGGATACTTTACTTGTAACCCTGCCCCTCCAGAGTATATAAGGAGAGGCAGGGGTCCTCTACTCGACATCATGTATTCAATACAATACACCAAAGACACAGGACGTAGGGTATTACATCGATCAGACGGCCCGAACCTGTCTAAATCGTTGTCTCTACGCCTTGTGTCACCATTTGGTTCCTGATTACGCGCACCCCCACCGACAAATCTACCATCGTGGGATACCCCTTGGTGGACTGCCAACGATATTCTATCGACAGCGACCGCTTGCGGGCTGCCATTATACTTGTGCTCTTATAAATTGGTCGGTTCTATTACAGCTAGCATCAGAGCAAGATTCAACATTAATTGCCACATGTGTATTTAAAACAAAGGTTTTTGTTTTTCATAACTAGTTTTTTTAGAAACTTATAGCTATATATATATGTGTGTTTAAAACCTAAAGTTTGAATCTAAAGTGTGCCAGTGATCACTTTCCTTTATGCCCAGTTAAGGACTTCAGGTGGCTAATTAAGTAGTAACTTGGTAGTTTTCCATTTTGTCGTCCACACGGCGTGCTATTGTATGGATGCCTTTCACTTGAGTGGTAATGTATGGATCAAATGCCTCTATGCCCAAGGTAAGATGCCACTCATCATCATAGTGGCATGACCGCAAGTTGTGAGCATGTAGTCTAATGGGGAGATTTAGCTTTGATACTAAAGTGTATATATGCCTCATATATATATGGATGTATTTAATTGTGGGTTAGCTTTGATGTGGCTATATATGCATATTTATATAAATATATATAGGACATATTTACTCTCAGGTAGCTTTGATATGGAAGTATATATATGGGTATATATATGGAAGTATTTAGCTTGATATCTAGAGCCCAGATTTACATTCTGCATATATACTTGTGGGGTTGGGCTAAGATGAAATTCTTGTGTAGGTACACTAATAGCAAAACATGTAGCCCGACTAGCTTTGTTATATATGAGAGAATGCATGTATGCCATTAGAAGTTTTAATTTTACTAAGTTTGTGAGGACGTATGAAATGTACATGCATCATGATCAATCATTCATTACACACTTGCATTATTTCTCCCCTTATAAGTCTCTTATTCGGTTAAGTAACTCTTTTCTAGTATAACATTGTCTCACGAGAGTTGCACCATGTTGTTGGTACAGATGGCAGCACCAGCTAGAAGTGAGAATTTCCTGTTGATGTTTGGTACCCTTGCCCTACTTTAGAGAGTCTTGCAATATGCGGGGTATTATGAACCGCCTCTCTATTTCTAGAATGAAGTACACCTGGAGGGACAACCATGGTATGAAGTACAACTAACCATACCAACTTGTAACCAAGCACCCTTTTGGTAGGAATGGAGGGCAGAATCTAAAGGAAGAACTCCTTGGGAGGCTACCCAAGTAGTCGCCTTTGAGGTGCTGAGTCAGATATGTCACTAGCATGGGGATGAGCTTACTGATAGTGCTGCTGTTACTTTTCCTCAGGTGGATCCATCCACAGCAGTATGGGCATAGCGCAACAGCAATGCGTTGATCCGAGACTAGAATGAGCGAGCAAATAGTTCTAGTCCCGCTAGTAGTGAAATGTTTGCAGTAATGAAGATGTTCTATACTCATCAGGACACCAGGGACTTCTGGCAAGAGTCCTATACCACTTGCATGGATAGGCTCATGAGGGTCAAAGCCCCATAGCATAAGCTGAGGAAGCGTGTGTGCAAGCACAAAAAGGTAGCAAGTGAGGCTCGATGCGAAACTGGTCAGGCATATGTAGCATTGGGAAATCTCCACACCCAAATGGAGCAACTTGATCAGCAGAGAGCTATCGCCCAAGAGGCAAGAGCGGATGATTAGGCAGTGCTAGTAGGACTATGGGAGCAGCTGGAGGCCACTAGTGCCAAGGCGCTCATAGCTACGTGCTAGTGGATCCAAGCAAAACAATCGTGCAGCCCTGGTAGAAGTAGCATGAAACAAAGCCGAAGCCCTAACCATGCAGCAAGATCAGGCCAAGAGGGATTTGTGCCAGTAGCTTGCATAGACCCAGGACATGGTAGTTGATCATCAGCATGAGGTGCATTTTCTGAACAACCAACTACTCTTGATCCTTGATGAGGAAGAAGATCTAGAAATGATGGTTGAAGATGACGGTTGGGAGGAAGAAGAAGTGGAGCTACAGGATGAGGATGATGCTATCTCTGACCTCGACAGCGAGCACGCTAAAGATTAGAGTTGCCTACTAACTAGTTAAAGAACTAGATGTATCCCTATTATTCATGTAAAAGACTTGTAGTTTGAACTTCAGTACTCATGACGTAATTTTGGTGTAATTTTGGTACTTTGCATGTTAATCCATGATGGATTGAGCTTTGATGAATTTCTAGTTTCATTTTACTAGTGGATTATGACATGCATATTAACGTGTTGCGAGTATGATAAGTGATCTATTTGATGATGTCATGTTGCGAGAATGGATGATTATGCCTCTGTTTTATTGTATGAATTTAAGATTCTCTCTAGTAATTTCAGTGTGTCATGATTACACAATTCATCTGTAATCTCTTGACATCAACCAATAATCACTTATTATTGCAACTTTGCATATGACTCGCACTCGTGCTGGGGTAGGCATCAGCCAAGGTGGCAATGACGGTGACTTACCACCACGCTGGGGCAGGCATCAGCCAAGGTGGCAATGACGGTGACTTACCACCACCACCATCACCATCAACGAATGAATTCTTTGCACAGTTCCTGGGTAATTAGAGAGGTATGGAGGATACACCATGCTTCATTGTGTAGAACACCTCTCATGGCTGTCAGCAACATCAAGGGCCTGAGCCAAATCAATACAACTCTTTCAAGGATTTCCAAGACACCAAGCCTCCTATCTTCAAGGTGGCCAAAGAACTACTCTAGGTGGATGAATGGCTAAACACGATCGAGCAAAAGTTTTGTTTGTTGAGGGTTACTAAGCATCAAAAGGCAGAATATGCGTCCCATCAACTACACAGACCGGCCGGGATATGATAGACCCAGTTCCTATCCTCTTTACCTGACAACTCACAAGTCACATCGGAGCAGTTCAAGTTAGCCTTTTGGGGACATCACATTCCCCCAAGGCTAATGGGCATGAGAGCCGCCGAGTTCATGTGACTCACACAAGGAACCAAGACCCTTACCGAGTACCAATGTTTTCCTAAATGGTAAACGGTCTTTACACGGTCACCCTTCATTTAGCATTTAGGTTGTTTATACGGTATTTAAATGAAGTTAAACGGTCTAAATAGTTTTGTACTTTAAAAAAATGCATATAATTATATATGTGCATGTAAAAAATCAAGTATTCTAGCATTTATACATATTTATCCGAGTATGAATCAATTATTTTGGTATGTATATATATTTATGCATGTGAAAAGAACCAAATATAGATATTTATGCATGTAACATATCAAGTGTACACATTTATAAATATAATAAACTTAAGTGTACAAATTTATCCATACAAAATTGAACTAGATTTACCTTGTGTTCGCCTAAACAACCGTTTAAACAGTTGTTTAGCCCGTTTAATGTTGTTTATCTCTGTTCCATTTAGGCCATTTAGACCATTTTTTCTTGTTTTTTGACCGTTTAAATGGTCAACCGTTTAATTTCTGTTTACCCCCTAAACTAAATAGTTTACCACCACTTACCGTTTACTAGCTGTTTAATCGACCGTTTAGGCGAACACTACCGAGTACATGCATGCCTTAAAAAATTTGTCCTGATACGCCCCAGGGTTCGTCAATACGGATGAAAAGAAGATAGAAAACTTCAAGAGAGGCCTTAGTACCAAGCTAATGAAGACTATGGCCAATTCAAGGTGTGCCACATACAATTAGTTCATCAGTGATGCCTTGACCTAGGAGAACCAGAACAATTTACACGCAGCAGCGAAGGGCCACAAAAGAGCAACTAAGGTAGGTGCCTTAGGATCTTCCTAGTCTAGAGCTCTAGTGCTAGCTAGGCCATAGTTTTGTCCACTAGTGCCTAAGTTTAGGCTCCCTCCACCAAAATCTTAGGCCAACCGCCCCCAGAAGACATTTTGTAGGGCATTCACCATTGCCCTACCCAGGGGAAACGGATGGCAAGGAAGCTCGGTAGGACCAAGGAGCAACCAGCCATGCTTCAACTATAATTAGTTGGGTCATTGGGCCAAGGAGTGCCCCATCCCAAGAAGAATGGCAATCAAAACTAGGGTAATCAGAAATAGGCCAATCCTAAAGCATGTCCTGGATACATGCATTACACAGCTATGGAAGAAGTTCCTGCGGGAGAAGTTGTCACCGTCGGTATGTTTCTTGTTAACAAACATCATGCCATTGTTTTATTTGATTCTAGAGCTTTCTCATTCATTTATGAGCCAAGCATTTGCATCTAAGTATGATTAGAAAATTATTAAGGTAAACAAGGGTGGTTATAGTATAAGTTTAGCTGGTGCTACTATCTCTACAAATCAAATAGTTAGAGATGTGCTCATCTCTATACAAGAGAGGGAGTACATAGTGAATCTAATAGTATTGCCCAGATTAGCCATAGATGTGATCTTAGGCATGAAATGGATGAGCAATCATGGGGTTCTCATTGACACTAGCACTAGAACAATTATGTTGAGAGAACCAAAGGGAGGTAATACTTTTCTAGTACCACTTTCCTAAAGTTTTGATCTCCAAAACTTATCTTGTGCTATCCAAGCCACTATCCTTTGTGATAATCCAGTGGTTTCTGAGTTTCCTGATGTATTTCCCAATGAATTGCTAGGTTTACCGCCTAATAAGGATGTGGAATTTAAGATTGTTAGTACCAAGTATGGCACCTATCTCATGAAGACCCTATAGGATGCCACCAAATGAGTTAGCCAAACTTAAAATCCAGTTACAGAAACTTTTGGACAAAGGTCTCATTCAACCTAGTACATCTCCATGGGGATGTCTAGCTTTATTTGTAAAGAAGAAGGACAAATCCCTAAGGATGTGTGCGGATTATAGGCTGCTTCATGCTATGACTATTAAAAACAAGTATCCTTTGCCTTGTATCGATATCTTGTTCGATCAGTTGGCAAAAGCAAGGGCATTCTCTAAGATTGACTTGAGGTTAGGCTATCATCTGATTAAGATCAGGCCATAGGATATACCTAAAACAACTTTCTCCACTAGGTATGGCTTGTATGAGTATTTGGTCATGTGTTTTGGACTAACAAATGCTCCTACATACTTCTTGTAGTTGATGAATTCGATATTCATGCCCAAGCTCAACAAGCTCATGGTCATGTTTATCGATGATATCTTAATTTACTCGAAGAATGAGGCAGATCATGCAGAGCATCTAAGAGTTGTTTTGTCCAGATTAAGGGAACATAAGTTATATGCCAAATTCAGCAAGTGTGAATTATGGTTGAGCAAAGTACCTTTCTTGGGTCACATCTTATCTGAAAATGGAATATATGTAGACCCATCCAAAGTACAAGAGGTCAGGGATTGGAAGGCCCCGACTTTGGTTCATGAAGTTCAGAGTTTTCTAGGGCTAGCTGGCTCTACCGTCGTTTCATTCCTGATTTCTCCAAGATAGCTAAGCCCATGACCAGACTACTCTAGAAGGATGAAAAGTTCAATTGGATGCTAGAGTGTGAAGCTACTTTTCACACCCTACGGACATTGCTAACTACCGCTCTTGTTTTAGCACAACCCGGCATTGAAAAGCCTTTCGATGTGTTCTATGATGCATCAGGTATAGGTTTGGGGTGTGTGCTCATGTAAGAGGAAAGAGTTATTGCCTATGCTTCTCGGCAATTGAGAAAGCATGAAGTCAACTATCTCACCCATGATTTAGAGATCACTATAGTTGTTCACGCATTGAAGATATGGAGACATTACTTGTTCAGAAACATATGTCACATATACACTAATTACAAGAGTCTCAAATATGTCTTCACTCAACCTGAGCTGAACATGAGGCAGCGAAGATGGTTAGAGCTGATCAAGGACTATAATTTGGAAGTGCACTTCCATCCAGGGAAAGCCAATGTTGTAGTAGATGTACTTAGTCAGAAATCTCATTGCAACACTTTGGAAGCCTTGTTGGAAGATGGATTTAATTTGCTACATCCTGTAGTGCTGCATAATATCACTGTCAGTTGCTCACTTGAGAGCAAAATCATAGAACTGTCGAAGATAGATGTAGGTGTATTTCACATTAAGAGAAGGATATAAGAACACGAAACCAAGCATTTTAGGTTGGATGAAAGAGGAGTGCTATGGTTTGAGGACCGACTTGTGGTACCAAAAGACCGTGAGCTTAGTAATCAAATTTTAGATGAAACTCATTCATCCAAGTTGTCTATCCATCCGGGTAGTAGCAAAATGTATCAAGATTTAAAAACCCATTTTTAGTGGACCAAGATGAAGAAAGAGATGGTCGCCTATGTCGCTAGGTGTGATAATTGCAGTAGAGTCAAGGCCATTCATTTGAAATCTATTGGATTACTTTAGCCATTGTCTATTCTAGGCTAGAAATGGGAGGAAATAAGTATGGACTTTATTATAGGCCTCTCGCTAACACAACAAGGTCACGATTCTATATGGGTCATTGTAGATCGTCTTACCAAGTTAGCACATTTTATACCGATTAACACAGCGTATCACATGAGGAAGTACGCTGAGATGTACATTTCTCAGATGTGAGGCTACATCGAGTACCAAGGACCATAATCTCAGATCGTGGACCATAGCTTATAGCTCATTTCTCGAAACACTTGCATGAGTCCTTGGGATCCAAACTAATCAGAAGTTTAGCATACCATCCACAAACTTCAAGACAGACTAAGCGAGTGAATCAAATTTGAGAAGACATGTTGAGTGCTTGTGTTATATCTTCCAAGGGTTCATGGGAGAAATGGCTACCTTTAGCCGATGTAACACCCCAAAATTTGCCTCTTTTGAAAATAGGATTAAAATGATTTAATTCTATATTTTTGTGCTCATGAAATATAGGAAAATTAAATTTTTATTAATTTAAAATTCATCATAAGGTTTAGCAACATGTTTGTGCATACATGCCGGTGCATTTGTTTCTTTGTATTGTGTGGATTTGATTCAAATGGGAAATATTCAAAATTTCTTTTGCAAATAAAATTAAAAATGGCTTTGAAGTGAAAGAAAAGAAAGAAATGAGAATTAGAGAATAAAAGAATTTAAAAACGTTGTAAAATTTATTTTTGAGAACTTAGCAAAATTTCTTATTTTTAACTAAGTTGAAAAGTGTATTTGAAAATCCTATTCAAATTTGATTCGGTTTACATTTGAATTGGTTTTGAAAATAAAATAGAAAAGAAAAAAAATCTCCCTTTCTCTTATTAATCCCGAAGGCCTGCTTCTTTTTTCTTCTTCTTCCTGCCGTCCCAGCTGAGCTGCCCTCTCTCCCTCACTCACTCACTACCTTCTTCCACTTGGGCCTAACACTCATGGCCCACTGCTCCCTCTCCTTGTCTTCCTCTCTCACCCACACTCGCTCAGCCTAGTGTCCCTTCTATTCCCTCCCACTCAGCCGACGGCCCAGCGTAGCCCAGCCTAAAGCCGTAGCCTGCTCAGCCGCCTAGCATCACCCACACGCACCCTCTCTCCCTCACTGACTACCCTGGCCCACTCGTTAGATGTTTCTCCTAGCTCGTAACCAGCATGGACTCGCCATGGTCATGTCCTTCTTCAACACGAGTCACCTCGGTATGTTGCACCATAAGCTAACCCGACCCTTAAATAGCAGCCTCCCGGTGCCCTGCGTCCCCCACCGTGCCCTAGATCGAACCATAGCACTGCCAGGAGCCCTAGTCTTGTAGTCCCGCATCCACCAAAGGAGCTTGATGTTGCCGAGCCGCCTAGTTGGTTCTCTGTCAAGGTAAGATCATCTACGAGCTTCGAATTGGATTCTAAAGCACAGAGAGCCCCTTAATCCTCTCTCTCCCGCTCTATTCTGGCTTATTCCGTGTAGCCGATGCTTCGTAGCCACCATAACCCATCGCCTGCCCTCTCTGCTCTGCAATAACCGCTGCAAAGTGTGTAGATGAGTTCGTCGTGGCCTTAATTAGCTTCCCGAGCCAAATCCCAATGCAATTATGCCTGTAGTGCTTTTGTCCAATAGCTTCGGCAAGTAAGTAGGCCAGTCGTGTGTGCTCTGTTTTGCTTGCTAGCTTGTTGACATCATCGTGACATCACTTGCATTTATGGCCATTTTCCTTTGGAAAAATAAATCTAGAAATACAACTCCAAATACATCATTGTGGACATGGTCCATGGTGGACTGCTCTCATAGCATCTCCACTGGCTCACGGTCCGTAGACTTGGTCAACAGCATAGAGCATGCTCACTTTGCGTTCTAACCCATGTACATTTATGTAATCGAGCTACTATTTTGTGAGTCTTGTATATCTTTCGAGCTAGCCCCTATCATCTATGGTTATTTCTGTTTTAGCCCAGTTAGCAACCACAGTCAGCCCAAGCTGCGCACGTTTTGTAGTTAAGACCCTCTCTTTTCTACTAATCTAACCCGCAGTCCAAAATGTCTTTGCAGATTTTGTTTTCTTCTTTTCAAAACATATTCTGGTTCAGTTAAGTCTAAAATACATTTTCACTTTATTTACAGATTTGCCACTAAATTTGTTTTAGCCATAACTTCTCCGTTTTAACTCCGATTTGACCCGTTCAACTTGCGTTAGGTTCATAATTTTATAATCTACATGTTCATGGTACTGTTAGATATGTTTTCAACTTTTAAAATTCGTAATTAGATTTAATCAATTATTTTATTAAAGAAAATCTTGTTGAAATCATATCTTCTACGTTTTAACTCCGTTTTAGCCCATTCAAGTTGCGTTAGATTCATAGCGACGAGATCTACGTGTTAGTAGCAATGTTTACCAAATTTTATGGTTTAAATCATATCTTAATTAATAATTATGCAACTGGGTTTTATAAATAAAATATGATTTATTTTACTTTAGTCTTATAATTCAAACTTAAATTTGACATAAATTATAATCTCTATAAAATATCTTATATATGTTTTTATACCATTAAAACACATGAAGCTAATAGTTTTATATTCTCCTATGAGCAAATCTTTCGGTAGTTGTATCTTTTCAACCGTAGCTCCGATTAGCGTGTCTCACGCGTCTATGTGTTCATAGCGATGCGTAGAATCGTGTTTTAAACTCTTTTACTTATTTTTCTATGATTGGTGTACTATTCTTATTTAGATCTATTGTTTGCTTCATGTATGATTGTGCGGATGTTTGTGTGGTGCTTTATGATTATGTCCAGTCGGTGAGGTAAACATGGTGATCAAGAAGAAGAAGAAGAACATTGAAGATTAAAGCTTACCGAAGGATCGGTGTTTTAAGGCAAGTATAGCATGGGATCTTCCTTGTTGTCCTATACACCTTTAATCACTTAATTCATATTGCATGTGTCTACCTTGATTGCCACTAAGGATTTCCTAGTATTTTGTACTTGTACCTTAACTCCTTTGGGATGTGTATTGGGTAGTTTTGCTAGTGCTCAACTACAACCATGATCTTGTAACTTGACTAATGTAATATGCAATAAACATTAAAAGATGCTTTTTAGCAACATGGAACAAGGGTACTAGAGCATTGGGCTATTTTATGGTGCTCTAGATTCCTCTCCCTAAGGACTTATCTGTAAGTGATCATCTGGGACTTACAGTACAGCTACTAGGGCTACATGGCTATGGCTTTAGCTCAGTATGAGGAGCTTTTCTAGCTTGTTAGTGTTTACCTTTATTGGCGTAAGAATGGCTTGCCAAATCGAGTGTAGTGCGGCCTCTATCCCCATGTGTATAGGCTGCATGTCAATGTGCCATCAGGAAGGGGGGCTCTACATCTATTTGCCAAGTGAATCTAATGGCCCTAACTTGTTAGATGAACCTTTGAAAGGCTTCATAGTGAACCCTGCCGACCTTCCTTAGAAGTGGGTCAAGAGATTAGCTACCTCAAGAAAAAGGGTAAATCACGACTCATAGTGAAAGTGTACAACCTCTGCAGAGTGTAAAACTAGTATATCAACCGTGCTCATGGTCACGAGCGGCCTTGGAACATTTACGAAATAGATGATCACTAATGGTTAATGATGATGAACACAGATGATACTGATGATGAATATGCTCATTAATGATTACTGTTTATGCTATTCATTATTCATGTTTACCTGATCATGTGTTTATGGGCTTGTGATGAACTTGTTGCTACTCAATTGCTAAAAGATGACTCATTAAAAGCTAATCACAGTTTAAACTAGTGTCAGCCTTTTGAGCTTCATGAACCCCATGTTATATTTGTTGAGTACGACATGTACTTACGCTTGCTTTATATTTTTCAAATAATTGGATGAAAATCTCGGATGGGTACCAGATTGCTAGAGTTTGGAGGAATTAGGCTTGTGGTCAACCAGTCAATTGTCCCTATGGATTTGGAGTCTTTGCTTGAAGATCAGAGTTGTCTTTCCGCTATCTATCATCTAAGGTTATAATCTTTATACTAATACGCTATGTATTTAAGCATTGTCTTTTGATATTACCCTTATTTGTAGCTATATGTGAGATTTGACTTCCTAGGCTCACATATGGTGTGTATCTGGTTTTGTTCCTAAAACTAGGTGCTATAGCCGAGTTCTTCTACAACAACAGTTATCAAGCAAGCATCAAGATGGCTCCTTTTGAAGCCTTATATGGTTGGAAATATAGAACTCCCTTGAATTGGATTGAGCCCGATGAAAGAAGATATTTTGGCATTAACTTTGTCACCGAAGCTAAAGAGCAAGTACGCATTATCCAATACCATATGAAAGCAGCTCAGTCTAGACAAAAGAGTTATGCTGATAAAAGAAGAAGACTACTAACTTTTGAAGTGGGGGACTATGTGTACTTAAAAGTGTCACCCATGAAGGGAGTGTAGAGATTTGGAGTAAAAAGGAAGCTTGCGCCTAGGTATGTAGGCCCATACCAGATTATTGAACAAAATGGAAATGTCGACTATAAGTTAGAACTTCCTCTAGACATGAGTGCTATATTCGATGTCTTCCATGTTTCCCAGTTCAAAAGATGTCTTTGCATAACTGAGGAAGCCATTGCACCCACCAACCTTAAGGTCCAATCAGATTTAACTTATGAAGAGAAACCAATCCGAGTGCTAGAAGGAATGGAAAGAGTAACACGGAGCAAAGTCATTAAGTTCTACAAGGTGGTGTGGAATAACCACAGTGAACAAGATGCCATGTGGGAACGGGAGGATTATTTACGTGAAGTTTATCTCGCCTTTTATGAGGAATGGTAGGTCTTTTAAATCTCAGGACAAGATTCCTATAAGGGGGAGGGGCTGTAACACCCTAGTGTTAAGCATTGCATTTGACATTTGCATTTAATGAGCACAAGCATCATCCAAGCATTCATGAACATGAGCATATGAAATTTCATCTCATTCTTATACATTGTCACAAGAAAATGTTGATTATATATATGCTTATGCTTGCAATCATGTATGACCAATGTATGAAATCGTTGTGAGGTCATGAAAACACTTTAGACACATCTAGAATGATAAATGGAACAATGTTTATATTCATGACATAGACCAAATTTGATTCAAAGTGTTGGTTTAATTTGAAATGCCATTTTCATGATACTAGTTTGACCAAAGTTGAACAGTAGCTTAGAGTGTTTGCATGGCTGTGTAACCTAAATAAAAGTTGTAGTTCTTGTCATGGGTAACAAATTTTATTTAAGGGTCATGAGTTAATTCAGTGTCTAACATGGTCAAATTGAACTCGCAAGAATCAACAAAATGCTGTTTTCAAAACTAGAAATTTTTCCAAGTGTTGAAGCTGTTTTCAGTTTCAAAGTACCACTTTAGAGCTTTGTAGTTTCAAAACCATTGAGAATTAGATGATGGTTCCTAAAGAAAAGTTGGAGATCTCACATAGCTCTACAACTTTCACTAATACCAATTTTACTAATTCAAACTGGATTAGGAGATATAGAGGAATGAATTAGCGCTATCAATCAACTAAATCGGCACTTAGCCGATTTGAATCGGTGGCTGTCTTGGCCGACCGCGCTAGGCCATGCACACCGCGTGGTGGCGGTACACTAGCGGTGGCCTGGTTGGTCGGGCTAGTAGGGGAAGAAAAGGGGGGTGAAGCCATCACGCTCACTCACACTCTCTCATCATCTCTTTGCCTCTCTCTCACCCACCAAGCGAAGCCGAGTGCCACTCCATCGCCGCCGTACCTCCGCTGCGCCACCACCATCATGTCTCCATCCAGTCTATCATGTGCATAGCTTCATCATCAGCTGCTCTACCTCCCCAAGCCACCATTGCCACCGTTAGAGCCTAGGTAATGTGACATTTTACGTTGCCGTCGCCGCCATGGTCACAGAGCACCACCGAGCTCTGAGCTCACCATGGCTAGCCCTATCCACCGCTCCTCTAATCTCTCTCTATCTTGATTCATCTTTGTCATAGGTCCTAGAAGCTATAGCCGTAGTTCATTGAGCTGCTACCACATCATCGGTGCCAGAACACGGGCTGCAACGCCGTGAGTCGAGAGCACCGCCGCCACACACGCCACCGTGGCTGTGCATGCTCGGTTCTCTTCCTCATGTGTTTCCAGACGTTAGGGTTAGGTTAGAGTTAGATCTAGCTTGAGGCAAGAGCCTAAGGCTAATGCTAGCCTTGTTGGAGTGGAACACCGCCGTGCCACCATTGCGCTCGTGCCGCCGTTCCACCATGCACGTGGCCAATCTTTGTAGCCGCTCCACCCTGACCTAATCCACGCCATAGAGCTTCACTAGGGTTTATAGATGCCATAGTAGTGCTCACCTAGGCTCACCATCGCCAGAGACGACGGGCTTGTCATAGCGCGCCATCACCGTGCCACCATGTTCACCGGTGAGCTAGCTCCGGTGATCCTCTGAGCAAACTATGGGTACCTGTAGGTGCAGAATATGATGGGGAACACGTTGATGCCGACCTTGACACCGGTGACCTCGCTGGTGGCAAGTTCTCGTCGGTGAAAGCCGGCCCCTGCCTTTGTCTCTCTGACTTGTGGGGTTAGTTGACCTGTGGGGCCTAGTCATCAGTCGTAGCAAGGTGTATACACCAGGTGCACCTAGCTATAGCGCCCGATTTGAAATTTAATTTTCTTTATTAATTTTTTCATAGATTTAGTTACAAACTTCAAAAATTCATATCTAGAGCTAGGAGTATCCAAATGAGGTGAACCAAATTTTGTTAGATTCATATTGAAGTGTACTATTTGACAAAAATATGAAATCTACTATTTGGGTATTTTTCTAGGTGAATTAAATTGAGAAAGATAAGTGCTTTTAAAATAGTTTCTATCTTATAAATTTCATAACTTGAGCTAGGATGTTGATAAAATTATGATTCCAATTTTGCTGGTCTTGTGTTGACATTCTCTAGCCAAGAAAAATATTAAACCTACTATAAGCAGACTTGTAATATGGTCTTCATATTTAATCCTAATTAATTTCAAGTTTCTAGTGAAATTAAATGGGTGAAATTACATAACATATGATCATGCAAATTTTTACACAGTATTCTCATGCTTGGATGAAAGTAAGAAAAATATTAAATCTGTTGCTTGACACTTTTCACTATGCTAAACTATTTTTCCTAAAATAAGCATATGTAAATTATTATTTTTGTAGAGGTAGCTATACTTGTCCAAATGGCTTAAAATTTATACAATAGACTATAAGGGTATTTTGTAGGTGTTTGTAATTTTCTTAGAATTTATTGAATACTAGAAATATTTATCCTTTAAATCACCTTATTATCTAAGGAATTTAATAAATGAATATAAATAAATTAGTTAGGCTTAAGCATGATGTTTTCCATGGTGTGTGTAATGCATGTAATCTGTTGATACTATTAGTGGGGCTTAGAAGTATTTATTTATAGGCAACTAGTTAATTATTGCTTTATAATTCAACTATATGGCTGCATGTATAGCTTCTGTTGTGGTGAGGATTTCATGATGATAATGATCTTTGGATAGATCTAAAAGATTGGATTGTTTGACCTAAATAACTACTGAATCACATTGAGATGATTAAAAGAAAGTTGTAGGCAATTTCATAAGATTTCTAGAATGTCCACAACCATATTATTTTGATGTGTATAACTCTAGTTATGGTCAAAACAAGTGGTTGTTGTCTTGTAGTCCAGAAAATAATTTACATAAGTATTTGTTTGAGCTACTAGAGATGAGATATGCACCTACTCAGTAAAAGAAAATATAACTTATTATCACCATAATGCAATGCTGCTGAGAACACTCATGAGGATGCATTCATCACATCATATCATCTTATACATGTCATTATATATGCATTCATGATATCTTTATTTCATGCTCATGAATATAGGATTGTCCGAAGGGATAACTCTTTTGGAGTTCAATGAAGAAGAGGAGGAATAGTGGGAAACACCTTAGGCCATAGCTCTAGAAGAAGAGGAGAAAATTCTTGAGGACCTCTCTGAGTGCTCGGATCATAGGCCAACCTCTTTCATCAAACGCAAGCCCCCAAAGCATTTTAAGTCTCTCATGTTTTACAAAATATCACTTGAGTCCTTTATGTTTGATGCATTAGGTTATAAGAGTTGAATTGAAAACACTTGATGCATAGAACTACCTTGTCTAGATAAATATACCTTTAACCCTGTGTAGGTTTAGGATCAAATATATGCTTAGCCATGCTTAGACTAGTAGAAGTCGGGTGATTTCCTATCACCTGCAAGATATAGGTGGATACCGAGGCACAATTGGCTATATTTACTATCATGGAACAGAACCATGGGGTAATGGAACTAGAGGCCGGGCAGAGTCTATATGTAGGTTGACTCATGTGATTCCATCTGTGCTGGTTAAGGATCGTACCATTGTTGGCACTTCTGACAAGACTGAACACATGCCTCTCACATAGCTAGCCAGATAACTCATTCTGACCGTGAAGCCAAGTAGCTCAACTCAAGTCGAGCCCTGTTCTATAAAAGTGCTCACTCTAGATGGTAGTAAGGATGTGCATGGAGCCAGACTAGAGCCCAAGGGCTGGTCAGGCCTGAATGTCCTGGTAGCTGGTTGTCCCTGATTGTGCGGATCTGGTCAAACCCATGAAATGTGTACCTAAGTTGTACCAAAGGTGACCTAAGGTGACCACTGATCTGGTCTACCTAGGTTTGTGTCAGGAATAAATTCCTAGTTGGTTGAAATTGATTTGAATCATCGTCTCTCTTGGATAGAGAGAAACTTGGCTAGCTCCAACATCGTAGTAACTGTATTATGGAATGATGGTTATGATGAACATGGAAGTATTATACCAGCTATGGTTACGACTGTATGCTACTAAATGATACACCACATTTTTGGCATAGGTTAGATGCTAATCTAGAGATGAATAGCTATAATTAACTTAATGACCGAATTATAACTGTATACTTGAATTGGTAAGCTTTTTATGCAAAATGTTATCAAGCTAGCTCCACTTATACAGCCTTAGATGATCCTTAGAGTCACTTTCTTTTTTGTTTATGATGGGTAAATCTAGCTAAGTACCTTCTTGTACTCAGGGTTTTATTCCATTTGTTGCAGATGGTACAGTTTATCATGGCTATTGCAAGAACTGCATCTATCCCGTCGTGGATGAGGAGTAAGCCCTGGGCAGGCATCTCTTATTAATCCCTCTCTTATGCTTTTGTGGAAGTATGATCATGAGCTGGCACTATATTTAAGCAATGTTGCAGATGTTGGTTTCAAACTTTTAATTTGCTTCTGCTAGTATCTTACCTGAACATGGTTTGTAATAACTTTAATTCATACTCTGATGGATGAACTATATTTGTGAACTTTATGTAACATATGACATGTATGTTGAATCATGTACGATCTGGGTTGTATGTTGGTTCAATCGAGACCCTTCGCGGTACTCGACGGACTACCAGGTTTATATGGGCTCAAGGATGAGAGTGCGCCCTCTTGTGGGCTGTCATTGTACTTGTGCACTTATAAATGGTCAGTTCTATTATAGGGTGCATCCACAATAAACCCAAGTCTAAGCACCATGCTTACACTTATGGTTAATACTTTACTCCCCCTAGGAAGAGAATAAAACACTCAAAGGAGTCGTGATCCTTATGAACAATATAAACAAGATGCTTACTTGAATCGGAAGTTGATAACAAGAGAAATCTTAGAAGCAAGCTCAAGTGGATCTTGGATCTGCCAAGGTACAAGACATAGAGAGAGCACCGATAGGCCAATACCTCCTCCAAACTCTTCCCTCACTCTCTATCTCACTATTTCTATTTATAAGACTAAATCCTATGGAGGACTAATCTTCTATTGATAGCTGGCTCTGATCCTAATGAGGAGAATATGAATTAGGGTTTTAGGATGGCTTTAGGGAAGGGGTGTATAGGGCTATATATATAGGGGGTAGCGACAATTTTGGACCCTTGGATCAAACCGACTTGAATAAATGGCGTAGATGCGATCTAGGAGGCAGTGGAGAACCGACATTCAAAGGGGAGGCTAACCAGAGGGGCCCATAAACCATCTAGCCTGTTGGTGGGACTAGCCGCCCCCCTGTTAGCGTCTCATAGTCTTCTTTGGTGTGGTGTCCTCTACTATCTTCTAGAACCTTTTGGAGTTGTTTACACCATAGTTAAGCGCGATTAAATTTGATGATTGGGTCCACCTTGCTTGTTTTCTAGATAAATCCTGCTGAAAACACAGATTCACCAAAACTCATGGAATTTATTAGTTTAAACCCCTATACCTATGTGTGGTGATGGAATTAAGCATATATGCAGGTTATGTTGATGGTTTATAATTGATGTCAATGACTGTCAACATGGTCCAACATGGAAAAGAAGAAAGAGAAAAACAAAAACTAAGGAGATCAAGGCAAAGGTATCAAATAGGTTTTCGTTTTGGCACTCAAGACACCATAGAGAGTGTGAGTGTATTTAGGATCGATAGCCATACTATGAAGAGGGGAATTATTTGGCTAAGTAGTTTATCAAGTGCCACTAGGTGATATGATTCTTACATATGCATTAGGGACCTAGTGTGCTAACAATTAACCCTTGAAAAATACTAACACACATGCACATAAGTTACACACTTTATGGTTAGCAACTTGGAAGCAAGGGTGAAGTGTTTGAGAACTTAGAAAAAGAAAAGGAGAAGAAGATGGTTGACCAGACGTAGCTGTTGGGGTGGACCTACGCATCCGGTGGCATACCCTAGGTGGTGCAGCACTTGGCCGAGAAGGCTCAAGTGGGACCGAATGCTGAACCGGATGCTAGGCTGGCATCCACTCACTCGGTCCAAAGGTAGTGTAATGCAGGTGCATGATTGGATGTAGGTTTTAGAGCATGACCGGATGCGTAGGGTCGTGTTAGGTCAATGCCGATGTACGCTGACGTAGGTAGGGTTTGTGAGCTCAGTGAGGATTGGACTCAATGGTGCATCTGATCACCTATGACCTGACACGTCCGGTCATTAAAAACTAGCTCTAGATGCTTTTTGTACTTGACCTAACACTGAGTAGTCTAGAGTGGAAAGACTCTAGAGGAGCTTTCCTTCATTTGTCTGCTAGTGAAGCAAGGTCTATGCTCGATAGAATTAGTGGAAAGACTCCTTGCACTAGCATTCATATTGAACTCCCCGTGGAAGAGAATGAATCAACTCTTGAATAGGAAGAGGAAGTTTTGATAGTCAAATCACAACCACTCCAATCCCAAGATTTAGCTCTCAATCCTAAACCATCAATACCCCAAAATCTAAATCCTCCAAGGGAAGAAGAAATTTAACCTTTTGGAATTTCTTGTGAGGATGATCTTTTTTATGCTAATTTTGGGAAAAGCTTAAACCTCTAGTTTCACAAGAGACCTTTGAGTGAATATAATTCAAATCCTCTCAAGAAGGGTTCTCTTAGAAAACTTCCTTGTTCCCATATAGGACATTGGGAAGAATTTAAGGATGGCATGTCTAGTGAACCCATAGGAGAGCCAAGTCATCTAGAAGTTTTTCATATCCTCTCTCCTTCTATGCCCACATAAATGTCTCATTCAAACCCATCCTTGACCCCAATGATTCCTCTTATGCTCTTTTTCCTAAGACTCATGATGATCCTAGGAATCCACCAAGATACCCAAAGCATAGGAGTCATGAAAGACCATAAGGAAGAGCAACGACAATAGCTAGAGAATATAAAGGACTCATATGCTGTTGAATGGATGGATGAGGCCAAACCTCTACGGATAGAACCCAAACCTGATCCAAATGGTGAGCTTAAGTCAATCTCCTTAATAAACATGACTCATCCAAGTTTGGAGGAGACCTTAGACAAGATCAACCTGAAAGTCACCAATCCATGGGAAATCTTGGACAATAAAACGTCCAATGAATGTCATAGGCATGGAATGATGGAGACAATATTTTTGCCTATGGACATTCATGAAGAATCAACTTTGGAGCTTGAAAGGGAAGATGACATCAACGAGCATGGAAGCTACTTCATAAGCACCTCATTAAACTAATGAATTCCATGAGCTTTGGTGAATTTATGACTATAGGAGGATTTCATCAGAAAACCATCAAGGGGGACCTATTTGTCAAAGTAAATCATGTTTATCCATGACGGCAACTGACTTGGGAAGACTCTAGAACACACTAGAAGGCAATCCACCAAAGCAAACCTCAAGTGGCTAACATGTGGGGCCTGTCGGCCCCACCTGCAGGCCGACCGGCCTATGGGGTCCACAAGTCAGCCCCTCCTCACTATGACAGTTCTCCACTACCTCCTAGATTGCATCTACACTGTCCTTTTAAGTTGGTTTGATCTGAGGGTCCAGAATTGATGCTAGCCCCTATATATACTGCCCTATACCCCTTTAGCAGAGCCATCCCTGAAACCCTAATTCATATCTTTAGGATCGAGCCAGCAATCAAGAGAGGATTAGTCCTCCACAAGATCTAGTCTTGTAAATAATAGTGAGATAGAGAGTGAGGGAAGAGTTTGGAGGAAGTGTCGGCCTATCGGTGCTCTCTCTATGTCTTGTACCTTGGTGGATCCAAGTTCTATCTGAGCTTGCATCTAAGATTTCTCTAGTAATTGACTTTTGATTCAAGTAAGTAATTTATTTATATTGTTCATTAGGATTGAGACTCTTTTGAGTTCTTTATTCCTATTCTAGAGGGAGTAAACTATTAATTGTAAGTGTAAGTGTGGTGCTTAGACTTAGGTTAATCATTGATGCACCCTACATTCTAGATCGGTGGTAGATCATGATGGTGACTATATAACTCGTTGAGTCCTTTGTAGTCCACCTCCCATTTGTAGGCCAAGTAGGACCCGGTTACTAAGGAAAGCATCCTCTATTGGTGTCTTTCCTTAGTAATGTCCCTAGTTGAAAAGTAGAAGACATAGCTTGCCAGTGTTAGAACTAGAGTACCTTAGTTATCCTCTCTATGCTGCTATTTATCCTTTGCCTTGTTGCTACCCCTGGATTAAGTTAGATTGTAGTTAATCTCACACATTTCCCTATGGATATGATACTTGGAATACTATTGGCATAAAAATGTCGACACATGGCAAGCTGGAAGGATCTGCTTAGGATGAGCCTAGAGATCCGCTTGGCTTCAACACAGGGTTAACCGATCCTACAAATTCCTCCCGAGGCGTGCCACTCAATTTGACCTACAATTGACAAGGAGAGAAAGTTTATTAGCAATTTAAGGTGGAACATGCTAGTCTTTGTCTAGATAGTTCCAAGTGTGCTGCTTCAGGAGCAGCTAGACGGGAAAATCGACTAGATAGCCGATACGCACAGAAATCGACTATTGCGGATAGTAAAGCTCATGGATCATGATTGATTTTATGTTGATAAGTACAATGCCCACATATGTAAATGAGATCATCAGCTAGGTGGATATTACCAGTGTGAATCATTGAGCCGATGAATCTAATCAAGAAAGGATATAACATGCAAACAAATTGACTATCTAATAAAAATGGTCCTATAAGCGCTCTGAATCTAATCTGTTACCATTAATAGTGAGGTTCAACCGAATCGATGGCAGCTATGATGATAATAACAAACTAAAACCTTAGAATCTGTAAAACCATCTATACTTTGATAGGCTTTCCAAAAGACATGCTATACGTGAAGGCTCAGGCGAATTGGCTAAAATAGCCGATTCGGGTGAAAAAGGACTACAACATGTGAACAATCAACAATTTCACATGGACAAACCTATGGACTCATCAGACATAACCTACTATCTCTAACAATGGGGTTCGATCAGATTGAAGCAGCTGTGATAAAGATAACAAATCAAACCCTTAAAGTACATAGATCTATTCATGTTTAATAGAATCATGTAGACATACTGTAGGCATTGAAGCATAGGCGATTGGCTAGTTAGCCGATGCAGGCATAATAAACAGTTAAGGTAATGCCTAATGGAGAACAAATCTACTAACTAGCATCCTCAAATCTATAGTGCCATTAGTGGGGATCGACCGGATCATTACAGCCATAATAGTGAACTATAGACCAGATTTAACTAACCAGCATACCTCTTCAAGATTATACATGCCTTAACCGCATACTATGCATGATCAAGATTGAAATAGAATAGCCGATGAAACATAACCCGTCACTTAGAGTAAGAAACATCATGTTGTGACAAAGCAAACGATGAACTAAAAGGATATAAGGCCGATCTAGATCAATCTCGACTGGGCAGATTGATGTTGCTATAAACTAATATCAATAAGAACATCAGCATGATTGGTAACTTAATGAATCTACCCGAAGGACACCACCCTTAGATAGAGCCAATAACTTGACCTTAATCTAGTTTGAGCAGTGGAGGTCGACCGGATTGATGTAGCCATACTTGAACTAGACAAGAGTCGATAACTAGCTTATACTAGAGTTTGTAGTGGAGGTCGACCGGATCAATGCAGCCATACAAACCAAAGTATAAGCCATGACAATACTTACAGACAAGCCAGAGGTCGGCCAGACCGATGCAGCCCTGCTTGTTGAAGAACTCACCAAAATCTACACTACTACTCCTAAGTGTTGGCACTGAGCCAAAAAAAGTAAATTGTATTTGATTGATTGGATGTCTTTTATAATGGCAGGGGTCCAATATTTATACTTGGAATCTAAGCATGAAACCTACTTACTGTAGCACTCGGTTTTAAGAACAAAACCAGATACACACCATATGTGAGCCTTGGAAGTCAAATCTCACATATAGCTACAAATAAGGGTAATATCAATAGACAATGCTTAAATATATAACGTATTAGTATAAAGAGTATAACCTCAGAGTATAGACCGCAGAAAGACAACTTCGATCTTCAGGCGAATACTCCAAATCCACAGGGACAACTGACTGGTTGATCACAAGCCTAATTCCTCCAAACTCTAGCAATCTGGTACCCATCTAGGATTTTTATCCAAATAATTGAAAAGTAAAGCAAGCGTAAGCACATGTCCTACTCAACAAATATAACATGGGGTTCATGAGGCTCAAAAGGCTAACACTGGTTAACCGCGATTAGCTTTTAATGAGTCATCTTTTAGCAATTAGGTGGCAACAAGTTTATCACAAGCCCATAAACACATGATCAGGTAAACATGAATAATAAATAGCATAAATAGTAATTATTAATGAGCATATTCATCATCGGTGTCATCCATGTTCATCATCATTAACCATTTGTGATCATCTATTCCGTAAGGGTTCTAAGGCCGCTCGTGACCGTGAGCATGGCTGATATACTAGTTTTACACTCTGTAGAGGTTGTACCCTTTCACTATGAGTCGTGATTTACCCTTTTGCCTGAGGCGGCCAACCTCTTGACCCACTACCAAGGAAGGTCGGTAGGGTTCACTATGAAGCCTTTCAAAGGTTCATCTAACAAGTTAGGACCGCTAGGTTTCTGTGCCATACGAATGTAGGGCTCCCATTTCGACAGGCACAATGATGCGCAGTGTATACATTGACGGACAGAGGCCGCACTATATCCAACCCGGAACACACCCCTCTTGCGCCATAAAGGTAACCACTAACAAGCTAGAAAAGGTCCTCATACTGAGCTAAAGCCAGAGCCATATAGCCCTCACAGTTGAACTATAAGTCCTAGATGATCAGTTAGAGATAAGTCCTTAGGGAGAGGAATCTAGAGCACCATAAATAGCCCAATGCTCTTGCCCCCTTGTTCCATGTTGCTAAAAAGCATCTTTTAGTGTTTATTGCATATACCATTAGTCAAGTTACAAGATCATGGTCTTTAATTGAGCACTAGCATCATACTACTCAATGCAATAACCCAAAGGTATCAAGGTACAGGACAACAAAGTACTAGGAAACTTATTATGGTTGCCAAGGTAGACGCATGCCGTATGAATTAAATGATTAAAGGTGAATAGGTAACAAGGAAGATCCCATGCTATACTTGCCTTAAAACACCGATCCTTCGGTAAGCTTTAATCTTCAACGTTCTTCTTCTTCTTGATGACCACGTATATCTCACCGACTAGACAAAATCATAAAGCACCACACAAGCATCCATGCAATCATACACAAAGCAAACAATAGAACTAAATTAGAATAATACACCAAACATAAAATCAAAATGAAAAGTTTGTGAAACAAATCTACGTCTCGCTATGAACACACAGACGTGAAAAACACACTCTAATCAAAGCTACGGTGAAAAAGATACATCTACCGATAGATCTGCTTAGTATGTGGAAAAGAAAACTATAGGCTCCATTTATTTTAACTATATAAAAGCTTATATGAATTGAATTAAATCAAATTTAGATTTGAATTATAAAACTAAAGTAAAACAAATCATATTTTATTTATAAAATCCAGTTGCATGATTATTAAGCAAGATATGATTTAAACCATGAAATTTTAGAAATAGTAACATGATAAACACTGTTACTAATGCGTAGATCTTGTTGCTATGAATCTAACGCAACTTGAATGGCTCAAAACAGAGTTGAAACGTAGAAGATATGAAATAAATAAGATTTCCTTTATTAAAATAATAGATTAAATCTAGCCACAAATTTTAGAAGTTGAAAACCCACTTAACAGTAGTATTAACATGTAGATTATGAAATTATGAACCTAACACAATTTGAACGGGTCAAATTGGAGTTAAAACAGAGAAGTTATGGCTAAAACAATATCAGTGGCAAATATGTAAATAAGTGAAAACGTATTTTGAATCTAAACCGAAAAAACTACGCTTTCCGAAAGAAGAAAACGTGTTGCGGGAATACGTCATGGACTGCGGGTTAATTTGCCAAAATATACATGGGCTCTTTAGCAAAAAGAACAGCGAAGGGATATGTTTTAATCTAGGCCATAGATCTTAGATTGGACGGCTTAGTATGATATATATATGGCTAGCAGAAGGGGCTTACATGGCACAAGGCCGGAAAAAGAAAACGAAGGGGAAAACAGTCATATGGTGGCTGATTGATACAAACAATGATGCTAAGATGTAGAGAACGAAGAGAGGTACCTTGTGATGGCAGTGGCGTGCGGCGGCGACGGCGATGACGACGGCGAGGGAAGGAGGAAAAAATATAATTTACTACACGAGAGATTTCCCAAACTAGGGGCTCCCCATATGGTAGTTTTGGTGTGCTTTGCCCAAAGAGTTGGTGGATATATAAAGGAAGAAAAACTCCCCACATCCACGTCAACTAGCGATATGGTACTAATTGATGTTACCCCCTCTACATTTACTAATGGGCCTAAATAATCATTAAAGCCCATTAGTAAATAAATGCATGGGCCTTTAGGATTTATTAGGATTATTGCACATGGGCTTTGAGTGTTGGGAAAAATAAGAAATTTATTATTTTTGGAATTAATTTATTTCATGGATAAAACAATTCTAGAAATGTCCAGAATTGATATTTAAGCCATGAAAAATGCTCCGAGACCTCCAAAAATTTGGGAAAATTCTCAAAGACACTTTGGAACATGATGAACCCAAATTAAGTATTTGGAGCTCATAAAAAGATTGTTGGGAACTTGGAACATAAAGATTAAGGTGAAGGAGGTAGGAATTAAATTCTAGAAAGAAGTTGGAAAATTCCTAGAGATAGATATTCGTCTCCTAAACGTATAAAAACACACATTTTGCACATAGAAACACGAGATGCGATCGGCATGAATGCAACAAACACGTTTCTACCTTATGATAAATTTTAAATTAATAAAAATTTTATTTTCCTATGTTTTCATGTGCACAATAATTCACAAATAAATCATTTTAACTCTATTTTCAAATGTGGCAAATTTTGGGGTGTTACAATTCTACCCCCTTGAGATGAATCTCGTCCTCGAGATTTGGAAGACATCGACTAAGAGATAGGGATACTCCGTTTTTGGATTCTTCTTTACTTCATTATGTAGTTCTATTGTCTTAAAATATCCACCTTCCAACCAAGCCTGATGATTCTCTTGGTCAGAAGGAGACTCTACTACTGATCTTCAAACATTAATGATTCCGGTCAAGTCACTCGAACTTGGAATACAATTCTTAATCCTTGGTGTCACCTAAACCTTCTGAGCACAATTCTCCATTGCTAAGAGCATCGGCCATGACTTTGCCTCTTGAAGTGATAACGCTTTTCCAAGTCTTAAGCAATTTCATTCCAATGAAAATATCACAAGCTCAAAAACAAATTAGTGAAGATGTCCTGTAGATTCTTGTGATCCACCAAGATGTCACTCTTACTTCTAAAAAGATAGTACTTCCATGCTTCACAATAGATAACTTCTAGATCATGTTAGGTAGTTCAACTCATGCTTCCTTAATTGACTTAATGAACAAGCCACTACTTTTCTTCTGGTTTAAGGACACATCCCACACCTTGACAAGGTGCATCCTTGTAGATATGAAGCTCTCGTCCGAATCTGGCAAAGCTAATACTTATGTTTTACTTCAACCTCTTCTTGGACTCCTTCAACGCTTAGCTGAAGTTTCTTTATCCAAACTAACTTGAAAACTTCTCCAGTAGCTCTATCAAAATCTTGATGATCTTGGATAAACCTTCCTTGAACCTTTAATCAAACCTCATTGAGACTCTGAACTTTTTTCACATCTTTGGGTACCACCACGCTTCTGCTGCGCAAACTAGAACATAGGATACTTCATCTTGTAAATTCTTCCACTTGGCTACCCCCCTTAAGAAAAATAAACTAGGGGACACCAAGCATATCTTGCATATTCTTTTAGATAAGCTAACTAGTATGAAGTCATTCTGACATTCCAATGATACTCTCGCATATAAGCAGGAACAAGAAATCTAGAATTCCTCGCGAGCAGAAAAACAGCAGCGCAGTAAAACAGCTGTAACACTCATCCTGTTGATCCAATGAAGTTGTAGCTTATATCGTTGGAAATCTTATAAAATTCTCCACAACTTTCTTATAGAACACTTTTCCAAATTCCTCAGTCTTCTTAGTCGAAAACAGTGCACAATAGAAACTATTCTAGGTTCCAAACAGCACAGATGCATCGCCTTGTGATTTTTGTATCTCCATAACCAAAATAGATATGAGGTTGATTCTTGCGCTCAGAGAAAGATATTACAGTATACTATTGTCCAGAAGTTTCTCATGATTTATGGCCATCCAAGATTAGAGAAATAAGCCGAAGAGTGCAGACTGCTCTGAAAAAGATAGGGTAGAGGAAACAGAAGAAAACCATAACCCAACTATTTATTATACTGATCCTTATACCTTAGGCCTATAAACTAAATGAAATTGTGGGAACACCCAACAAGATCATTGCAATCATTACAAAGATTCAAAACAATCATAAGCATAATGACAATTCAACGAGCAATAAAGATGCACAATTCAATCATTGACTCAACTTGCGATACTAACGTCCTCATTGTACTAGGGGTAACAATCCTAAAACTTGTCTTTAGATTACGCAAGAAGGTGATAAGGAATAGTTCTAAAAACATATCAAATCAATGAGTAAAGATGAGAACAAAGACTTTAAAATAAGCACCAAGGAGGAGATAAATATCAAGGATAGATATATAGTAGAGAAGAAAATATCAAGATTTATAGAACAAGGATTTTACCACAATTTCACAACCTTAAGACGGCCAATTTCTAACTAGGCTTACGTCCTACAGTCAGCATTGCTTTGATACCACTCTGTAACACCCGGTTTTAAGAACAAAACCAGATACACACCATATGTGAGCCCAGGAAGTCAAATCTCACATATAGCTACAAATAAGGGTAATATCAATAGACAATGTTTAAATACATAACATATTAGTATAAAGAGTATAACCTCAGAGTATAGACCACGGAAAAACAACTTCGATCTTCAAGCAAAGACTACAAATCCATAGGGACAACTGACTGGTTGATCACAAGCCTAATTCCTCCAAACTCTAGCAATCTGGTACCCATCCGGGATTTTTATCCAAATAATTGAAAAGTAAAGCAAGTGTGTCGTACTCAACAAATATAACATGGGGTTCATGAGGCTCAAAAGGCTGACACTGGTTAACTGCAATTAGCTTTTAATGAGTCATCTTTTAGCAATTGGGTGGCAACAAGTTTATCACAAGCCCATAAAAACATGATCAGGTAAACATGAATAATAAATAGCATAAACAGTAATTATTAATGAGCATATTCATCATCGGTGTCATCCATGTTCATCATCATTAACCATTTGTGATCATCTATTCCGTAAGGGTTCCAAGGCCGCTCGTGACCGTGAGCACGGCTGATATACCAGTTTTACACTCTGCAGAGGTTGTACACTTTCACTGTGAGTCGTGATTTACCCTTTCGCCCGAGGTGGCCAACCTCTTGACCCACTACCAAGGAAGGTCGGTAGGGTTCACTATGAAGCCTTTCAAAGGTTCATCTAATAAGTTAGGGCCGCTAGGTTTCTGTGGCCTACGAATGTAGGGCTCCCCTTCCGACAGGCACAATGATGCGTAGCCTATACACTAACGGACAGAGGCCGCACTATATCCAACCTAGAACACACCCCTTTTGCACCATAAAGGTAGCCACTAACAAGCTAGAAAAGGTCCTCATACTGAGCTAAAGCCAGAGCCATATAGCCCTCACAGTTGTACTGTAAGTCCCGGATGATCACATACAGATAAGTCCTTAGGGAGAGGAATCTAAAGCACCATAAATAGCCCAATGCTCTAGCCCCCTTGTTCCATGTTGGTAAAAAGCATCTTTTAGTGTTTATTGCATATACCATTAGTCAAGTTACAAGATCATGGTCTTTAATTAAGCACTAGCATCATACTACTCAATGTAATAACCCAAAGGAATCAAGGTACAGGATAACAAAGTACTAGGAAAATTATTATGGTTGCCAAGGTAGACACATCCTGTATGAATTAAATGATTCAAGGTGAATAGGTAACAAGGAAGATCCCATGCTATACTTGCCTTAAAACACCGATCCTTCGGTAAGCTTTAATCTTCAGCGTTCTTCTTCTTCTTCTTGATCACCACGTATATCTCACCGATTGGACGGAATCATAAAGCACCACACAAGCATCCATACAATCATACACGAAGCAAACAATAGAACTAAATCAGAACAATACACCAAACATAAAATCAAAATGAAAAGTTTGTGAAACGAATCTACGTCTCGCTACGAACACATAGACACAAAAAACACTCTAATCGAAGCTACGGTGAAAAAGATACATCTATCGATAGATCTGCTTAATACGCGGAAAAGAAAACTATAGGCTCCATTTATTTTAACTATACAAAAGCTTATATGAATTGAATTAAATCAAATTTAGATTTGAATTATAAAACTAAAGTAAAACAGATCATATTTTATTTATAAAATCCAGTTGCATGATTATTAAGCAAGATATGATTTAAACCATGAAATTTCAGAAATAGTAACATGATAAACACTGTTACTAATGCATAGATCTCATTGCTATGAATCTAATGCAACTTGAATGGCTCAAAACAGAGTTGAAACGTAGAAGATATGAAATAAACAAGATTTCCTTTATTAAAATAATAGATTAAATCTAGCCACGAATTTTAAAAGTTGAAAACCCACTTAATAGTAGTATTAACATATAGATTATGAAATTACAAACCTAACGCAATTTGAACGGGTCAAATCGGAGTTAAAACAGAGAAGTTATGGCTAAAACAAAATCAGTGGCAAATTTGTAAATAAGTGAAAACATATTTTGGATCTAAACCGAAAAAACTACGCTTTCCGAAAGAAGAAAACGTATTGCGGGAATACGTCATGGACTGTGGGTTAATTTGCCAAAATATACACGGGCTCTTTAGCAAAAAGAACAGCGAAGGGATATGTTTTAATCTAGGCCATAGATCTTAGATTGGACGGCTTAGTATGATATATATATGGCTAGCAGAAGGGGCTTACGTGGCACAAGGCCGGAAAAAGAAAACGAAGGGGAAAACAGTCATATGGTGGCTGATTGATACAAACAATGATGCTAAGATGTAGAGAACGAAGAGAGGTACCTTGTGATGGCAGTGGCGTGCGGCGGCGACGGCGATGACGACGGCGAGGGAAGGAGGAAAAAATATAATTTACTACACGAGGGATTTCCCAAACTAGGGGCTCCCCATATGGTAGTTTTGGTGTGCTTTGCCCAAGGAGTTGGTTGATATATATAGGAAGAAAAACTCCCCACATCCACGTCAACTAGCGATATGGTACTAATTGATGTTACCCCCTCTACATTTACTAATGGGCCTAAATAATCATTAAAGCTCATTAGTAAATAAACGCATAGTTCTTTAGGATTTATTAGGATTATTGCACATGGGCTTTGAGCGTTGGGAAAAATAAGAAATTTATTATTTTTGGAATTAATTAATTTTGTGGATAAAACAATTCTAGAAAAGTCCAGAATTGATATTTAAGCCACAAAAAATACTCCAAGACCTCCGAAAATTTGGGAAAATTTCTCAGAGACACTTTGGAACATGATGAACCCAAATAAAGTATTTGGAGCTCATAAAAAGATTGTTGGGAACTTGGAACATAAAGATTAAGGTGAAGGAGGTAGAAATTAAATTCCAGAAAGAAGCTGGAAAATTCCTAGAGATAGATATTCGTCTCCTAAACGTATAAAAAACACGCATTTTGCATATAGAAACACGAGATGCGATCGGCATGAATGCAATAAACACGTTTCTACCTTATGATAAATTTTAAACTAATGAAAATTTTTATTTTCCTATGTTTTCATGTGCACAATAATTCATAAATAAATCATTTTAACTCTATTTTCAAAAGTGGTAAATTTTGGGGTGTTACACTTACGCACGACTCATTACAATCTTTGGCATAAGAGAAAACATTAATATTTTAAGATAACTTGGACCCTAATCTTTCCTTTTTTATATATTCCAACATGTTTCTCCTAACACCAACAGTTGCTTTTGTCGTTATCTGCTGGTGTCATCTGAAGAGAGTTGATTCAAGTGTTGTATTTGAATCAACTGATATCAATATTTATACAATCGATTCCTTGATGACACAATCTTGGGAGCTTTGAGTTCCCGTATTCCTCTTCCCAAATTTTGGTGTAAACACATGCCCCCCAATTTTGGGATCAAAGTAATTTTATTCCAAATTTGCCATGCCTGTGCCTCCGATAGGTCTGTAGTCATGGGTAGAGAATCTTGATCTGGGGTCTACTATCTGTCATTGTCTTTGCCAACTTATGAACCCATGCTTCAAAACTTTACGAGAGCATCATTGCTTCATGGGCACTTGGATCCATCTTTCTAGGCCGATTATAAAATGTCTATCCGACTCTAGTGAAAGAGACTCAATAACCCAGTTATGTTTCTCTTCTACTTGCTTCCTCGAGTGCCCTTGGCTCCGCCAGACCCTTCATGGTCTAATTCTTCACTATGAGGATCTTGAGTGGTTAGAAGAATTATTGTGCAAAGGGTGATTGTGTCGCTCATTTTAGCGCCTTATCGAGCAAGAGGATTAGCTACTATGGTTAGAAGAATTCTTGTGACATCACTTGAATTTTCTCACCATGATCGCAGAGCTGTTCTAGTATTTGCAAGGGCTAAAATGTGTGGACACCTTCCCCTTGTTCGCTTCATCAAATGCCCGTCGAGAAAACCACAGACTTCTTTCCCATGGTTTCCTGGCCACCGAGAAATGGGCATTTTTTAGTAGGCGGCTGTCGCAGAACCGACCAATTTATAAGAGTACAAGTACAATGGCAGCCCGCAAGCGGTTGCACTATCATACTTGAACCCATATAAACCCGGTAGTCCGTCGAGTACCACGATGGGTCTCGATAAATGATTTACAACAACCAAGATCGTACATGATTCAACATACATACCACATATTACATAAAGTTCACAGATACATTTCATCATCAGAGTATGAATAAAAGTTATTACAAACCAAGTTTGATAGATAATGCGGAAGCAATTAAGTTCAAAAATAAAGTTTCCAACATAGTTTTATACAGTGCCAAGTAGGATCACGGTCCACAAAAGCAAAGATAGGAATTAATAAAGAAGCCTGCCCAAGGCTTACTCCTCATCCATGGCGGGATAGAAGCAACTCTTTCAATAACCATGATACATAGTGCCATCTGCAACAATGGGAAATAAAACCCTGAGTACGAGAAGGTATTCAGCTAGACTTACCCGTCATAAACTAGAAATAAATCGACTCCAAGGATTATGCAAGGCTATATAAGTGGAGATAGCTTAACAACATTTTGCATAAAAGCAATTGACTTAGTTGTACAATTATGATTCCTTTATCAAGTTAATTATAACTATCCATTTCTAGATTAGCAACTATCCTGTGCCAAACATGTGGTATATCAATTTAAAAGCATACAATAGTAACCATAGCAGGTATTGTAATTCCATATTCATCTGAACCATCATGTTCCATAACACAGTTACTACGATGTTGGAGCTAGCCAAGTTTCTCACTATATAGGAGAGATGGTGATTCGAATTGATTTCAACCAGCTAGGAATTTATTCCTAACACAAACCCAGGCATACCACGCGAAGGCAGCCTTAGGTCACCTTTGGTACAACTCAGGTCTATATTTCGTGGGTCCATACCGCACCACACAATCTGGGACACCAGATGCCAGGACGTTCAGGCCTAGCCTGCCCTTAGGCTCAGTCTGGTCATCCCCCGGAAGGAGCGCACAATAGAACGGGTCCTGCCCTAAGTTGAGCTACTCGGCTTCGCGGTCAGAACGAGTTATTTGGCCAGCTAAGTGATAGGCATGCGTTCAATCTTGTCAGAAGTTCCAACAATGGTACGGTCCTTGAACGGCACAGACGGAATCACATGAGCCATCCTACGCATAGACTCCGCCTGGCCTTGATTTTCTTTTACTCCATGGTTCTGTTCCATGATAGCAAATATAGCCAACCGTGCTCCGTTATCCACCTATATCTCATAGGTGACAGGACATCACCCAACTTCTACCGGTTTAAGCATGGCTAAGCATATTTTCGATCCTGGACCTATACCGATTAAAGGTGTAATAGCTGGACAAGGAATGTATATGCATCAAGTGGTTCCATTCAACTCTTATAACCTAATGCATCAATCATAAGTACTTAAGTAATCATTTGTAAAATACTAGGAGACTTAGAATGCTTCGAGGCTTGCCTCATAGAAAGGAAGTGGGGTGGTGGTTAGGACACTCTGGAAGCTCTTCAGGATTCTGCTCCACGCCTTCGGGAGCTGCGACTTGAGGATTCTCCTGTTGGTCCCCTTCCTCTATCTCGTCGAATTCCAGCAACGTTATTTCTTCCTCTGATCCTAGATGCATGAATATGGCATAAGATATGGCGAATGCATATATGTTAACAAGCGCATCATGTTCTACTGAGTAGGTGCATATCTCTTCTTGATTATGCAATTAATTACTTCAACAATTCATCCACTATCTCACAAACAGCAGCTACTTGTTTTACTCATAACTGGAGTTCTAATTATCCAAATGTAGTGATCCTGAACTTTCTGGAAAGCTTATAAAATTACCTACAACTTTGTTATTAACAATTTTTACAATAAACATCATTTTTATCATGCAACTTATCAAACTCCAGAATCTATCTAGAAACTATTCTAATTCGCATTATGACGCAACCATACTTCTACTTCATATGAGTATTCAAATTTTTACAACACAAGGTCTACCAACAGTTTAAGCACACCAAATCCACTCAAGAAAATATATTGGTGAAGCCCAAACTATTTCTTTAAATGCCTTTATTATTGTATTTAAATACTTAGGTTAAATAATAAACATATACTAGATGTACTTCATAAATTCTAAAAAATTTACAGTGCCTTAATAATGCTATCAAAAGACTACTGTAAAAGTTTCATGCCATTTTATTCAGTAAAACATTCTATACAAAAATGACAAGACAAAAAGGCTTACAATAGCAAAAATAGAAAACCCTAGTGAAAAGTGTCAAGAAATAGATTTCCTATTTTTCTTAGCATCCATATGGTACTAGGATAACCTCCAACAAATTTCATGAATATTGGATTCCTAAATAATTTATGAAAATTCATACAAGGATTACATATTTATAAAAGAAAAATCTATAACTACAAATCTATGCATGCACTGTTCATCAAATTTTTATCAGAGCTCATACAAGTCAAGAATAGCTTACCACAACAATTTCATAATTTTTGGAGCACAGGAACTCTAGATATAAAATAAACAAGTTTGCATGCATTCAAAAACACATTTCAAATCTCCATTTAAATCTTCCAAAATTTCTACTGTAAGTGTCAAGATCATATTTTTCCTAAATACTACACTTCCTAAGGAACATTACCAAATTTATTTCACAATTTTTGAAGCTACCAAATTGGAGATCTAAAAATTACAAAACAGTACAAACTCTGGAATTAAATGAACTATCCTATACTCTCACTGCCGCTGACCAGTGGGACCTGCTGGTCAGAGGACCCACGCGTCAGTGAGACAAGAACAGAGCAGCTATGCTGCACGATGGTGGCGCGGCCAAAGCTTGCCGACGGCAAACTCGGCGGTGGTGACATCATCACGGTGGGACCTACTCGACCTAGCGCACCTATTGCACTACTTGGTCGGCCCTATTGTCAGTGCTAGTGCCGACGGTGGCGGCCATGGCGGCACGGCGAGGCGGGACGACTGTGGTACGCTAGTGACGACCTCGGCGGCTCAATCAAACGCGCGTACAAGCATCTTTGAACTACGAGAAACCTAGCGCATCAACTAGTGTAGCGAGAGGTGGACTATGGCGGCGTGGCCACGACGACGGGGTTGGCAGCGGGGCTTCGGCAAGCTTGCGCGTGGCGCTGTGGCTTACCAAGCACCATCAGCGAACACGGGTGGACGCGGTGAGCTGCTAGGGTGGTGGTGGAGTGCTTCGATGGTGATGGAGTAGCTAGGCACGAGCTGGTGCCTTCAACGGCGATGGCGGACTCTCGGTGCCGAGGCTGTAGCTGCTACGGGCGAGTGAGTGGGAGGCAAGAGAAGCAAAACAAAATGTGGTGCAGGTGAGGCTCTCGGTCGCGTGCAGGGGCTTCAAATGCCGTGCTCAGGCGTGTCGTGGCCTGTGTGGTCAGGGCAACGGTGACGCGTGGCCATGGCTGGCCACCACGCGGTGGCTCTGCCCTGGCGATGGTCGGCCACCGAAATGGTTCAGTCAGTCCATTCAGAAACTGATTTGGATGTCTGACAGAGGGTTTTCATGTTGATTTATCTCCTGATACAAAGCCGTTCAGTGAATGATTCCAAAACAAAAGTTGTAGTCCTAAGTACCATCTACAATTCTTGTTCAGTGAACTCATGCTAATTCACAACCAAAACTGAGTAAAATCATGACCAAGGTCGGCCTGTCAGTCGGTCAGTTAACAAGGACTTAGCTAATTTTGTTAAGTGTTGACATGTTGATTTTTCTAATTCTTGTGATCCAATTTCAAACATGTTAGGAGCTGAATCGTTCAATGACCCAAAAATAAAAGTTGTTCCTTATATCAAATACTACAACTTTGCTTTAGTGACCACCTCCACGCAAGGTCTCTAAGACCTAGTTCAAACTTGGTCAAACATGTCACATTTAAATGTTGATATACTTCAAACTATGGCTTAATTACCTATTTACCCCTAACCATGAATATCAAAGGTGTTCATAATGATACTCTAAACATGTTTAAGCAAATTGCAAGGTCATACAATCATTTCATGTATTAGTCACTCATAGAGCTATTTAGTTTAATCACATGAAATCTTAAGTGTTGGTTCATGCAAGGTGACCATGAACAATGTCCTATTTGCTAACCTAGGTGTTGCTACATGTTTGTGTGACTTACATCCACCCAGTACATGTGTACACTCATGATCATATGCATATACACATGAAGACATGAAATAATGAGAAAAGTTGCATATGTTCAAGGAAACATGCGATAACAAGCAAATGTTGCAGATGTTTCAATCCAATATTTCAATTGTAAATGCTTGTTTATGAATGCTTGATGCTCATGCTCATGTTATGCAAGTCAAGTTATGCAAGGCTAACACCTGAGATTTGCAAGGCTAACAGCCCCTCCCCCTTATAAAAATCTTGCCCCGAGATTTGCAAGACCTATCATTCTTGGAAAAAGGTGGGATAAACTTCTCGTAAATAATCTTCTCTTTCCCACATAGCATCTTGTTCACTGTGATTGTTCCACACCACCTTATAGAACTTAATAATCTTACTCCGTGTTACTCTTTCTAACTCCTCTAACACTCGAAATGGCTTTTCTTCATAGGTCAAATCCGATTGAAGCTGCACGTTGGTGGGTGCAATAGCTTCTTTAGGTACTCGAAGACATTTCTTCAACTGAGAAACATGGAAGACATCAAATATTGCACTCATCTCTGGTGGAAGTTGTAACTTATATGCAACATTTCCTTTCTGTTCCAAAATCTTGTATGGCCCCACATATCTGGGTGAAAGCTTCTTTTTCATCCTAAATCTCTTCACACCTTTCATGGCCGATACTTTCAAATATACATAGTCACCCACTTCAAAAGTCAGTGGTCTCCTTCTTTTATCAGCATAACTCTTCTACCTCGATTGAGCTGCCTTCATATGTTGTTGGATCACACGTACTTGCTCTTCAGCTTCATTAACAAAGTCAATACCAAAGTATCTCCTTTCACCGGGCTCAATCCAATTCAATGGAGTTCTACATTTTCTGCCATACAATGCTTCAAATGGAGCCATCTTGATACTTGCTTGATAATTGTTGTTATAGGAGAACTTAGCTAAAGGTAACCATTTCTCCCATGAACCTTTTGAAGATATAACACAAGCTCTAAGCAAATCTTCTAGGATTTGGTTCACTCGCTCCATCTGTACTGAAGTTTGTGGATGGTACACTGAGCTTCTGATTAGCTTGGTTCCCAAAGCCTGGTGTAAGTGCTCCCAGAAATGAGCTATGAACTGTGGTCCTTGATCTGAGATTATGGTCCGGGGCACTCCATGTAGTCTCACAATTTGAGAAACGTACATCTCGGCGTACTTCCCCACGTGATATGTGGTGTGAACTAGTACAAAATGTGCTGACTTGGTGAGATGATCAACATTAACCCATATTGAATCATGACCTTGTGGCGTCATTGGAAGGCCTGTGATAAAGCCCATGCTGATTTCTTCCCATTTCCAACCTAGAATAGGCAATGGCTGAAGTAATCCAGCAGATTTCATATGAACAGCTTTTACTCTACTGCAGTTATCACACCTAGCGACATAGGCTGCGATCTCTTTCTTCATCTTAGTCCACCAAAAACGGGTTTTCAAATCTTGGTACATCTTACTACTACCCAGATGGATAGACAATTTGGACGAGTGAGCTTCATCTAAAATTTGATTCCTCAGCTCTCGGTCTTTTGGTACCACAAGCCTGAGTTGAGCTACTCGGCTTCGCGGTCGGAACGAGTTATTCGGCCAGCTAAGTGATAGGCATGCGTTCAATCTTGTCAGAAGTTCCAACAATGGTACGGTCCTTGAACGGCACAGACGGAATCACATGAGCCATCCTACGCATAGACTCCGCCCGGCCTCGATTTTCTTTTACTCCATGGTTCTGTTCCACGATAGCAAATATAGCCAACCGTGCTCCGGTATCCACCTATATCTCATAGGTGACAGGACATCACCCAACTTCTATCGGTCTAAGCATGGCTAAGCATATTTTCAATCCTAGACCTATACCGATTAAAGGTGTAATAGCTGGACAAGGAATGTATATGCATCAAGTGGTTCCATTCAACTCTTATAACCTAATGCATCAATCATAAGTACTTAAGTAATCATTTGTAAAATACTGGGAGACTTAGAATGCTTCGAGGCTTGCCTCGTAGAAAGGAAGTGGGGCGGTGGTCAGGACACTCTGGAAGCTCTTCAGGATTCTGCTCCACGCCTTCGGGAGCTGCGACTTGAGGATTCTCCTGTTGGTCCCCTTCCTCTATCTTGTCGAATTCCAGCAACGTTATTTCTTCCTCTGATCCTAGATGCATGAATATGGCATAAGATATGGCGAATGCATATATGTTAACAAGCGCATCGTGTTCTACTGAGTAGGTGCATATCTCTTCTTGATTATGCAATTAATTACTTCAACAATTCATCCACTATCTCACAAACAGTAGCTACTTGTTTTACTCATAACTGGAGTTCTAATTATCCAAATGTAGTGATCCTGGACTTTCTGGAAAGCTTATAAAATTACCTACAACTTTGCTATTAACAATTTTTACAATAAACATCATTTTTATCATGCAACTTATCAAACTCCAGAATCTATCTAGAAACTATTCTAATTCGCATTATGACGCAACCATACTTCTACTTCATATGAGTATTCAAATTTTTACAACACAAGGTCTACCAACAGTTTAAGCACACCAAATCCACTCAAGAAAATATATTGGTGAAGCCCAAACTATTTCTTTAAATGCCTTTATTATTGTATTTAAATACTTAGGTTAAATAATAAACATATACCAGATGTACTTCATAAATTCTAAAAAATTTACAGTGCCTTAATAATGCTATCAAAAGACTACTGTAAAAGTTTCATGCCATTTTATTCAGTAAAACATTCTATACAAAAATGACAAGACAAAAAGGCTTACAATAGCAAAAATAGAAAACCCTAGTGAAAAGTGTCAAGAAATAGATTTCCTATTTTTCTTAGCATCCATATGGTACTAGGATAACCTCCAACAAATTTCATGAATATTGGATTCCTAAATAATTTATGAAAATTCATACAAGGATTACATATTTATAAAAGAAAAATCTATAACTACAAATCTATGCATGCACTGTTCATCAAATTTTATCAGAGCTCATACAAGTCAAGAATAGCTTACCACAACAATTTCATAATTTTTGGAGCACAGGAACTCTAGATATAAAATAAACAAGTTTGCATGCATTCAAAAACACATTTCAAATCTCCATTTAAATCTTCCAAAATTTCTACTGTAAGTGTCAAGATCATATTTTTCCTAAATACTACACTTCCTAAGGAACATTACCAAATTTATTTCACAATTTTTGAAGCTACCAAATTGGAGATCTAAAAATTACAAAACAGTACAAACTCTAGAATTAAATGAACTATCCTATACTCTCACAGCCGCTGACCAGTGGGACCTGCTGGTCAGAGGACCCACGCGTCAGTGAGACAAGAACAGAGCAGCTACGCTGCACGATGGTGGTGCAGCCAAAGCTTGCCGACGGCGAACTCGGCGGTGGTGACATCATCATGGTGGGACCTACTCGACCTAGCGCACCTATTGCACTACTTGGTCGGCCCTATTGTCAGTGCTAGTGCCGACGGTGGCGGCCATGGTGGCACGGCGAGGCGGGACGATAGTGGTACGCCAGTGACGACCTCGGTGGCTCAATCAAACACGCGTACAAGCATCTTTGAACTACGAGAAACCTAGCGCATCAACTAGTGTAGCGAGAGGTGGACTGTGGCGGCATGGCCACGACGACAGGGTTGGCAGCAGGGCTCCGGCATGCTTGCGCGTGGCGCTGTGGCTTACCAAGCACCGTCAGTGAACACGGGTGGACGCGGTGAGCTGCTAGGGTGGTGGTGGAGTGCTTCGATGGTGATGGAGTAGCTAGGCACGAGCTGGTGCCTTCAACGGCGATGGCGGACTCTCGGTGCCGAGGCTGTAGCTGCTACGGGCGAGTGAGTGGGAGGCAAGAGAAGCAAAACGAAATGTGGTGCAGGTGAGGCTCTCGGTCGCGTGCAGGGGCTTCAAATGCCGTGCTCAGGCGTGTCGTGGCCTATGTGGTCAGGGCAACGGTGACGCGTGGCCATGGTTGGCCACCACGCGGCGGCTCTGCCCTGGCGATGGTCAGCCACCGAAATGGTTCGGTCAGTCAATTCAGAAACTGATTTGGATGTCTGACAGAGGGTTTTCATGTTGATTTATCTCCCGATACAAAGCCGTTCAGTGAATGATTCCAAAACAAAAGTTGTAGTCCTAAGTACCATCTACAATTCTTATTCAGTGAACTCATGCTAATTCACAACCAAAACTGAGTAAAATCATGACCAAGGTCGGCCTGTCAGTCGGTCAGTTAACAAGGACTTAGCTAATTTTGTTAAGTGTTGACATGTTGATTTTTCTGATTCTTGTGATCCAATTTCAAACATGTTAGGAGCTGAATCGTTCAATGACCCAAAAATAAAAGTTGTTCCTTATATCAAATACTACAACTTTGCTTTAGTGACCACCTCCATGCAAGGTCTCTAACACCTAGTTCAAACTTGGTCAAACATGTCACATTTAAATGTTGATATACTTCAAACTATGGCTTAATTACCTATTTACCCCTAACCATGAATATCAAAGGTGTTCATAATGATACTCTAAACATGTTTAAGCAAATTGCAAGGTCATACAATCATTTCATGTATTAGTCACTCATAGAGCTATTTAGTTTAATCACATGAAATCTTAAGTGTTGGTTCATGCAAAGTGACCATGAACAATGTCCTATTTGCAAACCTAGGTGTTGCTACATGTTTGTGTGACTTACATCCACCCAGTACATGTGTACACTCATGATCATATGCATATACACATGAAGACATGAAATAATGAGAAAATTGCATATGTTCAAGGAAACATGCGATAACAAGCAAATGTTGCAGATGTTTCAATCCAATGTTTCAATTGTAAATGCTTGTTTATGAATGCTTGATGCTCATGCTCATGTTATGCAAGTCAAGTTATGCAAGGCTAACACCTAAGATTTGCAAGGCTAACAGCCCCTCCCCCTTATAAAAATCTCGCCCCGAGATTTGCAAGACCTATCATTCTTGGAAAAAGGTGGGATAAACTTCTCGTAAATAATCTTCTCTTTCCCACATAGCATCTTGTTCACTGGGATTGTTCCACACCACCTTATAGAACTTAATAATCTTACTCCGTGTTACTCTTTCCAACTCCTCTAACACTCGAATTGTCTTTTCTTCATAGGTCAAATCCGATTGAAGCTGCACGTTGGTGGGTGCAATAGCTTCTTTAGGTACTCGAAGACATTTCTTCAACTGAGAAACATGGAAGACATCAAATATTGCACTCATCTCTGGTGGAAGTTGTAACTTATATGCAACATTTCCTTTCTGTTCCAAAATCTTGTATGGCCCCACATATCTAGGTGAAAGCTTCTTTTTCATCCTAAATCTCTTCACACCTTTCATGGCCGATACTTTCAAATATACATAGTCACCCACTTTGAAAGTCAGTGGTCTCCTTCTTTTATCAGCATAACTCTTCTACCTCGATTGAGCTGCCTTCATATGTTGTTGGATCACACGTACTTGCTCTTCAGCTTCATTGACAAAGTTAATACCAAAGTATCTCCTTTCACCGGCTCAATCCAATTCAATGGAGTTCTACATTTTCTGCCATACAATGCTTCAAATGGAGCCATCTTGATACTTGCTTGATAATTGTTGTTATAGGAGAACTTAGCTAAAGGTAACCATTTCTCCCATGAACCTTTTGAAGATATAACACAAGCTCTAAGCAAATCTTCTAGGATTTGGTTCACTCGCTCCATCTGTACTGAAGTTTGCGGATGGTACACTGAGCTTCTGATTAGCTTGGTTCCCAAAGCCTGGTGTAAGTGCTCCCAGAAATGAGCTATGAACTGTGGTCCTTGATCTGAGATTATGGTCCGGGGCACTCCATGTAGTCTCACAATTTGAGAAACGTACATCTCGGCGTACTTCCCCACGTGATATGTGGTGTAAACTAGTACAAAATGTGCTGACTTGGTGAGATGATCAACAATAACCCATATTGAATCATGACCTTGTGGCGTCATTGGAAGGCCTGTGATAAAGCCCATGCTGATTTCTTCCCATTTCCAACCTAGAATAGGCAATGGCTGAAGTAATCCAGCAGATTTCATATGAATAGCTTTTACTCTACTGCAGTTATCACACCTAGCGACATAGGCTGCGATCTCTTTCTTCATCTCAGTCCACCAAAAACGGGTTTTCAAATCTTGGTACATCTTACTACTACCCAGATGGATAGACAATTTGGACGAGTGAGCTTCATCTAAAATTTGATTCCTCAGCTCTCGGTCTTTTGGTACCACAAGTCAGTCCTCAAACCATAAAACACCTCTTTCGTCCAATCTAAAATGCTTGGTCTCTTGCTCTTGCATTTTTCTTTTGATGTGACTTATTCCTACATCTGTCTGCTGTAGCTCTATGATTTTGCTCTCAAGTGAACAACTGATCATGATATTGTGTAGTACCACAGGGTGTAACAAGTTGAATCCATCTTCCAATAATGCTTCTATAGTGTTGCAATGGGACTTTCGACTGAGTGCATCTGCTGCTACATTAGCTTTACCCGGATGGTAATGCACTTCTAAATTGTAGTCCTTAATTAATTCTAACCATCTTCATTATCTCATGTTCAGCTCTAGTTGGGTAAAGATATACTTGAGACTTTTGTGGTCAGTATATATATGACATACATTGCCCAACAAATAATGTCTCCATATCTTTAATGCATGAACAACTGCTGCAAGTTCCAAATCATGTGTAGGGTAGTTGACTTCATGCTTCCTCAATTGCTGAGAAGCATATGCAATAACTCTTCCTTCTTGCATAAGCACACACCCCAAACCTATTCCCGATGCATCACAAAATACATCAAAAGGCTTTTCAATGTCTGGTTGTGCTAGCACAGGTGCGGTAGTCAACAAAGTTCTAATGGTGTGAAAAGCTGCTTCACATTCTGGTGTCCATTTGTACTTCTCATCCTTCTGAAGTAGTCTGGTCATAGGCTTAGCTATCTTTGAGAAATCTAGAATAAAATGACGATAATACCCATCTAACCCTAGAAAACTCCAAACTTCATGAACCGAAGTTGGGGCTTTCCAATCCATGACCTCTTGTACATTTGATGGGTCTACAGAGATTCCATCCCTTGATAAGATGTGACCTAAGAAAGGTACTTTGCTTAACCAAAATTCACACTTGTTAAATTTCGCATATAGCTTATGCTCCCTCAATCTGGATAAAACAATCCTCAGATGTTCTTCATGATCTGACTCATTTTCCAAATAAATCAATATATCATCGATAAACACAACCACGAACTTATCGAGCTTGGGCATGAATACCGAGTTCATCAGGTACATGAAGTAGGCTGGAGCATTTGTTAGTCTGAAAGACATAACCAAATACTCGTATAAGCCATACCTAGTAGAGAAAGCAGTTTTAGGTATATCCTCCGGTCTGATCTTTATCTGATGGTAGCCTGATCTCAAGTCAATTTTAGAGAATACCTTTGCCTTCGCTAGCTAATCAAACAAGATGTCAATGCGAGGCAATGGATATTTGTTCTTGATGGTCATAGCATTGAGTGGTCTGTAATCTATACACATTCTCAGTGACTTGTCCTTCTTTTTCACAAACAAGGCTAGACATCCCCACGGAGATGAGCTAGGTTGGATAAGACCTTTGTCCAATAGATCTTGTAATTGAACCTTAAGTTCTACTAACTCATTGGGTGGCATTCTATAGGGCCTTCTTGATATGGGTGCCGTACCTGGCACTAACTCGATCTTAAATTCCACATCCCTATCTGGTGGTAGACCTGGTAATTCCTCTAGAAATACATCCAGAAACTCACAAACCACTGGGATATCACAAAGTGTGGTGGTTTGGATAGCACAAGCTAAATGTTGGAGTTCGAATTTGCGGGAGAGTGGTACTAGAAAAGCATTCCCTCCCGTGGGTTCTCTCAACATAATAGTATGGGTGCTAGTGTCAATAAGAACACCATGATCCTTCATCCAATTCATGCCTAAGATTACACTTATCGATAACCTGGGCAATATTATTAAATCCGTTGTGTACTCCCTCCCTTGTATAGAGATGAGCACACTTTTGACTATCTTTTTGGTAGAAATGGTACCCCCGGCTGAACTTATATTATAACCCCCTTTGCTTACTTCAATTATTTCTTGATCATGTCTAGATGCAAATGCTTGACTCATAAAAGGAATGAGAAGCTCCCGAATCAAATAAAACAACAGCGGGATGCTTGTTGATGAGAAACATACCAGTCGTGACAACTTCTCCAGCGGGCACTTCCTCAACAGCGGTATAATGCACGTACCCCGGATGTGCCCTTGCATTTGCCTACCTCTGATTGTTCTAATTTGGGTTGCCATTCTTCTTGGGGTGGGGGCATTCCTTGGCCCAATGACCCATTTGGTTGCAGTTGAAACATGGCTAATTATTCCGAGGTCCGATGGAGCTCCCCTAACTGCCAGTCCCTTTTGGTAAGGCAATAGTGAATGCCTTACGGAATGGTTTCTGTGGCCTATTATTCTGAGCTTTAGGTGGTGGAGGCCTAAACTTGGGTGCAGGTGGACGGAATTGTGGCCTAGCTATGATAGGCACTTTTGATTGTGAAGATCCAGAGGCACCTGCCTCATATGCCCTCTTGCGACCCTTAGCAACGGCATGCATCTTATTGTGGTTTTCTTGGGTCAAGGCATCACTAATAAACTCATTGTACATGGCACACCTAGAATTGGCCATGGTCTTCATCAGTTTGATACCCAAACCCTGCTTGAAGCTCTCTATCTTTTTCTCCTTAGTATCCACAAAACCTGGAGCATATCTGGACAGGTTCTTGAATGCGTGCATATATTCTGTGAGGGTCTTCATTCCTTGAGTGAGCCTCATAAATTCAGCCGCTTTCATGTGCATTAGGCCTGGGGGAATATGATGTCCCCTAAAAGCCAGCTTGAACTGTTCCTAGGTCACTCATGCATTAGCAGGCAGAGACGACAAGAAATGTGTTCACCAGATCCCTGCTGGTCCTTGTAGCTGATGAGAAGCATACTCAGCTTTCAGATGCTCTGTGACCCTTAGCAGATGAAATTTCTGCTCAATGGTATTGAGCCACTCGTCAGCCTGCAGTGGTTCCTCAGCCACCTTGAAGATTGGAGGCTTTGTATCCAGAAATTCCTTGAATGTACTATGCTGATTTGGCTCGACCCCTGGTTGATGTGGGTGGCCACGAGCGATGTTTTGCGCGATGAGGCATAGAGCTTCTTCCATTGTCCTTTGGCTCCCCAAGAACTAGGTAAAGAACTCCTGAGCGGAAGGCGGCGGTGGTGGTGGTAAGTCATCATTATTGCCATCATGGCTACCACCAGCTCCAGCACGGGTGCGCGTCATCTGCAAAGTTGCAATAATAAGAGATTATTGGTTGATGCCACAAGATTGCAGATGAATCATAATCATGCCAAATTGAAATTACTGGAGAAAATTCTCAAATTCACAATAAAAACAGAGGCATAACAATTCATTCTCGCAACATGACATCATCAACTTGCTCGCTCATCGGACTCATAGCACGTTAATATCCAAATCATGAGCTCAGATAGACCAACTGGAATTAGAGTTTTAACTGAACATGCGATAGTCATGCAAATAACCATATTACATGATAGTTCAAATCACTAACACCAAATCCAAACTACAAGTCCATTACATAACCAACAATGATACATTAAGTACTTATACTAAGTACTACGCGATCTAATCCTTGTCATGATCACTATCGAGGTCAGAGGTAGGATCATCTCCTTCCTTAGGCTCCTCATCATCACCCTCTTCCATATTTGGACCATCCTCTTCCCCATCAAGGATAGGGTTCAGCTGGTTGTTCAAATAGTGCACTTCATGCTGAAGGTTCATTACTTGTAGTTGGGCTTGTGCAAGCTATTGACGTAGGCTCCTTTCAGCACGATCCTAAGCGTGGCTCATGTTGTGGTGCCTATCTCGTTCTATCCTTATGTTAGTGACATGGTTTTCTGCTACATCACACTGACGTCTAGCTGTGGTCACCTCCGCATAGGTGGTCTCCAACTGCTCCCATAGTCCTGCAAGTACTGCTTGATCATTAGCTCTAGCTTCTTGAGCTGCTGCTCTCTGCTGATCCACTTGTTCCATTTGGGCATAAAGAGCGCCCAAAGCTTCATAAGCTTGGTCAGATTCCCTTCGGGCTTTACTTGTGGCTTTCTTTTGCTTGCACACACACTTCTTGAGCTTGTTTTGCGTGGCTTCCGCTCTCATGAGTTTGTCCATGCAGGTGATGTATGACTCTTGCCAGAAATCCCTAGTGTCCTGGCGTGCACAAAACATCTTCATCACAGCAAACATTGCACTCATGGAAGGACTAGAGCTATTCACGCGCTCATCCTGATCTCTGATCAAAGCATTTTGGCTATGTTGTTCCCAATTTGTGGTGGATGGATCCACCCAAGGAAACACACTCGCTGCACTACTGGTAAGTGCATCTCCATGTTGCTGATAGATTTGCCTCAGAACCTCAAAGGCCACAACTTGGGCAGCCTCCCAAGGAGTCTTTCCTTCTGATTCTGCCTTCCACTCCTGCTAGAAGGGCGGTTGTGTGTGGGCTAGAATAGTGAGCCGCACCTCGTACCATGGCTGTCCTTCCAAGTACTCTTCGATCCAATGATAAAGGGGTGGCTCTTGGTACCCCGCGAAGTGCAGAACTCTCCACAAGAGGGTAGGTGTTCCAAAAACATTCAGGAAATTCTCACATCCGACGGGTGTTGCCATCTGTACCATCAACATGTACACTTGGTGAGACAAGGCCATAATGGATAAGAGTTACATAACTGAGTAAGAATTTTATAAGGGGAGGAACAATTTAATTCTGTGAATGGTGATTATCATGATGCATGCTCATTTCGTACGTCCTCACAAACTTAGGAAAAATTTGTTTCTAACGGTAGACACGGTGGCATACACATGTTCTCTCATATATAGCGTAACTAGTTGAGCTATATGTTTCGTTGTTAGTGTACCTGCATAAGAATTTCATTTCAGCCCAACCCATAATGAAATATGTAGAATGTAAATTTAAATACTTCCATATATGTATACCCATACATATACTTCCGTATCAAGCTACCCGACAATAATTTAAACCCACAATTAAATACGTACCCTATACACATGCAAGCATGCATACATAGCCCTATCAAAGCTAACTCTTCCTGACCGCAAGCTCATATGTTGCAGTCATACTCTCATCATCTTACCTTAGCGTAGAGGCAGTTGATCCATACATCACCATTCAAGTGAATGGCATCCATACAATAGCACGCCATATGGACGATGAAGTAAAAAACCCCATGTTAGTACTTAAATAGCCACCTAATAGTCCTTAATTTGGGCATAAGGAAAGTGATCATTGGCACACTTTAGATTTCAAATACCTATTAATATAACTATTAGTTGCTAGAGAAGGGTTTTAGGAAAACAAAACTTTTGTTTTAAATACACATGTGACAATTAACGTTGAATCTTGCTCTGATGCCAGCTGTTGCAGAACCGACCAATTTATAAGAGTACAAGTACAATGGTAGCCCGCAAGCGGTCGCACTATCATACTTGAACCCATATAAACCCGGTAGTCCGTCGAGTACTACGACGGGTCTCGATAAACGATTTACAATAACCAAGATCTACATGATTCAACATACATGCCACATATTACATAAAGTTCACAGATACATTTCATCATCAGAGTATGAATAAAAGTTATTACAAACTGAGTTTGATAGATAATGTGGAAGCAATTAAGTTCGAAAATAAAGTTTCCAACATAGTTTGATACAGTGCCAAGTAGGATCATGGTCCACAAAAGCAAAGATAGGAATTAATAAAGAAGCCTGCCCAAGGCTTACTCCTCATCCATGGCAGGATAGAAGCAACTCTTGCAATAACCATGATACACAGTGCCATCTGCAACAATGGGAAATAAAACCCTAAGTATGAGAAGGTACTCAGCTAGACTTACCCATCATAAACCAGAAATAAATCGACTCCAAGGATTATGCAAGGCTGTATAAGTGGAGATAGCTTAACAACATTTTGCATAAAAGCAATTGACTTAGTTGTACAATTATGATTCCTTTATCAAGTTAATTATAACTATCCATTTCTAGATTAGCAACTGTCCTGTGCCAAACAGGTGGTATATCAATTTAAAAGCATACAATAGTAACCATAGCAGGTATTGTAATTCCATATTCATCCGAACCATCATGTTCCATAACACAGTTACTATGATGTTGGAGCTAGCCAAGTTTCTCACTATCCGGGAGAGATGGCGATTCGAATTGATTTCAACTAGATGGGAATTTATTCCTAACACAAACCCAGGCATACCGTGCGAAGGCAGCCTTAGGTCACCTTTGGTATAACTCAGGTCTACATTTCACGGGTTCGTACCATGCCACACAATCTAGGACACTAGATGCTAGGACGTTCAGGCCTAGCCTACCCATGAGCTCAGTCTGATCGTCCCCCGAAAGGAGCGCACAACAGAACAGGTCCCGCCCTGAGTTGAGCTACTCGGCTTCGCGGTCGGAACGAGTTATCCAGCCAGCTAAGTGATAGGCATGCGTTCAATCTTGTAAGAAGTTCCAACAATGGTACAGTCCTTGATCGGCATAGACGGAATCACATGAGTCATCCTACGCATAGACTCTGCCCGGCCTTGATTTTCTTTTACTCTATGGTTCTGTTCCACGATAGCAAATATAGCCAACCGTGCTCTGGTATCCACCTATATCTCGCAGGTGATAGGACATCACCCGACTTCTACCGGTCTAAGCATGGGTAAGCATATTTTCGATCCTAGACCTATACCGGTTAAAGGTGTAATAGCTGGACAAGGAATGTATATACATCAAGTGGTTCCATTCAACTCTTATAACCTAATGCATCAATCATAAGTACTTAAGTAATTATTTGTAAAATACTAGGAGACTTAGAATGCTCCGGGCCTTGCCTCATAGAAAGGAAGTGGGGTGGTGGTCAGGACACTCTGGAAGCTCTTCAGGATTCTGCTCCACGCCTTCGGGAGCTGCGACTTGAGGATTCTCCTGCTGGTCCCCTTCCTCTATCTCATCGAATTCTAGCAACGTTATTTCTTCCTCCGATCCTAGATGCATGAATATGGCATAAGATATGGCGAATGCATATATGTTAACAAGTGCATCATGTTCTACTGAGTAGGTGCATATCTCTTCTTGATTATGCAATTAATTACTTCAACAATTCATCCACTATCTCCCAAACAACAGCTACTAGTTTTACTCATAACTAGAGTTCTAATTATCCAAATGCAGTGATCCTAAACTTTTTGGAAAGCTTATAAAATTACCTACAACTTTGTTATTAACCATTTTACAGTAAACATCATTTTTATCATGCAACTTATCAAACTCCAGAATCTGTCCGGAAACTATTCTAATTCGCATTATGACGCAACCATACTTCTACTTCATATGAGTATTCAAATTTTTACAACACAAGGTCTACCAACAGTTTAAGCACACCAAATCCACTCAAGAAAATAGAATGGTGAAGCCAGCAACTATTTCTTTAAATGCCTTTATTATTGTATTTAAATACTTAGGTTAAATAATAAACATATACCAGATGTACTTCATAAATTCTCAAAAATTTACACTACCTTAATAATGCTATCAAAAGACTACTGTAAAAGTTTCATGCCATTTTATTTAGTAAAACATTCTATACAAAAATGACAAGACAAAAAGGCTTACAATAGCAAAAATAGAAAACCCTAGTGAAAAGTGTCAAGCAACAGATTTCCTATTTTTCTTAGCATCCATATGGTACTAGTATAACCTCCAACAAATTTTATGAATATTGGATTCCTAAATAATTTATGAAAATTCATACAAGGATAACCTATTTATAAAAGAAAAATCTATAACTACAAATCTATGCATGCACTGATCATCAAATTATTATCAAAGCTCATACAAGTCAAGAATAGCTGACCACAAAAATTTCATAATTTTTGGAGCACAGGAACTCTAGATATAAAATAAACAAGTTTGCATGCATTCAAAAACACATTTCAAATCTCCATTTAAATCTTCCAAAATTTCTACTGTAAGTGTGAAGATCATATTTTTCCTAAATACTACACTTCCTAAGGAACATTACCAAATTTATTTCACAATTTTTGAAGCTACCAAATTGGAGATCTAAAAATTACAAAATAGTACAAACTCTGGAATTAAATGAACTATCCTATACTCTCACTGTCGCTGACCGGTGGGACCCGCTAGTCAGAGGACCAATGCGTCAGTGAGACGAGAATAGAGCAGCTACGCTGCGTGATGGTGGCGCGGCCAAAGCTCACCGACGATGAACTCACCGGTGGTGACATCATCACGGTGGGACCTACTTGACCTAGTGCACCTATTGCACTACTTGGTCGGCCCTATTGTCAGCGCTAGTGCTGACGGTGGCGGCCATGGTGGCACGGCGAGGCGGGACAACGGTGGTATGCCGGTGATGACCTCGGTGGCTCAATCAAATGTGCGTACAAGCATCTACAAACTATGGGAAACCTAGCGCATCAACTAGCGTAGCGAGAGGTGGACTGTGGCGGCGTGGCCACAACGACGGGGTTGGCGGCAGGGCTCCGGTGAGCTTGCGCACGGCGCTGTGGCTTACCAAGCACTGTTAGCAAACACGGGTGGACGCGGTGAGCTACTAGGGTGGCGGTGGAGTGCTTTAGTGGTGATGGAGTAGCTAGGCGTGAGCTGGTGCCTTCAACGGCGATGGTGGACTCTCGGTGCCAAGGCTGTAGTTGCTGCGGGCGAGTGAGTGGGAGGCAGGAGAAGCAAAACGAAATGTGGCGTAGGTGAGGCTCTTGGTCGCGTGTAGGGGCTTCAAATGCCGTGCTCAGGCATGTCGTGGCCTACGTGGTCAGGGCAACGGCGATGCGCGGCCGTGGCTGGCCACCACGCGGCGGCTCTACCCTGGCGATGGTCGGCCACCGAAACGGTTTGGTTAGTCGATTCAGAAACCGATTTGGATGTCTGACAGAGGGTTTTCATGTTGATTTATCTCCCGATACAAAGCCGTTCAGTGAATGATTCCAAAACAAAAGTTGTAGTCCTAAGTACCATCTACAATTCTTGTTCAGTGAACTCATGCTAATTCGCAACCAAAACTGAGTAAAATCATGACCAAGGTCGGCCTGTCAGTCGGTCAGTTAACAAGGACTTAGCTAATTTTGTTAAGTGTTGACATGTTGATTTTTCTAATTCTTGTGATCCAATTTCAAACATGTTAGGAGCTGAATCATTCAATGACCCAAAAATAAAAGTTGTTCCGTGTATCAAATACTACAACTTTGCTTTAGTGACCACCTCCATGCAAGGTTTCTAACACCTAGTTCAAACTTGGTCAAACATGTCACATTTAAATGTTGATATACTTCAAACTATGGCTTAATGACCTATTTACCCCTAACCATGAATATCAAAGGTGTTCATAATGATACTCTAAACATGTTTAAGCAAATTTCAAGGTCATACAATCATTTCATGTATTAGTCACTCATAGAGCTATTTAGTTTAATCACATGAAATCTTAAGTGTTGGTTCATGCAAGGTGACCATGAACAATGTCCTATTTGCTAACCTAGGTGTTGCTACATGTTTGTGTGACTTACATCCACCCAGTACATGTGTACACTCATGATCATATGCATATACACATGAAGACATGAAATAATAAGAAAAGTTGCATATGTTCAAGGAAACATGTGATAACAAGCAAATGTTGCAGATGTTTCAATCCAATGTTTCAATTGTAAATGCTTGTTTATGAATGCTTGATGCTCATGCTCATGTTATGCAAGTCAAGTTATGCAAGGCTAACACCTGAGGTGTTATGGTGGCTTTCTTTCCCATTGTTTCCTAGTCACTAAGAAATCATTGGGTATACGGTCATCTTTTAAGCAGTCGGCCTTTCCCCTTCTCCTGATGCAATTTTATCAACAGACCAATGTGACTTGGTCCATGATGACCTTCAGCCTTGTGGGGATCCACACTCCCTTCAAGCCAAAGAAGTCTTGGTGGGCTGATTGCTAGTTAATGTAAACCTTTTGTATCAATCCCATGATATTTTCTAATTATGGGAAGCAATAAGTCCGGATCTATTATCTCTTCATGATCCATCCCCTGAATTTCTAGAGTGTTGATCTGTTTCCATATCTGACTTTAATTCCATAACCCCAGGCGAAGCCTATCTTCTCACCTCCTAGGCTATATATATGGGCCACGGCTATAGATCGAAAAACAACCTGCTTTGTCCCAAACCTTTCATATTTTTGGTGTGATTCTACCTTCCCATAGGTTTGAAGGCATGGAGAATAGCAAGAGGTCTGCTAGGGTGGCCTTCAATGGGTCTGTGCCACCATGCCAGCGTCTTCATCATTAGGAGGGTGCAACCCGGGATGCTCCCACTGTCTCAGAGCATAGGGCCGACTCCGCTCAACTTCCAGGGTCATCTTTGTCAACAACCCGCCACCAACTACCCTGCTACTCGAGGAGGCAGATTGATAATGACGATCTGATTGCCTCCATTGATCGGGCTGGCCAGAAGCTCGTCGACTGCCTCTCCATTGTAGAATTGGCTCTAGCCATGGCTCAATGCTGATCACCCTCTGAGGCTGACCTAGTGGAGGATAGGTTGGCCAAGGCCAAGGCTAGAATCATGGGTGAGATGCCTACCACAACTTTCTTTCTCTTCTTAATTTTATCTTCAAGATCTTGATGATCCCTCCCTTGAATCTTTTTAGATCTATCAGCTCAGCTGGAAAAGCCTCTGATCAGCTGCTGAGTACGCAGCAGGATTCATCAATGCCAGGGGCGCTATTCCGGTGGTTCACTTGCACAACATCCCAAACTATGTTAGAGAGGTCGCTCTTCATGGTGTTCATCATGGTGCTGCCATGGTGTTGGCTGCTGCGCAAGCCCACTCTAGCCATAAGCTTTGGCTTCTTCCCCATGGTTTTCTAGCCACTGAACACCCTAGGATCATGAGTGCCTGGTTGAGGATTTCTTCGATGCCGCCAACCTTGTAGCCCTTACTTCCTAGGCCGATGACATAGTGAACAAAGTGTTTTCTGGCCTTTAGCTTGTAATAGGTGAAACTAGCAAACAATCTCTTTGTTTTAAGTGGTTTCTCTTTTGCCTCGTGCTTCATGTTCCATGCATCAACTTATTCATGTTTGTTTTGCTCTTATAGGTGATACATATCGTACCGGCTTTTCCCCCTTCAGGTTTATTTTTGAACTAGAGGCAACACCCATCTGGTATCGGCTATTAGAGCTGATGATCAAACAAATCGCCTCTCAAGTATTAATCCAAATGCTAGGATAATATTTCTTTAGATATTTTCCATTAATTGCTCTGTCAAACTCTTCTTCTCCTCCTAGTGTCTCCAAAATATAAGCATTGCCATGCGCACAACATTTAATCTAATAAGGTCCTTCCCAATTAGGCGACCATTTGCCGAATTTGATGTATTTTGACCTGATCGACAATTTTACTTTTCAGACTAAGTCTCCTTCAGAAAATTATTTGCCCTTGACCTTTTTATTGTAATACTTTGCAATCCTTAGTTTATTGGCTTTGATATTCTCAAGAGCACGCAGCTGATGGCAACTCAAGTCCTCTAAATCATCTATCATAAGATTCTTGTAGAATTCGGCTGAAAAATCATTTTGCAATGTGACACGTCTTGATCTAGTTTGAATTTCCCAAGGAAGGACTGCATTATGACCATACACAAGTTCATAAGGTGATGTTTTAATCGATCCATGATAGGCCATCCTATATGCCCATAACGCCTCATTAAGAATTGAATGTCACTTCCTTGGTTGCTCCTCATTCTTTTTCTTGATCAGCTTAATCATAATCTGATTAGACGCCTCTGCCTGGCCATTAACCTGAGCATAGTAAGGAGAAGAATTTAGTAGCTTAATTCCCATACTAGCAGCAAAATCTCTAAACTCTTCTGATGTGAACATTGTCCATTGATTAGTGGTGATAGTTTGAGGAATCCCAAAATGATACACAATATGCTCCTTGACAAAATCAACCATGTTCTTTGAGGTTACCATCTTTAAAGGAATGGCCTCAACCCACTTAGTGAAGTAATCCATTGCTACCAATATGAACTTATGTCCTCTACTTGAAGGCGGAAAAATCTAGCCAATTAGATCAATTCCCCAACCTCGAAATGGCCATGGTTTGATTATTGGATTCATAGCTGATGTGGGTGATCTCTGAACATTACCAAACATTGACAGTCTTGGCACCCCTTATAATATTCAAAATAGTCTTCCAATATTGTTGGCTAGAAATATCTAGTCCTACGAATAATCTATTTCATCTTATAAGTTGATTGATGATCTCCACATATCCATTCATGTACTTCACCCATCAACACCTTAACTTCTTCTTGATTTAAGAATTTAAGCAACACCCCATCAATTGTTTTATAATATAGCTGATCATATAGTAAAACAAACTTAGTCAATTTATACCTTAGCTTCCTGGTAACTTTCTGTTATGGATTTCTAAGGTAATCAGCTATTTCAACTCTCCAATCATTATTCGAGGTTTCACTACTTAAGACCTCTTGAAACACTTGATAACCTGACACACTTTGTGCTAAATGATTAGCTTCTTGATTTTGTGCTCTTGGAATATGTTGAAGAGAGACATGAGGAAATTCCTTGAGCAACCCTTGGCACTCATCTTAATATCCCCTCATAGTATCTTCTTTGCATTCATACAGGCCGATCAACTGATTAATAATTAACTATGAATCTCCAAACACTTCAATTGCCTTGGCTTTTACTTCACGAAGAAGTTGAAGCCCCTTAAGAATAGCTTCATATTCTACTTGGTTGTTGGTAATCATTGGTTTAGCTGGAAAAGCAAACTCCAAACTTGCCCCCCTGAGGTGAAATAATAATAACACCAATGCCACCACCTTGCTTACATGATGAACCATTAAAGAACAACGTCTAGGGTACTGGCTCCACATAGCCAACACTTGGCTTATGATGCTAGGTGGCAAAATCGGCTATTACTTGCCCTTTGACTGCTTTAGCCAATTCATACCTCAAGTCAAATTCTGACAACGCAAGAATCCACTTTCTCATTCTTCCATTTAATATTGGCATTGATAGCATGTACTTGATCACATCAGTCTTGGAGACAACTATACACTCAACCGACAACAAGTAATGTCGTAACTTAGTGCAAGAGAAATATAAGCATAAGCATAATTTTTCAATGGGAGAATATCTTGTCTCTAGATCTAGAAGCCTCCTACTAAGATAGAAAACAACTTGCTCTTTCCCTTCGAACTCTTATATCAGGGCCAATCCAAATGTCTGGTTATCGATCGATATGTACAACGTAAAATGCTTACCTTGCTGAGGAAGGACTAGCATAGGTGGACATTTCATATATTCTTTTATCTCCTTGAACGTCTTTTGTTGTATGTCACCCCACTTAAACTCTTGATCATTTTCAGCTTCAACAAGGGAAAAATGGCAGAACTTTTTCTGACAAATTTAAAATAAACCTCCTGATAAAATTAATTTTACCAAGCAAAGATTATAACTCTGTTTTAGTAGTCGGGGGTACTACCTCATCAATTGCTTTCATACTCTTTTGACCAATTTCTATTCCTCTCTTATGGACCATGAAACCCAAGAATTGTCTAGCTGATACTCCAAAGGCACACTTATTAGGATTCATCTTTAGACCATATTTTCTTGTGCACTCCAAAGTCTTCCACAAATTAGCTAGACGTTCCTTGTACCCTTTGGATTTTACCATCACATCGTCAATGTAAATTTCAACAATCCTGCCGATCAACTTATAAAAAATATAATTCATTGCCCTCTGATAAGTTGCACTGGCATTTTTCAAACCAAAGGTCATCACAACCCATTCAAATAAACCGATTGCACCAGAGCATCTAAAAGTTGTTTTTGCTATGTCTTCCTCAGCCATAAAAATTTGGTTATATCCTACATTGCCATCCATGAAACTAATAACCTTGTGCTCGGCTGCTGCATCTACCAACATATCGGCTATCGGCATCGGATAACCATCCATGGGTGTAGCTTCGTTTAGATCTCTAAAATCGATGCAAACTCTTAACTTCCCATTTTTCTTATACACATGAACAACATTCGATATCCATTCTGCATATCGGCACAGTCGAATAAATTTTGCTTCTAGCAACCTCTCAGTCTCCTTTTTGATATCATCAAGAATGTTTGGGTTGAATCTCCTCGGAGCTTGTTTAAACGGCTGATATCCAGGTTTGATTGGCAACCAATGTTCAACAATCGATCGGTCTAGACTAGGCATCTCATAGTATTCCCAAGCAAAACAATCTTTAAATTCCTTTAATAAACCCACTAACTCTTGCTTATACTCAGGATCCAACTTGGTATTTATATACGTCGGCCTAGGTCTATCTCTAGAACCAATACCTATCTCTTCTAATTCATCGGCCGATGTAAAGCCATGTCCTAGTTTACCATCTATACCATCTATTGGATTATCCATTAAAACAAATTTTTAAAGGTGACTGCTTGGATCGGCTGTTGGCTTTCATTACTGATCTTAATGAAGCCTCCTTCCCATAGCTTCCTAGAAAAAATACTCAAAGTCTTCTAGCTCCCAATATGCTAGATTGGCTATTGCGATACTCATAGACTCATCAGCGCAAACCAGCTCGACATCATCTCCATGCCATTGAATCAAACACTAATGCATGGTTGACGGCACACAACAGTTTACAAGAATCCAATCACAACCAAGGAGTAAACTGTATGACCCTTTTCCATCAATGACAAAGAATGTGGTGAGCAAAGTTTTACTTCCAATTATCAATTCGATGTTCATTTCCCCTTGGTCTTAGATGGATTACCTCCACAATCCTTAAGCATCATATCTGATATGAACCCGCTAGGGTTTATGGACGATCTTTCGATGAGAGGCGTGAGATCACTCGATTTGGTGGATGGAGATGACGTTCACGGCCCGACTACAGCCTTCCAAGACCGCGCCTTAGCAACCGATACACCACCTCCAAAGGCCGTCATGATCTTGTGGAGCGTGACAACCAGCCACTAGGGCTCCCGTCCTGCAAGCAATCGAAGAACTAGCAAGAACAAGGAAACAAGCACTAAATTTGCAAGATGGAATTGAAAGCCTCAAACTGAATCTTATTTTGAGTGGGGTTCCAAAGACAAGGAGACGGGCGGCTGGATCAGCACGCGTGCCTACAAGCAAGTAGCAAAGGTTAACTTGATCTAAACAAAACCCAAGTGTTCCTGGTGGCGGCTAAGGGGTATATGACGTGTGGAGGATGACCACAAGAGAGTTTGGGTCGTGCTCCAACCCTAGGACGCGTCCCTACTGGACTCTAAACGATACAAGCCCATTGGGCTAACTTAAGGTGGCGCAGCACCCTGGACAGAATAGACCTCTCGGTGATTTTTGGGCTGTTGATGCCGTTTATGAGCAGGTATGAGTATGAGGTCAGATCCGTATGAAAGTAGACTTTATTAGCTTTCCAACAAGTCCAGAATCACCCCAATCCGACTCCGTATGTAACTGTGGCGACTGTCGCAAGTTGGAGGTGTGCTGCAGTCCGAATCCAGCCTACGCGAGTCCTTTTCCCTTTCGGTCTTCTCCTTGATTCCTAATCAAAACAAGAGTGCACGTGTCTCCAAGATCTAAATAGGATGGACAAGAGCTCAAGAAGGAACTCACTTGATGATTAAGTGTTCGAGCACGAGCACGGGTAATAGGACCAGCAGGTGTCGGCATGGACGACGTGGATGTATGATCGGTGTTGATGTCCTCATCATCCTCCCTTTCTTGAATTTGAGTCGTCCTCGACTCAAGCTCATCTTCCTCACCCAAATAAGGCTTCAAATCTGCAATGTTAAATGTGGGACTAACCCCAAAATCTGTAGGAAGATCAAGCTTATATGCATTCTCATTTATTCGTTGCATCACTTTAAAAGGACCATCCGCTCTAGGCATCAATTTAGATTTTCTTAATTCAGGAAACCTATCCTTTCGCAAATGCAACCAAACCAAATCTCCAGGTTCAAGAATCAATTCCCTTCTACCTTTATCTCCAGCAAATTTGTACTTAGCATTCATGCGCTCTATGTTTTCTTTAGTGGTTTCATGTAGTTTTAGCATCAATTCAGCACGTTGCTTAGCATCAAAATTCAACTTTTCAGAACTTGGCAATGGCATTAAATCAATAGGAGCACGTGGTAACAAGCCATAAACAATCTCAAAGGGACACATCTTCGTAGTAGAATGCAGCGAACGATTATAAGCAAACTCAATATGAGGCAAACAATCTTCCCACATCTTAATATTCTTCTTTAAAACAGTCCTTAACATAGTAGACAAAGTTCTATTCACAACTTTAGTTTTACCATCAGTTTGGGGGTGACAAGTGGTGGAAAATAAAAGCTTAGTCCCCAATTTGGCCCATAAAGTTCTCCAAAAATGGCTAAGAAATTTAGCATCACGATCAGAAACAATTGTATTTGGCACACCATGCAAGCGAACAACTTCTCGAAAGAACAAATCAGCAATATTTGTAGCATCATCAGTTTTATGACATGGTATGAAATGTGCCATTTTAGAGAATCGATCCACAACCACAAAAACACTATCTCGCCCTTTCCTAGTCCGTGGCAATCCCAACACAAAATCCATAGAAATATCCTCCCAAGGAGCACTAGGAACAGGAAGAGGCATATACAAACCGTGTGGATTCAACCGGGACTTAGCCTTTTGACATGTTGTGCAGCGAGCAACAAATCTCTCCACGTCTTGTCGCATCTTTGGCCAAAAGAAATGACCAGCAAGAATGTCCTCCGTCTTCTTCGCTCCAAAATGCCCCATCAAGCCACCTCCATGCGCTTCCTGCAGCAACAATAAGCAAACGGAGCTAGCTGGAATGCATAGCTTGTTAGCTCTAAACACAAACCCATCATGGAGGATGAATTTGTTCCACGTTTTCCCATCTTTACAATGCAGCAGCACTTCTTTAAAATCAGCATCATGAGCATATCGGTCTTTAATTGTTTCTAACCCAAAGATCTTGTAATCAAGTTGATTCAGCAAAGTATATCTCCTAGACAATGCATCTGCAATGATATTATCCTTCCCTTTCTTGTGTTTGATAACATAAGGAAAAGATTCAATAAATTCAACCCATTTTGCATGTCTACGATTCAGTTTTCCTTGACTACGAATATGCTTCAAAGATTCATGATCAGAATGTATAACAAATTCTTTGGGCCACAAATAATGCTGCCATGTTTCTAATGTCCACACTAGAGCATATAATTCCTTATCATATGTAGAATAATTAAGAATAGGCCCGCTCAATTTCTCACTAAAGTATGCAACAGGTTTTCCTTCTTGTAACAAAACACCACCCAATCCAATTCCACTCGCATCACATTCAAGCTCGAAAGTCTTATTAAAATCAGGGAGTTGGAGTAGAGGTGCATGTGTTAACTTATCTTTCAGCACATGGAAGGCGTGCTCTTGTGCTTTGCCCCAAGAAAAGGGCACTCCCTTCTTTGTAAGCTCATTCAATGGTGCAGCAATGGTGCTGAAGTCCTTCACAAAACGGTGATAGAAACCAACAAGTCCTAGGAAACTCCGCACTTGTGTGACCGTCGTGGGTACAGGCCATCCTTGTATAGCTTCCACCTTGGCTTTATCAACCTCAATTCCCTGTGGAGTGACAACATAGCCAAGAAACGATACTCGATCGGTGCAGAAAGTGCACTTCTCAAGGTTACCAAACAAACGTGCATCACATAGAGCATTGAAAACAGCACGTAAGTGATCAAGGTGTTCATCCATGGATTTGCTATAAATCAGTATATCATCAAAGTAGACGACAACAAATTTCCCAATGAAAGCACGCAAAACCTCGTTCATTAATCTCATGAAAGTACTAGGTGCATTAGTTAACCCAAAAGGCATGACTAACCACTCATATAGACCGAACTTGGTTTTGAAAGCAGTTTTCCATTCATCTCCCAATTTCATACGAATCTGGTGGTACCCACTACGCAAAATCAACCTTTGAAAACACAACAGCACCACTCAATTCATCAAGCATATCATCTAGTCGTGGAATAGGGTGTCGATATCGAATGGTGATATTATTAATAGCCCTACAATCAACACACATGCGCCATGTTCCATCTTTCTTAGGCACTAAAATCACTGGAACAGCACAAGGACTAAGAGACTCACGCACATAACCTTTGTCTAGTAGTTCTTGCACTTGTCGCTGAATTTCCTTTGTTTCCTCCGGATTGGTCCTGTATGGCGCACGGTTTGGCAAAGATGCTCCAGGGATAAGATCAATTTGGTGCTCAATCCCTCGTATTGGTGGCAGCCCCGCTGGTATCTCAATGGGGAACACATCAGAATACTCCTGCAAAATGTTAGCAACAGCAGGGGGCAAAGAACGTTGCATATCCTCAAATGAAATGAAAGCATCCTTGCATACCAAAGCATAAGCAACAGAGGTGGATGCATTGAACTCATTAATATTAGATTTTGTAGCAAGCATACAACGTCCTTTCAATTTTATCTCATCTTTGTCATCAACAACAGATTTGTCACTCTCGCTCTTTGCTTTTGCAGCCTTAGTAACATCAGATTGCATAATAGCTTCAGGAGACATAGGATGCAACACAATTTTTCGATCATGGTATAGAAATGAATATTGATTTGATCTACCATGATGCATCGAATCTCTATCAAATTGCCATGGTCTACCTAGCAGAATATTGCAAGCTTGCATAGGCACAACATCACATTCAACAATATCTTTGTATGATCCGATGGCAAAATCGATTCGCACCAGTCTCGTTACCTTTGCCTTACCACTGTTGTTCAGCCATTGGATGTAGTAGGGATGGGGGTGTGGTTTGGTGGTGAGGGCGAGCTTCTATACCATGTCGCTACTTGCCAAGTTGTTGCAGCTACCTCCATCAATGATCATGCGGCACGAATGCTCCTTGATGACACACTTTGTTTGGAATAAAGTGTGTCGCTGATTTTGCTCCGCCTTCTCCATTTGTGCACTAAGCACTCGCTGTACAATCAAGCTCTCATAGTGCTCCGCGTCACCTGCATTAATGTGTTCTTCTATGTGTTCCTCACTACCTGCATAGTCAGCCGCAAGCAATGCAAGTGTATCTTCATCAAAATCACTAGCGGATGAACACTCACCATCATCTTTGACAATCATAACACGCTTGTTTGGGCAGTCACGCATCATATGGCCATATCCCTTGCACCGATGACATTGTATGTTGCTTGTTCTACCTGTCGATGCCACGGATGAAGTACTCGCAGCCGGCTTTTGCGCTGTCTTCGCTACTGAATTGGTGGGGGCAGCTCGAGTCTTATCACTAGATGATGGCGTAGGAGTACGTGTAGATGGAGTTGTAGACGTGCGCGGCTGCCATGAACTAGCTTTCCCTGTAGAAACATTAGTCCTTGCACTAGCACGTCGTCCCTGCACTTCCCGTTCAGCTTTACAAGCAAGATGAAACAGTTTGGTTACGTTATTGTATTCTTTGTAAGCGAGGATATCCTGAATTTCCCGATTTAACCCACCTAAAAATCTAGCCATAGCAGGTTCCTCATCCTCCTCTAATTTACAACGCAACATACCTGTTTGTAATTCCTGATAGTATTCTTCTACACTTTTAGAACCTTGTCTCAATTGCTGCAACTTATTTATCATATCACGGGCATAGTAAGATGGGACAAATCTAGCTCTCATGGCTCGTTTCAGCGCATCCCAAGTTTTAGGTATGTTATTAGGATTTTTCTTGCCATATTCAATCCACCAAACAGAAGCAAAATCTGTGAACTCACTAGTAGCAGCCCTAACACGTGTGTTCTCAGGAAATTCATGGCATGCAAACTTTTGATCAACAGCAATCTCCCAAGTAATGTATGCATCAGGGTCATATTTACCATCAAAAGGAGGTATTTTAAATTTAATCTTACTGAAAGCATCATCATTATTGTGTACCTCGTGTCGGCGGCGGCCACCCATACCTCTACGGTTGTGACGTAGGCGACATCGATCACGAGTGTCTCGATCATCATGTTCAGTATCACCTGTGTATTCTTCATCATAACTACCATCCTCTCGATCTTCCTCCTTCTTTTCTTCTTTATGCTGGTCTTTATCATTGTTGTGGAGGTCATCAAAATGCCTCAGCAGAGCAGCAAGGCTTTTGTCCACACTAGCAATGGACTGCTCCAAACCTACAAGCTTGTTGTTTGTGACAATCTGCGTAGCCTCCAACTGCCCAAGTTTGTCATTTGTCACCTGCAAGTCATTATCAAGTCCCTCCGTGTGCAACTTCACTTTCCTTTCAAAATGTTGTATGATGCCCTTTGTGCGAGGCGAATGGGGAATTTGGTTATCTTCGTCGGTCCCTGGCATGGTTCAAAGACAAAGACAACAAGAAGACAAGTGAAGAAATAAAAGCCCTACAACTACTAGGATGTAGCTATAGCAAGTCGCTCACTCTCCACCTGTTACACAAGTTCTTACCAGTTCTTACCTTGCTCGACAGGAGGGGTCGTCTACCAACAAGTCTGCAACAATGGATGAAGTGTATCGGTGCCGCAGCACGAGACCTGTCAAGCTGTAGAATATGTGGAGCTATAGGTGGGCTGAAACAAGGAACGAACTAGCACCACGTTAGTTACAAAAAGCAAGCTGAATAATCGTTCAACCGGCGGTACTGTGCTGGTCCTAGTCTAGACCGTGCTAGAGACACGAGCCTGGACACAAAGGAGAGCACAACACACCACCCAAAGTGAACGAAAAAACATCTCTAAGATCAGCCCCTTTCTCTTCTTTTCTTTTGCTTCTTTCTCTTTTTTTTCTTTCTTTTTTTTTGAATATTTTTTTTCTTTTTTTTTCAGGGGCACTCAAAACTAATTATATGAACAAGACACTCCCAAAGAGTAACTCAGCACACACACTTTTTCCGAAAGGGCAGGGGTATTCCAGTAAAAAAAGATACTCTCTCTCTCTCTCTCTCTCTCTAGAGTAAGCCACTCGTTTAGATATGAATACTTGCTGCGTGCTTCGTTTGATATTTGTAGCACAGGGTGAACTGATTCCTCGTCCGATTGGAACTTCCAATTCTACTCGGACTTTGGCCAACAGCGAGGAATACCCGATTCCTTGATCCGACTCAAACTTGAAAACCTACTTGGATTCGGCCAATAGAGAGGAACAGCCGATTCCTTGTCCGATTCAAACTTCAAACCCTACTTGGATTCGGCCAACAGAGAGACTATATGATAGCGCGTGTTGTGATAGAACGTGACAAGAACTCAAAACTCTAAAGGACTAAAACTAAGACCAGCAACTTGACACAACCGATGCAACCGACGACTCAACAAGCCCTAACTAGGTAGCACTAGCCATGGCCCAAAGGTCTATAGGATTGTAGGAAACTAATCTACTATTTTTTTTGGCTTTTTTGGACTATAGGACAAATAAAAACAGCGAAGAATTACAAGTCTCTCACCGATAAACCTTGCTCTGATTACCAATTGATATGAACCCACTAGGGTTTATGGACGATCTTTTGATGAGAGGCGTGAGATCACTCGATTTGGTGGATGGAGATGACGTTCACGGCCCGACTACAGCCTTCCAAGACCGCGCCTTAGCAACCGATACACCACCTCCAAAGGCCGTCATGATCTTGTGGAGCGCGACAACCAGCCACTAGGGCTCCCGTCCTGCAAGCAATCGAAGAACTAGCAAGAACAAGGAAACAAGCACTAAATTTGCAAGATGGAATTGAAAGCCTCAAACTGAATCTTATTTTGAGTGGGGTTCCGAAGACAAGGAGACGGGCGGCTGGATCAGCACGTGCGCCTACAAGCAAGTAGCAAAGGCTAAACTTGATCTAAACAAAACCCAAGTGTTCCTAGTGGCGGCTAAGGGGTATATGACGTGTGGAGGACGACCACAAGAGAGTTTGGGTCGTGCTCCAACCCTAGGACGCGTCCCTACTGGACTCTAAACGATACAAGCCCATTGGGCTAACTTAAGGTGGCGCAGCACCCTGGACAGAATAGACCTCTCGGTGATTTTTGGGCTGTTGATGCCGTTTATGAGCAGGTATGAGTATGAGGTCAGATCCATATGAAAGTAGACTTTATTAGCTTTCCAACAAGTCCAGAATCACCCCAATCCTACTCCGTATGTAACCGTGGCGACCATCGCAAGTTGGAGGTGTGCTGCAGTCCGAATCCAGCCTACGCGAGTCCTTTTCCCTTTCGGTCTTCTCCTTGATTCCTAATCAAAACAAGAGTGCACGTGTCTCCAAGATCTAAACAGGATGGACAAGAGCTCAAGAAGGAACTCACTTGATGATTAAGTGTTCGAGCACGAGCACGGGTAATAGGACCAGTAGGTGTCAGCGTGGACGGCGTGGATGTATGATCGGTGTTGATGTCCTCATCAATATCAATTTCAATCAAATCTCCTGGCCCCTTGCCAAGCTTGCAAAAAGTGGTATAAGGCATAAGATTGATAGAAGCACCTCCATCCACTAACATCTTGTACATTGGCTTCCCATCAACAAAACCTATTACATATAAAGCCTTTAAGTGCCGATGCTTGACTAGCTTATTGAATATAGCTTGCCGTATAACTGTCAACTTGGCAACTATTTCCTTATACTCTGATTCATCAAAATCTGAATAAACTTCTTGGTCCACTGGAGCTCTAAATTCTAATGGCAATAGAAAAGCCATCTGAATATTAGCCGATGGTTGCCCCCTATCGGTTGTTTGCTTAACACGCCACACTTGAGGTCTACCAGATGCCTGAGCTTGTTCTAGTTCTCTATTCCTTAGGCATTGCACTCTTCTTTTTTGGCTTCTTGTCAGACCTCCTGGACACCATTGGCCTTCCTACCAAATATATTCTTCCTCATTACTTTCTTCTTCATAATCAACTCAGTTTTGATCAACAACTCACTTTCCAAGCCGATCATGAACACTTCTATTTTTAAGCGTCGATCCATGTGATTATGATGATACACATCTTGAGCATGGATAGACCAGCGGTTAACTTGAGATTGCCTAAACTCCCAATATTGTTCGTTGCACTCCAGACAGTTATTTCTGGTAGGCAATTTCAAATCTTCATTCCAGTAATGTCTGAAGAAAGGACAATTCTAATGTGATTTAGCTTGCTTTCTTTCATACCTCTCTTTTTCCTATCGACGCTGGTTTTCTTGCTCTTCTAACCAACGCTAATAATCCTTTTCCTTCTGTCACTGTCATTTATTCAAAATTTGAGATGTAACACGTGGCCTCATCACCCCATCCTTTGACGTTCCCCCTGCTCATATCAGCTCTTTTGTTGGTCACCACGTCTTCTAACCTCTCTATATTTATCAGTCAATATTTGCATTTTGGGATCGACTGTTCTAGTTTCTTTTGATCTAACTGATGTTAGGACTTTAGTCTTCCCTTTGAGTAGCCTAGCATCAACCATATTCTGATCTCTTGGGAAAGGATTATCATCAACTTTCATCTTTCGAGGCGTATCAAATTTGAGCCTTCCTTGCTCAATATCCCTCCATATATGTTGTCAGAAAACTCTGCACTCATTAGTAGAATGAGAAGTGGCATTGTGAAATTTGCAGAACTTCTTATTCTTTAACTGATAGGGAGGCAACATAACATAATTGTCAGGTAACTTGATCAGTCCCTTCTCAAGCAAGAAATCAAAGAGCTTGTCCAATTTTGTGACGTCAAAGTCATAGCTCTCTTTGACTCCTCTTCCCCAAGGATTTGGCACCATTACTGTCTTCTTACCCCAATTCCATTCAGTCATGGCAACCTTGTCTTCTTCGTCGTCCTCATAGTCATCATCGACTAAATATGGATTATAGGCTTCGACCATTATGGTACTTTTTTGGAATCGGGTATCTCTACGCATATTCTGGAATTGGCTATTGAGCGCCGCCACTTGTTGAGCCAACTGACCCAGGTTATCAAATTCTTGTCCCAGCAGCTTCTCTCTCCATGTTGGCAACATTCCTTGAACGACCAAAGCAGTAAGTTGATCATCGGTCAAGTTCAATGAGAAGCATAAATTTCTAGTCTCTCAGAACCTCTAAAGAAACTCGGTGCCCAATTCATTAGTTCTCTACCTTATGGTCGTCAGATCGGTAATTTTCTTTTCTCCTATCCTAGTATAAAAATATGTATGAAACTTCTTCTCTAGGTCAGCCCAATTGCCATTGGAATTAACTAGTAGTGATGGGAACCAAGTGAAGGCTGGCCCTGATAGAGACAAGGAGAAGAAACGAACTCGATGGACCTCTTCAATGGATGCTTCGCCCAACTATGTAAGATACTGACTGACATGTTCTATATGCTTGTGCTATCTTGGCCAGTGAACTTGGCAAACTCTAGGAGCCTATAATTTGTAGAAAGAGCGACCAAATCATACCATTCTAGATATGGGCATTTGTACGAGAAGGTCTCCCATTTTGGCTTCATACCTAACTGATTCTTCATCATCTCGGTCACTCTAAGCAACGACTCATCAGCATTTGAATTCAGATTTCTCTGTAATTGCTGACCCATCTATGGATTAAAATTTGTAGTACCTTGATACCCTAGATTTGGAATCATGTGAAGGGTGTTGCAATCTATGCCACAATGATATCCATGCAGAACCTCCATCTGCTAGGTCCTTTGCTGGTTTCCTACATGAAGTCTCTGGTTATAGACGTTAGGATTTATATCTCTATGAATCCTTTGAACTGATGACGCTATTTTTTGAGCCGATGATGGTATTTGGCCTGATGTGCCAAAATTGACCATTTGATTCTGAACTTGGCCCGTCGGCTATTGCACATGTTGTTCTAATGATCCAAGATTATATTGTATGTAATTAGTAGTAGCACCCTAAACTTACTCAAATGAGCTCTGAACCACCTGGACATCCTTATTACCAGCTAGTGCTCCTTCTTGATGGCTAGTACCGGCTTGATTAGTCCCCTGAGTCATGTGAAAAGTTGCAATAAGCCGGCCCAACCTAATCAATTGGATATCCATGAAACACCTCTTTCATGGTGTTGTGTAATGTGTTCAAGAAAACTTCATTATGGTTTGATAAGGCATCATGAACAGACTTGTTTATGGCCTCTACAAAGAAACGCTTGTCTTTAGCTTCATCTGCATCTGTCTACCCATGCAATAGAACTCTTGGTATTGGATATTTCTAAATAATTTTATTGTCACATGTCTTGGTGCAAGACAACAAACACTTGTTCTGAAATTCTTCTATAGCTTTACTGATGACATCTTTATCTCCATCAGGTAGGTCTTCATAAGGCACCATAATGATGTCATTGTTGTTATAAGTCGCCATGATGATTATGGGTCCCTCCAAGTGTGCCAAAACATGTGTCGGCACAAAAATGTTGACACATGGCAAACCGAAAGGATCTGCTTAGGATGAGCCTAGAGATTCGCTAGGCTTCAATGTAGGGTTAACCGATCATGTGAATTCCTCTCGAGGCATGCCAGTCAATTTGACCTACAATTGACAAGGAGGGAAAGTTTATCAGTAATTTAAGGTAGAACATGTCGGTCTTTGCCCAAACAGTTCCAAGTGTGCCGCTTCGAGAACAGCCAGACGGGAAATCGACTAAATAGCCGATACACGCAAAAATTGGCTGTTACGGACAATAAAGCTCAAGGATCACGATTGATTTTATATTGATAAGTACAATGCCCATAGATGTAAATGAGATCATCAGCTATGTGGATATTACTAGTGTAAATCGTTGAGCCAATGAATCTAATCAAGAAAGGATATAACATGCAAACAAATCGACTATCTAATACAAATGGACCTATAAATGCTCTGAATCTAATCTGTTACCATCAATAGTGAGGTTCGACCGGATCGATGGTAGCTATGATGATAATAACAAACTAAAACCTTAGAATCCGTAAAACCATCTATACTTTGATAGGCTTTCCAAAAGACATGCTATACGTGAAGGCTCAGGCGGATCGACTAAAATAGCCGATTTAGGTGAAAAAGGACTACAGCATGTGAACAATCGACTATTTCACATGGACAAACCTATGGACTCATCAGACTTAACCTACTATCTCTAACAGTGGGGTTCGACTGAATCGATGCAGCCATGATAAAGACAACAAATCAAACTCTTAAAGTACACTGATCTATTCATGTTTAACAGAATCATGTAGACATACTGTTGGCGTTGAAGCATAGGCGATCGACTATTTAACTGATGCAGGCATAGTAAATAGTTAAGGTCATGCCTAATTGAGAACAAATCTACTAACTAGCATCCTCCAATCTATAGTGCCATTAGTGGGGATCGACCGAATCATTACAACCATAATAGCGAACTATAGACCATATTTAACTAACCCGCAAACCTCTCCAAGATAACCACGTACTATGCACAATCAAGATCAAAATAGAACAGACGATGAAACATAGCTCATTGCTTAGAGTAAGAAACCTCATGTTGTGACAAAGCAAATGAGGGACTAAAAGGATATAAGGTCAATCTAGATCGATCTCGACCGAGCAGATTGATGTTGTTGCAAACTAATATCAATAAGAACATCAGCAAGATCAGTAACTTAATGAATCTACCTAAAGGATGCCACCCTTAGGTAGAGCCGATAACTTGACCTTAATCTAGTTCAAGCAGTGGAGGTCGACTAGATCGATCCAGCCATACTTGAACAAGACAAGAGTCGATAACTAGCTTATACTAGAGTTCGCAGTGGAGGTTGACTGGATTGATGGAGCCATACAAACAAAAGTGTAAGACATGATGGTACTTACAAAGAAGCCAGAGGTTGGCCAGACTGATGCAGCCCTGCTTGTTGAAGAACTCACCAAAATCTACACTACTCCTACTCCTAAGAGTTGGCATAGAGCCAAAAAAGTAAATTGTATTTGATTGATTGGATGTCTTTTACAATAGTCGGGGTCCAATATTTATACCCAGAATCTAAGCATGAAACCTACTTATGCATGACTCATTACAATTTTCAGCATAAGAGAAAACATTCCTATTTTAAGATAACTTGGACCCTAATCTTTCCATTTTTGTAGAGTCCAACTTGTTTCTCCCGATGCCAACCGTAGCTTTTGTCATTATCCGCTAGCTTCATCTGAAGAGAGACGATTCTAGTGCTGTATTTGAATCAGCTGGTATCAACCTTTATGCAATCAATTCCTTGATGACACAATCTTGGGAGCTTTGAGTTCCTATATTCCTCTTCCCAAATTTTGGTGTAAACAAATATTTTCGAGTGAAAGCTACAGCGGTATCCGTGCACTTGCAGATTTATCTATGTGCATCTTAAATATACCAACATAGGCTATTCACCCCCTCTAGCCATATTAGGACCTTTCAAGTGGTATTGGAGCCATGGTCACTGTTTAATCAAGGCTTAACAACCTTTGGTGTCAAAAGATGGCTGAAGTTATGTTCAACCATGTGGGGGCAAACCACCATTGTTTGATGGCACAAGCTATTGGAAAAGAAAGATGAAGATGTATCTTGGTTCAATCAATGATCAAATGTGAGATGTGACTGAGAATGACTATGTGATTGTTGATCCCACCAACCTCACCAATAATGACAAGGCCAACAAGCAATGCAATACAATTGCTCTCAACACCATCTACAAAGGTGTTTGAGCAAATCGAGGATCTTGATAGAGCTAGTGAGGTGTGGAAGAGATTGGAGGAGACCTATGAGGGCACACCAGCGGTCAAGAGTGCCAAGCTATACATCCTCAAGGACAAGTTGACAAGCTTCAAGATGAAGGATGATGAGAGCATTCTGAAGATGTTCCATAGATTGCAAGTAATTGTCAATGATTTGAAGGGCCTAGGTGAGAAGATAAATGATGATGATATCTCTCACCGGTTCTTGATGTGCTTACCTCCAAGACATGAGATGTTGAGAATGCTTATCATAAGAGGAGGATTGAAGCAATTAACCCCTAACCAAGTACTAGGTGATGTCATGATACAAGAGACATACTGTGTGGAAAGGGAGGGGGTTGACAAGGATGAGAAGAAGGAAGATGAAGACAAGAAGAAGAGTGTGGCATTCAAGGCTAGCACCTTATCAAAGAGCAAGGGCAAAGAAAAGAAAGAATCAAGTGATTACGAAGATGCTAGTGATATTGTTGATGAGGCTATGGCACTCTTTGTGTGCAAGTTTGGCAAGTTCATAAAGAAGGGTTATGGTGCAAGAAAGAGAAGAGATAACAACAAGAGCAAAGATTATGTGAGAAGATGCTACAAGTGTAACATCATGTTGTAGAGGATTGTGCCTTAATAGTGACAATGATGAGGATGAGAACAAGGATAAGAAGGAAAAGAAAGAGAAGGAGAGGAAAATGACATTCCAAAAGAAGAACAAGGGTGGTGGCTATGTAGTGACATGGAATAGTGATGTCTCTTCGGATGAAGATGATTCTAGTGATGATGAGAATACATCCAAGAAGAAGGCACTAGCTAGCATCGCCATTAACAACAAGCCTTCTCTCTTCGACACTCCATCGTGCTTCATGGCTAAGTCCACTAAGATACAAAATGATGAGAGTGATAGTGATGAGGAGGTAGATCTCATAGACATGCTAGAGCAAGCTCATGAATGTCTTGAGATGAAGAGGAAGGAGTGCAAAGAATTGAGGAAAGAGCTAAAAGCTCTCAAGCAATCCTTTGATGAGCTAAATGCTTCTCTTGAGAGTCTAAAGGAAGACCATGAGGAGCTTTGCAATGTAATAGAACCATCCAATTTATAAGAGCACAAGTACAATGGCAGCCCGTGAAGCGGTCGCACTTTCATACTTGAGCCCATATAAACCCGGTAGTCCGTTTGAGTACCACAAAGGGTCTTGATTCATCGCCATCATATAACAAAGATTGTACATGATTCAACATACATGCCACATATTACATAGAGTTCACAAGTACATTACCATCCATCAAAGTACAATTAAAAGTTTTTACAACCCAAATTCAAATAAAGTAGTAGTAGCAGAAGCAAAGGTATTTTTCAAATTAACATCTCGCACCATTGTTCAAATACTTGCCTGTTTGTGATCACATCCCACAAAAGCATGATAGATTATATATATAGAAGCACCATGCCCATGGACTACTCCTCGTCCATGGTGGGATAGAAGCGGTTCTTACAATATCCATGATGTACTATGTTATCTACAACATGTGGGAAATAAACCCTGAGTACGAGAAGGTACACAGTTAGACTTACCCGTCATAAACCAAAAATAAAGTGACTCCAAGGGTCATATAAGGCTTTATAAGTGGAGTTAGATTGACAACATTTTGCATAAAAAGCCACTAATGAAGCTATACATTTTATAATTCGGTCATCAAGTTAATTATAGCTATTCATCTCTAGATTAGCAACTAACCTGTGCCAAACATGTGGTATATCATTTAGTAGCATAACAATAGTAACCATAGATGGTGTACTAATTCCATGTTCATCATAACCATCAAATTCCATAGTTCAATTACTATGATGTTGGAGCTAGTCAAGTTTCTAACTATCCGAGAGAGATGGCGATTCGAATCGGTTGCAACTAGCTGGGCAGTATTCCTAACACAAACCTAGGTCTACCAGCCATGGTAGCCTTAGGTCACCTTTGGTACAACTCAGGTCCACATTTCATGGGTTCGATCAGTGTCATAGAATCAGGCACAACTAGCTACCAGGATGTTTAGGCCCAGCCTACCCTTTGGCTCATGTCTAGATCCCCGCACATCCTAATAGAACGAGGCCTCACCTGAGTTGATCTACTCAGCTTCACGGTCAGAACGAGTTAATCGATCAGCTAAGTTAGAGGCATGTGTTCAATCTCGACAGAAGTGCCATCAATGGTATGGTCCCTAATCGACATGGATGGGACCATTGCATATAAGTTCCCACCTAGTATCCACTTAATAACATCCCATGGTTATTTTCCACGATAGCAAATATAGCCAACCGTGCTCTGGTATCCACCTATATCTCGCAGGTGACAGGAAATCACCTGACTTCTACTAGTCTAAGCATGGCTAAGCATATGTTTGATCCTGGACCTACATAGGGTTTAAGGTATATTTCTAGACAAGGTAGTTCTATGCATCAAGTGTTTCCAACCAACACTTATAACCTAATGCATCAAACATAAAGGACTCAAGTAATATTTGTAAAAACATAGGAGGCTTAGAATACTCCGAGGCTTGCCTTTCAGAAAGGAGGTAGGCCTGTGATCGGGGCACTCCGGTAATTCCTGAGGAGACTTCTCCTCGCTTTCGGGAGCTACCTACTGTGGTGCCCCCTGATTCTTCTCCTCCTCCGCCTCGAACTCCAAGAGTGTGATTCCTTCTGGTGATCCTATATGCATGAGCGCAAAATAAGATACAAGAATGCACAGGTAATGATCTAGATGATATGATATGATGCATAAACATAAATGTCCTTAACAACAAGGTATTAGAGTGATAACAAGATTAACTTTCTTTTACCGAGTAGGTGCATATCTCCTGTCTAGTAACTAAATAAACATCCATTTAAAGCATTTTCTAGACTACAAGACAACAGCTATTTGTTTTGACCATAACTGGAGTTTTATACACCCAAATAACATGATCTTGGACTTTATAGAAATGTTATAAAATTGCCTTCAACTTTCTTGTAATCATCTTAAGGCGATTCAATAGTTAACCAGGTCAAACAATTCAATCTTTCAGATCTGTCCAGAGGACAAGCAAATCTGATAGCACACTTCTAACAGCTATAACTCTTAAACCATTAGGCCTACAACCATGAAATTTTTGGACATGACAAATGATTAAGTTATCTAAAACTTTGTTATTAACCAAATTCACACCAAACTTCATCTTCCATATGAAAACACCATGACAACAGAAACTATACATACAGTCATCCAATTGAATTATAGAGCTAGGATTAACTAGTTGCCTATAACCAATAAATTCAGAGCACAACTACTAATATCAACAGATCATACGCATCACAAGAACCATAGAAAACATCAAGGTTAAGCCCAAATAAATTGTTTGTATTCATTTATTAATTTCCTTGTATAATAAGGTGATTTAGAGGATAAATACTTCTATGCACAATAAATTCTGAGAAAATTACAATAGCCCACACATGCCTCCAATAGTCCACTATAAAATTTTCATGCCATGTTGGCAAATTTATCAACCCCTACAAAATGGCAAGTTGCATAGGCTTATAATAGCATAAATGGTTTAGCCTAGTGAAAGTGTCAAACAATAGATTTCTTATTTTTCTTAATTTCAGCATGCACAAGAACACTGTGTAAATAATTTCATGCTCATAAGTTACATATAGTTACTCCAACTAATTTCACCAAAAACTAGCATTTAATTAAATTTAAATAGCAAGATCATATTCCAAGCATGCTTACCATAGGTTCAACATTTTTACTATCTAAAGCATGTCAACACAAGACCAACAAAATGGGAATCACATTTTTAGCACCTCCCTAGCTCAAGTTATGCATTTTACAGGATAAAGGCCATTTTAAAAGCACTTAATCAACTTAATTGAATTCACACAGAAAACTACTCCAAACAACATGTTTCATATTTTTTATAAAATAGTACATTTCATGATGAATCCAACAAAATTTGGATCACATCATTTAGACGCACCTAGCTCAAGATATCATTTTTGCAAGATGGCATTCAAATCTGAAAAGCAAATAAAGAAAAAAAAATCAAATTTCCAACCGAGAGCTACAGCTAGGTACACCCGGTCCAATGCACCCACTACAGCTGACAGAAGGGGCCAATAGGTTAATGTGACCCCACATGTCATACACACAAAAGTAGGGCGGCACTTTGACTGGTCATAGCTCATCGATGGCATGGTCTCTCGCGGTATGGTCACCACCGTTAGCTTTGCCCCGCCATCCCGTAGCCAGCGACGTAGATGGTTGGACCTAATACGGCCTCTAGCTAGGGCGACAGCACTACATAGTGGACAGTGGTGTGGAATGGCGGCACTCTAGCCATGACAAGCTCAGGCGAGGTTGTCTACAGGTTTAGGGTGACGTAGCAGAGATCTAGGGTTAGGATAGAGCCATGGTGGAGCGACGGTGAGGTCCAGCCACGTGCATGGTGTCACAGCAGCGAGAGGCCACGTTCTAGCACTGACGTGTTGGTATTGGCTAAAAGCCAGCGGTGTGAGCTAGACCTAGTCCTAGGCTATCCCTAACGCAAGAAGAGAGAAAACAAGAGAGCTCGGTGGTGCTCTAGTGATGGCCACGGCAATGGTAAACTTGTCCTAAGGCTTTAGCTAGGCTCGATTGACGCACCTTGTGGCTTGGGAAGGTGGAGTGGCTCATGGAAGAGGTATGGGCATGGTGGATTGGGTGGTGGTGCTGCTTCTCAGGCTTGGGCTACTTCAATGTGTTGTTGGATAAAGCTGATTCAATGTGTTGTTGGATAAAACTCTTTCCTTAGGCTTGGGCTACTTCAATGTGTTGTTGGATAATACACACTTGTTCTTCAGTTTTTTTAACAAAATCAATAGCGTAGTAATTCCTTTCCCCAGACTTAACCTAGTTCAAAGGAGTTCTACATTTTTGGCCATAAAGTGCTTCAAAAGGAGCCATCTTGATACTCTCTTGATAACTATTATTGTAAGAGAATTCCGCGAGAGGTAACCACTTCTCCCACGATCGCTTGAAGGATATAACACAAGCTCTCAACATATCTTCCAAGATCTGGTTCACTTGCTCAGTCTACCTAGAGGTTTCTGGATGGTATGCTAAACTTTTGATTAGTTTAGTTCCCAAAGCCTTGTGCAATTGTTCCAAAAAACAAGCTATAAACTGTGGTCCTCGATCTAAGATTATGGTCCTTGGTACCCCATGTAGCCTTATGATCTAAGAAACATACAACTCAACATACTTCCCAGCGTGATACTTTGTGTTAACCGGTACAAAATGTGCCGACTTGGTGAGGCAATCTACAATGACACATATAGAATTGTGACCTTGTTGTGTCTGTAGGAGGCCTGTAATAAAGTCCATACTTATTTCCTCCCATTTCTAGCCTAGAATGGACAATGGCTAGAGCGGTCCACTAGGTTTCAGATGATCTGCCTTCACTCGGCTATAGACATCACACCTAGCAATGTTGGCTACAATTTCCTTCTTCATCTTTGTCCATCAAAAATAGGTTTTCAAATCTTGATACATTTTGCTACTACCCGGATGGATAGATAACTTGGATGAATGAGCTCCATCTAAAATTTGATTTCTAAGTTCATGGTCTTTTGGTACCACAAGTCGGTCCTTAAACCATAACACACCTCTTTCATCTAACCTAAAATGTTTGGTTTCCTATTCCTTCATCTTTCCCTTTATGTGAAACACACCTACATCTATCTTCTGTAGTTCTATGATTTTTCTCTCAAGTGAGCAACTAATAGTGATATTGTGCAGCACAATAGGATGTAACAAATTAAATCTATCTTTCAACATGATGTAGACAAGGCCTGATCTTTCGATAGGTACGATAGCGTCGATTGGTGGAGACTCGACGTTCATGATCTAGGCTTTGAACTAAGACTGATTTGGACCCCTACAACCATTACACCACTGCTCCGTTGGTTATCAACCATGCGAACGTGATTCACCTAGCCGAGATGGCTTTCTTGCAAGTGAATCGAGAACACAAGCAAGAATGGGATGAACACAATCTAAAATTGGAAATAAATATGAGGCTTATGATAACAAAAGGAGTTCAAGTCTTTATTCGAAAGGACTAATCACCACAGGCGAACAAGATCAAGAACAGGGGCCCTGGTTCACAGCAAGCGGCCTTGATGGCATAGTTGTAGCAAAACGACATCTGTTTCATGAGGAAATCAAGAACTAAACAAAACCCCAAACCCTAAGAAGAGTGACGGCTGCTAATTATAGAGCCCCAGATGTCACCCCCTAGATGTGCCCCTAATGGGCCCAAACATGATACACGGCCCAACGGACCAAAAGACGGTGTTGCAGCACCCTGGTAGATTCTAGATGCTAACTTGTTTCGATGATTCCTGTTGATTCCGAAGGGCTTTTGATGTGAGACCACTTGCATTGGCTTTCTTATCTAATTAGCTTTACATCCATATGTGGATCGTCAAAAATAGAGTTCGTACACACTCATGTGACCAATTTTATGATAGATTGGTCCTAGAACCTGAGATGGGCTCGAACTTGATTTGGGCCTCACCTTGGTGACTCAAACCAGATGAGCTTCAGGCCTTCTTCTCGGTTGGGACACCCTCACTGATCTCCTCGTCCTCTATCTCCAAGCATGGTCATATGCATGGAGCTCATGTCCTTATACAACATGGCTTCTAAGATGTTACAATGAGATTTCCGACTAAATGCATCTGCCACAACATTGGCTTTTCCTAGATGGTAGTGCACTTCCAAATTATAGTCCTTGATCAGCTCTAACCACCTTCTCTATCTCATGTTTACTTCAAGTTGAGTGAAAATATATTTGAGACTTTTGTGATCAATGTATATGTGACATACATTTCCCAACAAATAATGTCTCCATATATTCAATGCATGGACAACTACGTCACGCTCTAAAACATGTGTAGGATAGTTGACTTCATGCTTTCTCAACTGTCGAGAAGAATAGGCAATAACTCGACCTTCTTGCATAAGCACACACTCCAAACCTATACCCAATGCATGACAAAACACATCAAAAGGTTTCTCAATGTCAGGTTGTGCCAGAACAGGAGCAGTGGTTAGCATGGTTCATAGAGTGTGAAAAGCAGTCTCACACTCTAGAGTCTAATTAAACTTTTCATCCTTCTAAAGTAATCTAGTCATGGGCTTAGCTATTTTGGAAAAATCTAGAATGAAATGATGATAATAGCCTGGTAGCCCTAGAAAACTTCGAACTTCATGAACCAAAGTCAGGGCCTTCCAATCCATGACCTTTTGTACTTTAGATGGGTCTACAGAGATTCTATTTTCTGACAATACATGACCTAAGAATGATACTTTTCATAGCTAGAATTCACACTTGCTAAACTTTGTATACAATTTATGCTCTCTCAGCCTAGACAAGACAACTCTCAGATGCTCTGCATGATCTACCTCATTCTCAGAGTAAATTAGGATATTATCGATAAACATGACCATGAACTTGTCAAGCTTGGGCATGAACATCGAATTCATTAGGTATATAAAATAGGCAGGAGCATTTGTCAGTCCAAAAGACATTACCAAATACTCATACAAGCCATATCTAGTGGAGAAAGTTGTCTTAGGTATATCATCTGACCTGGTCTTAATCTGGTGGTAGCCTGATCTCAAATCAATCTTAGAGAATACCTTTACTCTTACCAATTGACCAAACAAAATATCAATATGAGGCAAAGGGTACTTGTTCTTAATGGTTACAGCATTAAGTGGCCTATAGTCCACACGTATCCATAATGATTTGTCCTTTTTCTTCACAAATAAAGCTAGACAACTCTAGGGAGACGAACTAGGTCGAATGAGACCTTTGTAAAAAAGTTCTTGTAGCTGAATTTTAAGCTCTGCTAACTCATTAGGTGGCATCCTATAGGATCTTCTTGAGATAGGTACTATACCTAGCACTAACTCAATCTTAAACTCTACATTCCTATTTGGTGGCAAACCAGGCAATTCATCTAGGAATACATCAGGAAACTCATAAACTATTGGAATATCACATAGAGTAGTGGTTTGGATGGCACACGACAAGTTTTGAAGATCAAAACTTTGGGGAAGTGATACTAGAAAAGCATTACTCCCCTAGGGTTCCCTCAGCATAATTGTTCTAGTGGACATGTTGATGAGAACTCCATGACCACTCATCCAACTCATGCCCAAAATCACATCTATGGCTAACCCAGGCAATACTATGAGATCCACAGTATATTCCCTCTCTTGTATAGAGATAAGCACATCTCTAACTATTTGGTTTGTAGAGATAGTAGACCTAGCTGAACTTATACTATAACCACCCTTGTCTACAACCACTATATTCTAATCATGCTTAGATGAAAAAGTCTGACTCATAAATCAATGCGAAGCTCCAGACTCAAATAAAACAATTGCGGGGTGTTCGTTTACAAGGAACATACTAGCGGTAACAACTTCACCTATGGGAATTTGTTCCACAGCTATATAGTGCATGTACCAAGGACGTGCCTTAGAATTGGCCTACTTTGGGTTACCCTAGTTTTGATTTCCACTCTTCTTAGGATAAGTGCACTCCTTGGCCCAGTGGCCCGTCTGATTGCAATTGATGCATGGTTGGTTACTTTTTGGCCCTATTGAGCTTCCTTGACCTACGTTACCCTTGGGTAGGGCAATGGTGAATGCCTTGTGAAATGCCTTCTGAGGGCGACTAGCCTGGGCTTTCTTATGGGGAGGCCTAAACTTAGGCACTAGGAATAGAAATGTGGCCTTGCTACCATGGAAGCCCTTGACTAAGATGAGCCTAAGGCACCCACCTCAATGGCTCGCTTGTGGCCTTTTACTGTCGCATGTAAGTTGTTCTGGTTCTCTTGTGTGAGGGCATCACTAACAAATTCATTATATGTAGCACATCTAGAGTTGGCCATGGTTTTCATCAACTTGGTGCCAAGGCCTATCTTGAAGCTTTCTATCTTTTTCTCTTCTGTATCCATGAATTCTGGTGCATATCTAGATAAGTTGTTGAATGCATGCATATACTTGGTCAGAGTCTTTGTCCCCTATGTCAGCTTCATAAACTCAGTGGCCTTCCTCTGCATCAACCCCGGGGGGATATGATGCCCCCTAAAGGCTGTCTTGAATTGTTCATAGGTGACATTTGCACCCGCAAGTAGGGTAGATAGAGAATGAGTCCACCAAATCCTTATCGGTCCCTACAATTGATGGGATGCATATTCTGCCTTCATGGGTTTAGTGACCCTCAATAGGTGGATTTTTTGCTCAATAGTGTTTAACCATTCATCCGCCTAGAGCGGTTGTTTTGCCTCCTTGATGATGGGAGGCTTAGTGTCCTAAAAGTCCTTGATTAAGCTATATTGATTGGGTTCTGGCCCCTGATTTTGCTAGTGGGCATGGGCAGTATTCTACACAATGAGGCGTAGTGTTTCTTCCATTGCTCGCTGATTCCCTAAGAATTGCACAAAAAACTCATTCATGGAGGGTGGCAGTGGTGGTGGTAGGTCACCATCATTGCCACCTTTGCTGCTACCTGCTCTAGTGCGAGTGCGAGTCATCTGCAAAATTGCAACAATAAGTGATTATTGGCTGATGTCAAGAAATTGCAAAAGAATTGTGTAATCATGCCAAACTAAATTTACTGGAGACAATCTAAATTCATACAATAAAACAGATGCACAATAATTCATTCTCAGAACATGACATCACCAATTTGATCACTTATCGTACTCGCAATACATTCGCATGCATGTCACATTTTACTAGTAAAACAAAACTGTAATTTCATTAGAGTTTGACCCATAGTGGACCAACATGCAAGGTTCCAATATTACATTAACGATAATCTGAAGATCGAACTTAAATCACATGTCCATTACATAAGAGAACAAAAAAGATAAGGAGCTACCACATATAGCTAAGCACTATAGCTGAGTTATGCCTTAGAGTGGTTACTGTCAACACCGGACATAATATTTGCCTCGTCACTGTCCATAGGCACAAGTTGTTGTTCCTCTTAGTCTTCCATGGCTACTGGGGAGGAATAGGATTAATGATGTTGTTGAGGTGATGAACATCATGCAGAAGATCCGCAATTGTGTTCTGGTGCTCCTAAATCTGATGCCAGTACTCTGCCTCCCTTCGACGGTAGTCATTCTTCAGCTGGCTAGCTAGAACCATAGTCCTAGTCCTAGCCTCCTCTCTAGCCTCTATAAGATAGTAGGCCTCATCCCTCAGCTGGATGGCCTACACCCTCTAAGCATGAGTGGCTCGTGTCTCTGCCTGTGCTACATTCCTATCTGCAATAGCATTCTCCATCTCTATCTGGAGGGCTCCCAACGCTATATGGGCATCATTAGTGTCCCAAAGAGCCTCACTAGCTATCTTCTTGTGCTTACACACACGCTTCTTCAACCTTCACTATACTTCCCTAGCTTCCATGACCTTGTTCACACAGATGTTATAAGACTCTTGCTAGAAATAGCGGGCGTCTTCTTGGGTAGAAAACATCTGCAGGACAGCGAACATAGCACTCATAGCAAGACTCGAGCTCTGTGCCCACTCATCATAATCCTGTACCATTGAAACATGGTCATGCTGCATCCAAACTACCATAGCTAGATCCACCTGAGGAATAGATCCTGCTGCACTGTTGGTGAGTGAATCACCATGCTACTAACAAAGTGTGCTCAAGATCTCAAAGGCTACCACTTGAGCTCCTTCCCAAGGGGTTCTTCCCTCAGACTCTACTTTCCAGCCCTGGTACTATAGTGCCCGTGTACAAGCTAGGATGGACAATTGCACCTCATACCATGGTTCCTCTTACACATGCCTCTGTGTCCAAAAGTATTGTGGTGGCTCTATGTACCCCACAAAATACAACTCTCCAAAGCAAGGTAGGGGTGCCAAAGATACCCAAGAATGCCCCATGCCCTTCCGGTGGGTAATAGGCTGCCATTTGTAGCAAAAATGGTGCAACTCTCATGAGAAAAACATTATAATAGAAAAGAGTTAATTAACCAAATAAGAACTTATAAGGGGAGGAACAATGCAAGTATGTAATGAATGATTTATCATGAAGCATGCACATTCCATATGTCCTCACAAACATAGGAAAATTGAAACTTCTAGCGGCATACACTGTAACACCTTTGGTGTTTTGACCTAGCACTAAAACTTGACATGTCAACATATGCATTGCAAAGCATTCATAAAGTAGAAAATTTTGAATGCATTTACTAAATAAGCTTTATTTCATAAGTTGTTATTTTATGTGATGTGATTCAATACTCTAAATAAAGATCATGACCACAAGGGTCAAATTTCATGTGATCATGTGAGACCATGTGTCAATTAACTCAAATAACCCTAATGGGCCATGTTACTGGTCAAAAATCAAAGTTAAGTAAAAAGGTAAACAAATCAAATTTGAATTCAAATTCAAACCATAAAAGTCCTTTTTGCCCCTTTTGTCTAATTCAAAATCCATTTGGAATTTGGGGGTGTGATAGAAAGCAAAGTTGAATCTTATTTTATAAGGATCAACTTTGGTATTCAAAGTTTTTAAAGTTTACATATAAAATTTGGAGTAATTTTGAAATGATTCAAATGCTCAAATGCACTCCAAATTCAAATTTCAAAATGGAGGCAGAATTTGAAAATGTTCATTTAAGCAAAGTTGTAGAACTTTTGATTTTGAACAACTTTTATTTTTGGATATTTTTTAGTTGTTATACAAATTTGAGAGTAATTTGTAAAAAGAACTCAGTGGCAATTCTGTAATTTTTGTGAACAGTAGCATGACCACCGCCCCACCGCTGGCGTCCTTTCTCTAGCCTTCCAGGCGCACCCGTGGCCACCCTCGGCTTTGCATTGGCATGAGTGGCTCACTGCGTGTCACCCCCTCACTCTCTTGACCGCGCTATAAAGCTCCGACGACGTTGTCTGTTTTTCTTCCTCTCCTTTGTTTCCCGACGACGCCGCCTCAACTCCAGCGAGCTCCCCTCGTCTCCTCAGCGCAAGCCAGTCTCGGCAGAGTAGTGTTCTAGCTCCGTATCCTCCTTGTGAACCCATCCCACCAACTATGGTTGTCTGAGTCCACCGAGAACCACGGCTAGTGACTCTTCTTCCTCGCGGCTGGCGACCTCGACCGAAGCTCCGTTTCACCACGGCCAGCATCATCTGGTGAGCCGTTGCCCTTGCTTGTCGTCTCTACAGCTTTGTCTCGATGCTATAGTGCTTAATCCACTCTTGCTTGGTCATTTTGCCCACTGCAGTCGCCGAAACACCATCGTCGACGAGGTCTGCTCCGCCGTGATCACTATCACCATCAAACCGCATCACCATAGCTTCTCCGGTCTCGCTTGTTGCTTCAACACGTTCAGGGTGAGCTACTGATGCTTCTTGGACTCTCTGTTTTCACCATTACTGGCCTTGTTTCGCCGGTGTAGCGCTGTCGTGCCACCGCGTCTGCCATGGCTGGCATCAGCCTTGTTCCGTGTCGTAATCAACCTCCGCAATGCCACAGATCGATGCGCCTAGTCCTTATGAATGTTTTGGTACTTTGGCCGTCGCCATTGGGCTCACCGTCGGCAAGACAGCGTCGGTCATCACCATCGTCACCGTGGTCAAAGCCGAAGCTTAGGGATGACAAGTGGGTCCCGTATGTCAGCGACTGTGTAGTTCAAATGGATTTTTTCTATTTTCAGAAATGGATGAATAGTGTCTATTTTTGTTGTTTTTGTGTAGATTTATTTAGAGCTCCAAAAATTATGAAAATTTTTGTGTGACCTCTCTGTGATGAATATTATTTAGGAAAAATATGAAATATGGATTTACAGTATTTTTCAATGTGATGAAAATTACTCAATTAATTGGTAAATGTAATTTCCATGATTTTTGTAGGACACTGTATAATTCGAAAAATTATGAAATTTGTTTTGGTACACTAATTTGTCATGTGTAAGCTTACATAAAATTTTGAGGTCATTTGGAACAAGTTCATTTTTGGGCTTATTTCCAAATTAATTCAAAAATGAATAAAAGTAAACCCTAAGTGTTAGGTTAGAGTTTGATCTTGTTTTGGTCATGTTTTGTGACCAGTAGGGTTTCAAGATCAATTTGGTCAAGTCACTTGTGTGGTCCTTGATGGTAGAATTGCAAGTTGGTTTTGTTGGCTTGCAACTGTACCATGAAGGAAAGTTGTATTCAAGGTGTTATTATATTTCATGTACCAAGAAAGCATCATGTTTACATTATCATTATGTTGAAGCATATGTTATTATTTCGTGTAGAATCCAAGAGTGAAATGATTCTAGTTGAGCAAGTTGTGGAAGAATCCATGGTTGTCTCGGGATTCGATAATTGTGGTACTAATCTAGAACCCGAGATCATCAACGAAGCCAAGCCCCGGTTTATGCATTAAACCATTACCTTGTTTACTTTGAAAAGTTTATCACCTATGTTACCTATTGCATTAAGTTGATTTATTCAAATGTTACCCACTTGATGCATTGCCTACCTTGTTAATTGTTTAACATCCTTGAAGATGATTTCATTTACAAAGGCGTAGAATGCTTAGTATGCATTATGGTAGGCTTTCAAAGTAAAAGTTTCGATACAATCAAAGATGGCATACTGGCCAAAGAAAGAAAGAAGATAGAATGAACTAGAGACTAGTCGGGTAACTTATCTTGAATGTTGGGTAATGTTGCCGACTATGTCGCTTAAAGGCCACTCATTGTGGATCTTCTGAACGAGACACTTTGTAGTACTGGTCACATACTCCGGTAAGCCTACTTTGGCTAATCCGATACTAAGACGAATGCCCATGCACTAGGAGTGGAGAGATAGCGGGAGTAGTGTGTACCCTTGTGGCTAGAATGTGGCCGGATTTGAGGTGTGTTGTGCTCTCAGGTGGCGTGGAGACGGCTTAGTATAGGAGGATCCGGTAGCGAGGTTGATATATGCATGATTAAGATCTACATATGTCGTGTGATAAGGAATCCCCAGCTGGGACTTGAATCAATTCGAATTGCCAGTGCTCCATGAATATGGAGACTCATTTCGTTATAGAAGCAATGCAGGACTGGTGACTTACTAAAACTTGAGAAAAGGAATGGAATGAGAAGGATTGGAATATGGGATATGAACACTTAGTTTGGGATTATGAACTAAAAGGACTTAGGGGTAAAACTTGAAAATAGAATGAAGAATAGTAAGCATTTTGGCAAAGAACTTTTGATTCTTGCTATGTCCTTACCTTGCCCCAACACTTGCATCTTTAAAGTCATCACCCCCTGTTACGTCGGGTCAGTCTTGTTGAGTACTTTTGTACTCAGGGATTGTTAACCCTTGTTGCAGGTGAGTCGCATGCACAGGCTTGTTTTGGTCCCTACTACATGTCTGTGTTTGAAGTCAATGACGATGAGGAATGATGAATGGCCTTTGGACAAGGCACTAGTTGTATGATAAATAATGTTAATGTAATATTATCCCGCTACTATGGTTGTATGACACTTATGGTTTTGTAAGTTTGAAACAACTGGTTTTGTAAACTATGTTATCGTAAGACTTCCGCTATATCTTAACTCTGATGTAAATATTTGAATAAATTGTTGTAATCTACAATGTCTGTGATTGGGATCCTATTCAAAAAAGATTCGTGGATGATTCAGGTTTCCCGAGGACACCCGATAGACCTGTTAAGTTGTTGGGAACTCGTGTACGCTATCAGAGGTCTGTTGAGACAACGATAAGTGCATGTGGGCCTGATTTCTTAGGAGGTTCTGCCATAGCTGGTATCAGAGCAGGTCCTATCTAAGATCATTGTAGGTTACTTTGGAAAACCTTCAAATTGATTTGGATCAAAGAAAGTAAACTTGATATTTTAGAGTTCAAATTTCTTTCTTCTTATCTTTGATCTAGTCTCAATCCTATCTTATTTGAAAATTCATGGCGGATAATATGATTAGGTTTGTCCTATGTATTAAAAATCTAGTACTTTTGATTATATAAATCTTTTGTACCTAGATTCATAAGATCAATTCATGCATCATGCTTGAACACCTTGCATAATAATTCCCCTTAAAAGTGGTTGGGTAAGTAATGTCAATCCCATTCTTGCTAACCTCCATTATCCTCAAGCTATTCTTATAGTCCTACCCTAAATTCTATAGGCCATGGCAAAGACCAAGATAACTGCATGCAAGTCCACTGGACCTCATGGAGTCCCTCATCACAAGTTGGCACTGCGAAACCACGAGCTTGGTGAAGGAAGTTCTAGGAACTTAGGAGATGAAGGATCTTCAAGCAATCCCACCAACATCAAGAACCTTACTAAGGAGCTCAACACTCGTCGTCAAGCTCATGCCAAAGATCAAGAGGAGCTGACCAAAATGTGAAGGTACATCACAATGAACACCGAGTTGTGGAATGAAGCCTGGACATGAGAGGATGCGGCCAATGAACACGTCCATGAGTTGGAGTTCTACGTAGAAGACCTGGAGATGGACAATGCCATTCTTCATGAGAATGTCCACATGATGTATGCTCAACTTCATCCTCCTCATGGGGATGGTGAAGTTACAGATGAAGAAATGATTGTAGATCCAAGAGAAGTCCATGATGAAGAAGAGGAGGAGGATCCTGAGGAATTAGTGTACTTCTCAGATAAAGATGAGGTTTCGTCCGGTATGGGCACGGACGCCGATGACTGAGAGCTTGGAGTAGTAATAGTTCCTTTACTGCTTTTCTAGTAAACCAGGGTTGTCTTATGGGATACAAGACATGTAATATAAATAAGTAACCCTTTGTAGCATGACACCTTTTAACCGCTGTTAATAAATAATAATGTAAATCAACGTGTCTCTCTAACAGATGCCTCGTCCTATCACCCGAGTTGGTGCAAGTGGCTTGCATGATAATGATGATATCCCAAATCCTCCACCAATGCCTCTGACTATGGCAGATGCCAAAGCCGCACTTGTTAATGCAACGGCAAAGAATGCGAGCTTGTTAAGGGAATTGGCTCAGAACCAACAGGCACCACACCCTAATCGTGGCCGCTGTAATAATGGAAATGATGAGTCAACCTATGTTGATTTTACTGACACACGTCTGCCTATGTTCTCTAAGGCAGAAGAGCCTTTAGAACCTGACGATTGGCTTAGGATAATAGAGCAAAAGTTTGAGCTGATTCACTGTACCGAGATTCAGAAACCAAGGTTTGCGGCATAGCAACTCCAAGGAGCTGTTGGTGCCTGGTGGGCAAATTTGGTAGCAGTACAGCCCGCTGGTCACCAAATCACCTGGATGGAGTTTGAGGATGCCTTCAGGGCACACTATATTCTAGATGGTGTGATGACCATGAAGTTAGAAGAGTTTTTGACTCTTAAGTAAGGGGAGCACTCGGTGATGCACTATGTTGGGTGCTTCAATCACCTATCATAGTATGCTATAGAGTATGTGAATACTGACAGGAAGAAGAAGAATCATTTCCTTAGATGCCTGAACACTAAACTTCAGACCATGATGGAAACTTGTGGTAACGCAACTTATCATGAGACATTCAACATTGCTATCGCTTCAGAAGAGAATTACCGCCGACACAAGGAGGCGAAGAGAAAGAGAATATCTACTTCCAGATCGTCGAGAGGAAAGCATCAAAAGATAGTCTACCATCCTTAGAATCATGGCCGTACGCCATTCCACCCCCAACAAAGCCAAAGCAGACAGCAAATCTTTATTCGCCCTGCAACTAATACGCCGTATCCTCATCAAGCACCGCAGCAGCAAAATAATACAAATAATGCAAACTGCACTGCTACTCCTCAGAATCACAATTATCCATGTTATAATTGTGGTAAACCCTGACACTTTTCCCAAGAATGTCCGTATCCTAGAAAGAATAATCCTGATGCACCTAAAGCCCCTATTACTCAAGCTCAGAATCAGTACAAGGGCAATGCTTAGAACAGTCAGAAGGGTCAGGTTGAGAAGAAAACTAGAAGGGTCTTCTATACTCAAGTGAAATCTATTCTAGAAGGAGAACCAGTAATGATGGGTATGTTTCCCATTGCTAAGCATCCTGCAATTACCTTATTTGATTTTGGTGCATCCCATACATTCATCAATCGTACATTTGTTGTGAAGCATGGGATAACTATTGGGGAAACGAAAGAACCATATCATATACAGTCGCCCGGGGGATGAATTTGTACAAGGGAGGCAGTTCAGCATGTACCTATTGATTTAGGAGGATATGAGTTCCCTACCAATATGCTAATATTAAAGGATCAAGATATAGATGTGATCCTTGGTATGAACTAGTTAACCCAACACGGGGCTATCATAGATGTCCTGCATAGAACCATAAGGGTAAATGCACCTGACAACAAAACCCAACTTCTCATCCAACTTCCCTTTCCTAAGAGTACAATGGAAACAGTCTCTGCAACTACTGTTGAAGAAGCTGAGAAAATTCCAGTGGTATGTGAATTTACGGATGTCTTTCCCAAAGATCTGCATGGTCTACCACCTGACCGAGATGTAGAGTTTAGAATTGATCTAAAACCAGGAACGGCACCTATGTCCAGAAGAGCATATAGGATGCCACCCAAAGAACTAGCAGAATTAAAAATCCAACTACAAGAGTTGTTAGACAAGGGTTTCATTCAACCCAGTTCATCACCTTGGGGATGCCCTGCTATCTTCGTGAAGAAAAAGGACCAAACCTTAAGGTTATGTATTAACTATCGGCCATTAAATGAAGTCACCATAAAGAACAAATACGCCTTACCCTGAATTGATTTGCTTTTTGACCAACTTGCGGGAGCTAAGGTGTTCTCTAAGATAGACTTGAGATCAGGCTATCACCAGATTAAGATCAGACAGGAAGATGTGCCGAAGATAGCGTTTACTACCCGATATGGTCTATATGAGTATCTAGTCATGTCTTTTGGGCTGACCAATGCCCCGACTCATTTCATGTACCTCATGAACTCAGTTTTCATACTTGAGTTGGATAAGTTTGTAGTGATATTCATTGATGACATTCTTATCTATTCTAAGAGCAAAGAGGAACATGCAGAACATCTCTGTATTGTTCTACAAAGATTAAGAGACCATGAATTATATGCCAAATTCAGTAAATGTGCATTCTAGTTAGAGGAAGTACAATTTCTGGGTCATGTGTTATCTGCTGAAGGTATAGCTATTGATCCGAGCAAGGTAGAAGAAGTCCTTAATTGGAAAGCACCTACCACTGTTCATCAAGTTCGTAGTTTTCTGGGGTTGGCAAGTTATTACCGTCGATTCATCCCTGACTTCTCCAGAATTGCAAAGCCGATTACTGGACTGCTAAAAAATCAAACTAAGTTTGTATGGTCGATAGAGTGTGAAGAGACCTTTCAAGCATTGAAGAAGTTGTTGACAACTGCACCAATATTAGCATAACCTGATATCGAGAGGCCGTTTGATACCTATTGTGATGCATCTGGAATTGGTATTGGCTGTGTTCTTATGCAAGAAGGCAGAGTCATAGCATACGCTTCCAGACAACTCAAGAAGCATGAAGAACATTATCCCACCCATGATCTTGAATTAGCTACTGTTGTTCATGCACTCAAGGTTTGGCGACATTATTTATTGGGCAATATCTGTCATATCTATACGGATCACAAAAGTTTGAAATATATCTTCACTCAGTCAGAGTTGAATATGAGGCAAAGAAGATGGTTAGAACTTATCAAAGATTACGACTTAGAAGTGCATTATCATCCGGGCAAGGCTAATGTGGTTGCTGATGCCCTGAGTCGCAAGAGTCATTGCCATTCTCTGATAGTGAAACCTATGCAACGAACATTGTGTCAAGAGATGGAGCATCTAAATTTACAAATTATAGAACAAGGTTCCCTATCGAATATTGCAGTTGAGTCCGCTATCAAAGATCAGATCATTGTTGCTCAACGAAAAAGTAAGGGCATCACCCATATCAAAGATAAAGTTAGATCTGGAAAACCAACATGCTTCAAGATTGATGAATCTGATGTTGTATGGTTCAAGGATAGATTGGTAGTACCCAAAATCTGGAGCTGCAAAAGCAGATTCTTGATGAAGCTCATTCTACAAGATACTCCATTCATCCAGGTAGCAACAAAATGTATCATGATCTGAGAAAGAGATATTGGTGGACCAAAATGAAAATAGAAATAGCTCAATATGTGGTCGAATGTGATACTTGTCAGAGAGTCAAAGCGGTTCACATGAAGGCTGCAGGTCCATTACATTCATTGCTAGTTCCATCTTGGAAGTGGGAAGATATCTGTATGGACTTCATTGTGGGATTGCCCAAGACATCTGCAGGCTACAATTCAATATGGGTAATTGTTGATTGCCTAACCAAGATAGCTCATTTCTTACCAGTCAGAGATAAATATTGAGTGGAACAGTATGCAAAGCTTTATCTTGATAGAATCTTCAGTCTACATGGGGCACCCAAGACCATTGTCTCTAACAGAGGGTCGTTGTTCGTATCCAAGTTTTGGAAAAGTCTACATGAGTCTTTGGGAACCAAACTTATCCATAGTTCTGCTTATCATCCGCAAACAGATGGATAGACTAAGAGGGTAAATCAAATTCTTGAAGATATGTTAAGAGCATGTGTCCTTTCCTATGGTGCTAAATGGGATGAATGCCTGCCCTTAGATGAATTCTCATATAACAATAGCCATCAAGAGAGCATTAAATGGCACCATTCAAAGCATTGTATGGCCGTAGATGTTAGACACCTTTAAATTGGTCAGAAGCTGGAGAATGTTGGTTCTTTGGAATGGATGTGGTCAAGGAAGCTGAAGAGAAAGTTAAACTCATACAAGTTAATATGAAGGTAGCTCAATCCCAACAGAAAAGCTATGCTGATAAGAGGAGACGACCGCTAGAATTCAAAGTGGGAGATCATGTCTACCTCAAAGTGTCACCGATGAAAGGAGTTCATCATTTTGGGATTTGGGGAAAGTTGGCGCCCCATTATGTTGGTCCTTTTCAAATCCAACAACGATGTGGACCGGTCGCCTATCGCGTCAAGCTACCAGATCACATGTCAGCTGTGCATGATATCTTCCATGTATCCCAATTAAAGAAATGTCTTCAAGTACCAGACCAAGAGATAGACTTAGGTGATGTAGAACTAGAACCAGATTTGACTTATGCTGAGTACCCCATTAGAGTCTTAGATCAGAAAGATCGAGTTACTCGAAGACGTAAAATCAAGTTCTACAAAGTACAATGGAATCAACACACTGAAGATGAAGCTACTTGGGAGTCCGAGGATTACCTAGAAGAAAACTTTTATGACTTCTTCACTTCTATTTAGTTGCAATACCTTGTTTATGTTGTAACTAGTCTCTTTTGTCAAAAGAATGGAAAACCCCCTCACTAGCTTTTTGAACAAAGTTATGATGTGTTAGTTTGACAAATTTCCTTTTCCATTACTTAGCCTTAGGTTTTAAATCTCAGGATGAGATTTCTTTAAGGGGGAAGGGTTGTAACACCTTTGGTGTTTTGACCTAGCACTAAAACTTGACATGTCAACATATGCATTGCAAAGCATTCATGAAGTAGAAAATTTTGAATGCATTTACTAAATAAGCTTTATTTCATAAGTTGTTATTTTATGTGATGTGATTCAAAACTCTAAATAAAGATCATGACCACAAGGGTCAAATTTCATGTGATCATGTGAGACCATGTGTCAATTGACTCAAATAACCCTAATGGGCCATGTTACTGGTCAAAAATCAAAGTTAAGTAAAAAGGTAAACAAATCAAATTGGAATTCAAATTCAAACCATAAAAGTCCTTTTTGCCCCTTTTGTCTAATTCAAAATCCATTTGGAATTTTGGGGTGTGACAGAAAGCAAAGTTGAATCTTATTTTATAAGGATCAACTTTGGTATTCAAAGTTTTTAAAGTTTACATATAAAATTTGGAGTAATTTTGAAATGATTCAAATGCTCAAATGCACCCCAAATTCAAATTTCAAAATGGAGGTAGAATTTGAAAATGTTCATTTAAGCAAAGTTGTAGAACTTTTGATTTTGAACAACTTTTATTTTTGGAGATTTTTTAGTTGTTATACAAATTTGAGAGTAATTTGTAAAATGAACTCAATGGCAATTCTGTAATTTTTGTGAACAGTAGCACGACCACCGCCCCACCGCCGGTGTCCTTTCTCCGGCCTTCCAGGCATGCCCGTGGTTGCCCTCAACTTTGCGCTGGCATGAGCGGCTCACTACGTGTCACCCCCTCGCTCTCTTGGCCGCGCTATAAAGCTCCGACGACGTTATCTGTTTTTCTTCCTCTCCTTTGTTTCCCGACGCCGCCGCCTCAACTCCGGCAAGCTCCCCTCATCTCCTTAGCACAAGCCAGTCTTGGCAGAGTAGTGTTCTAGCTCCATCTTCTGATTGCGAACCCATCCCACCAACTGTGGTTGTCTGAGTCCACCGAGAACTGCCGCTAGTGACTCTTCTTCCTCGCGGCCGGTGACCTCGACCGAAGCTCTGTTTCACCGTGGCCAGCATCATCTGGTGAGCCATTGCCCTTGCTTGTTGTCTCTATAGCTTCGTCTCGATGATGTAGTGCTTAATCCACTCTTGCTTGGTCATTTTGCCCACTACAGTCGCCGGAACACCGTTGTCGACGAGGTCTGCTCCGCCGTGATCACTGTCACCGTCGAACCACGTCACCGTAGCTTCTCCGGTCTCGCTTGTTGCTTAAACACGTTCGGGGTGAGCTATTGATGCTTCCTGGACTCTCTATTTCACCGTTACCGGCCTTGTTTTGCTGACATAGCACTGCCATGCCACCGCGTCTACCATGGCCGGCGTCAGCCTTGTTCCGTGTCGTAATCAACCTCCGTAATGCCACAGATCGATGCGCCTAGTCCTTGTGAACGTTTTGGTACTTTGGCCATTGCCGTTGGGCTCACTGTCGGCGAGACAGCGTCGGTCAGCGCCGTTGTCGCCGCGGTCAAAGCCGAAGCTTAGGGATGACAAGTGGGTCCCATATGTCAGCGACTGTGTAGTTCAAATGGAATTTTTCTATTTTCAGAAATGGATGAATAGTGTCTATTTTTGTTGTTTTTGTGTAGATTTATTTAGAGATCCAACAATTATGAATTTTTTTGAGTGACCTCTCTGTGATGAATATTATTTAGGAAAAATAGGAAATATGAATTTACAGTAATTTTTGAATGTGATGAAAATTACTCAATTAATTGGTAAATGTAATTTCCATGATTTTTGTAGGCCACTGTATAATTCCAAAAATTATGAAATTTGTTTTGGTACACTAATTTGTCATGTGTAAGCTTACATAAAATTTTGAGGTCATTTGGAACAAGTTCATTTTTGGGCTTATTTCCAAATTAATTCAAAAATGAATAAAAGTAAACCCTAAGTGTTAGGTTAGAGTTTGATCTTGTTTTGGTCATGTTTTGTGACCAGTAGGGTTTCAAGATCAATTTGGTCAAGTCACTTGTGTGGTCCTTGATGGTAGAATTGCAAGTTGGTTTTGTTGGCTTGCAACTGTACCATGAAGGAAAGTTGTATTCAAGGTGTTATTATATTTCATGTACCAAGAAAGCATCATGTTTACATTATCATCATGTTGAAGCATATGTTATTATTTCATGTAGAATCTAAGAGTGAAACGATTCTAGTTGAGCAAGTTGTGGAAGAATCCCTGGTTGTCTCGGGATTTGATAATTGTGGTACTGATCCGGAACCCGAGATCGTCAACGAAGGCAAGCCCTGGTTTATGCATTAAACCATTACCTTGTTTACTTTGAAAAGTTTATCACCTATGTTACCTATTGCATTAAGTTGATTTATTCAAATGTTACCTACTTGATGCATTGCCTACCTTGTTAATTGTTTACCATCCTTGAAGATGATTTCATTTACAAAGGCATAGAATGCTTAGTATGCTTTATGGTAGGCTTTCAAAGTAAAAGTTTCGATACAATCAAAGATGGCATACTGCCCAAAGAAAGAAAGAAGATAGAATGAACTAGAGACTAGTCGGGTAACTTATCTTGAATATTGGGTAATGTTGCTGACTATGTCGCTTAAAGGACACTCATTGTGGATCTTCTGAACGAGACACTTTGTAGTACTGGTCACATACTCTGGTAAGCCTACTTTGGCTAATCTAATACTAAGACGAATGCCCACGCACTAGGAGTGGAGAGATGGTGGGAGTAGCATGTATCCTCATGGCTGGAATGTGGCTGGATTTGAGGTGTGCTGTGCTCTCAGGTGGCGTGGAGATGGCTTAGTATAGGAGGATCCGGTAGCGAGGTTGATATATGCAAGATTAAGATCTATATATGTCGTGTGATAAGGAATCCCTAGCTGGGACTTGAATCAATTCGAATTGCCGGTGCTCCACGGATATGGAGACTCGTTTTATTACAGAAGCAATGCAGGACTGGTGACTTACTAAAACTTGAGAAAAGGAATGGAATGAGAAGGATTGGAATATGGGATATGAACACTTAGTTTGGGATAATGAACTAAAAGGACTTAGGGGTAAAACTTGAAAATAGAATGAAGAATAGTAAGCATTTTGGCAAAGAACTTTTGATTCTTGCTACATCCTTACCTTGCCCCAACACTTGCATCTTTAAAGTCGTCACCCCCTGTTACGTCGGGTCAGTCTTGTTGAGTACTTTTGTACTCAGGGTTTGTTAACCCTTGTTACAGGTGAGTCGCATGCGTAGGCTTGTTTTGGTCCCTGCTACACGTCTATGTTTGAAGTCAATGATGATGAGGAATGATGAATGGCCTTTGGACAAGGCACTAGTTGTATGATAAATAATGTTAATGTAATATTATCCCACTACTATGGTTGTATGACACTTATGGTTTTGTAAGTTTGAAACAACTAGTTTTGTAAACTATGTTATCATAAGACTTCCGCTATATCTTTACTCTGATGTAAATATTTGAATAAACTGTTGTAATCTGCAATGTCTATGATTGGGATCTTGTTTGAAAAAGATTCATGGATGATTCAGGTTTCTCGAGGACACCCGACAGACCTGTTAAGTTGTTGGGAACTCATGTACGCTATCAGAGGTCTGTTGAGACAACGATAAGTGCATGTGGGCTCGATTTCTTAGGAGGTTCTGCCACATACACGGTGGCATACATATGTTCTCTCATAAATAACATACCTAGTAGGGCTACATGTTTCTTTGTTAGCGTACCTGCACAAGAATTTCATTTTAGCCCAGCCCCACAATTGTACAAGCAGAAAAATGAAAGTCTAGGCTCTAGGTTGCAAGCTAAATACTTCCATATATATACCCATATATATATATACTTCTGTATCAAAGCTACCCAAAAGTAAATATGTCCCATACAAATATGCATATATAGTCGTATTAAAGCTAACCCACAATCAAGTGCCTTAGTATATATATAGGAGACATATATATACTTCAGTATTAAAGCTACCTCTCCCCTTAGACTACATACTCACATCTTGCGGTCATGCCACTCATCATCTTACCTTGGGCATAGAGGTATTTGATCCATACATTACCACTCAAGTGAATGGCATCCATACAATAGCACGTCGTATGGACGACGAATATAAAAACCCCCATGTTAGTACTTATTTAGCCACCTGAAATCCTTAATTGGGCATAAGGAAAATGATCACTGGCACACCTTAGATTCAAATTTCAGATTTGAACAGCTATATATATAGCTATAAGTTGCTAAAAACTAGTTTTTGTAAAACAAAGACTTTTGTTTTCAATACACCTATGGCAATATTGTTGAATTTTTCTCGGATGCCAGCTGTAACAGAATCGTCCAATTTATAAGAGCACATGTACAATGGTAGCCCATGAAGTGGTCACCCTATCATACCTGAGCCCATATAAAACCGGTAGTCCATCGAGTACCACGAAGGGTCTTGATTCATCGCCAACATACAACTAAGATCGTACATGATTCAACATACATGCAACATATTACATAGAGTTCACAAATACATTACCATCCATTGGAGTAGAATTAAAAGTTATTACAACCCTAGTTCAAATAAAGTAGTAGTAGCGGAAGCAAAGGTAGTTTTGAAACTAACATCTCACACCATTGTTCAAATACTTGCCAGTTTGTGATCACATCACACAAAAGCATCATAGATTAGATATATAGAAGCGCCTTGTCCATGGCCTACTCCTCATCCATGGTGGGATAGAAGCAGTTCTTACAATATCCATGATATACTGTGTTATCTGCAACAAGTGGGAAATCAACCCTGAGTACGAGAAGGTACTCAGCTAGACTTACCTGTCATAAACCAAAAATAAAGTGACTCCAAAGATCATGCAAGGCTTTATAAGTGGAGCTAGCTTGACAACATTTTGCATAAAAAGCCACTAATCCAGCTATACATTTTATAATTCGGTCACCAAGTTAATTAAATATATTCATCTCTAGATTAGCAACTAACCTATGCCAAACATGTGGTATATCAATTACTAGCATAACAATAGTAACCATAGCTGGTGTAATAATTACATGTTCATCATAACCATCAAATTCCATAGCTCAATTACTATGATGTTGGAGCTAGTCAAGTTTCTCACTATCCGGGAAAGACAGCAATTCGAGTCGGTTGCAACTAGCTGGGCAGTATTCCTAACATAGACCCAGGTCTACCAGCCACGGTAGCCTTAGGTCACCTTTGGTACAACTCAGGTCCACATTTCATGGGTTCGATTAGCGCCGCACAATCAGGGACAACCAACTGCTAGGAAATTTAGGCCTAGAATACCCTTAGGCTCATGTCTGGCTCCCCACACATCCTTACTACCTCTAGTGTGTGCACTCTTATAGAATGAGGCCTGGCTTGAGTTGAGCTACTCGGCTTCATGGTCAGAACAAGTTATTCGGCCAGCTAAGTGAGAGGCATGCGTTCAATCTTGATAGAAGTGCCAACAACGGTACAGTTCTTAATCGACACAGATGGGACCAACATAGCCAACCCATCACCATTGCATATAAGTTCCCACCCGATCTCCGCTTAATAACACCCCATGGTTATTTTCCACGATAGCAAATATAGCCAACCGTGCTCCGATATCCACCTATATCTCGCAGGTGATAGGAAATCACCCGACTTCTACCAGTCTAAGCATGGCTAAGAATAAGTTCAATCCTGGACCTATATAGGGTTCAATGGATATTTTTGAACAAGGTAGTTCTATGCATCAAGTGTTTCCATCCAACTCTTATAACCTAATGCATCAAACATAAAGGACTCAAGTGATATTTGTAAAAACATAGGAGGCTTATAATGCTCTGGGCTTGCCTTTTAGGAAAGAAGTGGGCTGATTAATAGGGCACTCTGGTAATTCTTCTGGTGCCTACTCCTCGCCTTCGGGAGCTGCGGGCTGGGTGTCTCCAGATTCTCCTCCTCCTCTGCTTCGAACTCCAAGAGGGTGATTCCTATATGTACGAGCATGAAATAAGATATCATGGATGCTTACATAATGACATGGATGATGTGATATGACAAAATGCATACTCACAAGTGTCCTTAATAGTAATGTATTAAAGTGATAACAAAATAAATTTTCTTTTACTAAGTAGGTGCATATCTCTTCTCTAGTAATTAAACAAATGTCCATTTAAGCATTTTCTAGACTACAAGATAGCAACCACTTGTTTTGACCACAACTAGAGTTATACACATCCAAACAATATGGTTGTGGACTTTTTGGAAATCTTATGAAATTTCCTACAACTTTATTTTAATCATCTTTAGGTGATTCAGTAGCTATCTAGGTAAAATAATTCAATCTTTCAGATCTATCCAGAGGACAAGCAAATCTAATAGCAGACTTCTAACAGCTATAATTCTTAAACCATTAATCCCATGACCATGAAACTTTAGGACAAGCAAGATGAGTAAGTTATCTACAACTTTGTTATTAACAAGTTTAATAGAAAAAGTAGCTATCATTATGAATTTGTCAACACAACAAGAACTACTTGTGCAGCCATCTAGTTGAATTATAAATCAATGATTAAGTAGCTGCCTATAACCAATCAATTCCAAGCACAACTACTAATATCAATAGATCATATGCATCAGAAGCACCACAAAAAACATCATGGTTAAGCCCAACTAATTTACTTATATACATTTATTAATTTCCTTATATAACAGGGCGATTTAGAAGATAAATACTTCTAGTATACAATAAATTTTGAGAGAATTACAGTAGCTTACATATGACCCCAAAAGTCTACTATACAAATTTCATGCCAATTTGATAAGTATAGCCATTCTACAAAAATGACAAGTTGCATATGCTTACTTCAGCAAAAATTGTCTAGCCTAGTGAAAAGTGTCAAACAATAGATTTCATATTTTTCTTACTTTCATCCTAGCACAAGAACACTGTGTAAAAATTTGCATGATCATAAGTTATGTATTTTTACCCCAATTAATTTCACCAGAAACTAGCATTTAATCAAATTTAAATAGAAAGACCATATTCCAAGTAGGCCTACTATAGGAGTAGTATTTTTCCTAGCTATAGCATGTCAACACAAGACCAACAAAATTGGAATCACAATTTTAGCACTTCCCTAGCTCAAGTTATGCAGTTTACAAGAGACTAATTTAAAAGAACTTATATTTCTCAATTTAATTTCCCTATAAAAATACCCCAAACAGAAAGTTTCATATTTTTATCACATAGTACACTTCATCATGAATCCAACAAAATTTGGTTCACTCAAATTGGACAAACCTAGCTATAGTAATGAATTTCCAAAGTTTGCATTCAAAACTAGAAAAAAATAAAGAAAAACAAACAAAACCCTAAATGCTATGTACACCCAACACAGCACACCCAGGCGCCGATAGCTAGGCCCCATGGGTCAATGGGCCCATGTGCCAGTGAGATCAAGGTAGGTCATGGCATTTGACCGGTGAGAACTCGCCGACGGCAAGGTCTCCATTGAAACCACCACCACCACCATCGTGCTCCCCTCGTCAACCCGTGTATAGTGGTGTAGGTGGTTGGGCCGATTAAGGTGGTTAGACACGGTGGCGGTGAGCATGGCGATGTAGCGGAGGTGCACAATGGTGCAATTGCCATTCTTGGCAATGCTGAGCTCTCCTGAGCTCGGTTAAGGCTTTAGGGTGATCTACTTGATGACCTAGGGCCAGAGTTAGGGTTCAGCAAAGCACCAGTCAGCTCGATCGTGTGCATGGTGGCATGGCGGCGCATAGTGGATAGCGGTGAGGTCACCATTCTGACAAGATGGCAGTTCAAGGTAGGTCTTCATCTTCAGGGAAGATGTGGAAGTTCTAGATGACATGATAACGGGCACTAGAGGAAGCTAAAGGTGGCCGGTGAGGTCGACGGCGGCAAGCTCGTGTGCGCTGCCATGGTGGATGCGCACAGCGTGGTCGTGTGTTTCGGTGTGGTGGTAGCTGTAGCAGTTAAACCGACTTTGACCTTAGCATCTAGACCCTACGATGACAACTAGATGAGGGAGAGAGAGATCAGAGGTGGATGGGTTGTGGTTGGCCACAGGCGAGCTTGAGCTCGGCGGCGCACCGTGGCCATGGCGACAATGGTGACATGTAATGTGGCCTCACCTGTGCTTGTCTAGTGGCGCTAGCTATGTGGGGAGGTGGAGTAGATCATGGTAGGGCTACATGCAAGGTGGATTGGGTGATGGTGCAGCGGTGGTGGTGAGCACTACCGGCAATGACGCAGCGGCGGCGACGCTGCGCTCTGCTCTACTTTGGAGCTACGCGCTAGTGAGATAAATAGGGCGAGAGTGAAAGTGAGGGCGTGAGTGGCTGAGTGCTTGCCCTTGTGGCATGACAGGGTGGGTTGGCGCTGGTGTATGATCGCCAGATGGTGCGCCTAGCCTGTGCGCGGTCGGCCACCAAGGCCGTTTGAACTCGGCCCTTAGGCCTGATTTAGTCGACTGACAGGGTGACTTGGAGCTCCTAGATCTCCCAATTCATGGCGATTTAGCAAAAACATCATTACTAGGAATTGTGGAGCTATAGAAGATCTACAACTTTGCTTAAAAGAGTTTTGTCTAATTCATAATCGTTTTCAAACTACAATGCTCCAAAGTAGGGTACTTTGAAACTAAAAACAAGCTTTAGACTTAGGAAAATTTCTAAGTCCCTAAACAACATTTGATTGCTACTTTGGAGCTACTTTTGACTATGTTAGGCACTGAATTAGCTCATGACCCTTAAATCAAGTTTGTTACCCATGTCAACAACTACATATTTTATTAAGGGTGCACTGCCATGCAAACACTCTATGCTATAGTTCTACTTTGGTCAAAGTAGGATCATGAAAAATGACATGAGTAAACTAGGACTTAGAAGCAAAATTGGCCCATGTCATGAGTACAAACATTGTTCCATTTACCATCCTAGATATGTGTAAGGTGTTTTTGTGACCTCACAACCATTTCTTGCATTGGTCACACATGATCACAAGCATATACATGTTTATTATCCTCATCACATGTGATAAAGAGAAGGTCAATGACATGGAACTTCATATACTCATGCTCATGAATGCTTGGATGATGCTTGTGCTCATGAAATGCAAGTGCCAAATGCATGCTTAACACTAGGGTGTTACAGCCCTCCCCCTTATAAAAATCTCATCCCGAGATTTGGATGACCTACCATTTTTCATAAAAAGATGCACAAACCTCACGTAAATAATCTTCTCATTCCCATGTGGCATCTTGTTCACTGTGGTTATTCCACACCACCTTGTAGAACTTAATGACTTTGCTCTGGGTTACTCTTTCCATTTCTCCTAGCACTCGGATTGGTTTTTCTTCATAACTCAAATCTAATTGGAGCTTAATATTGGTGGGTTCAATGGTTTCATCAGGTACGCGAAGACATTTTCTTAGCTGAGAGACATGAAAAACATTGAAAATAGTACTCATCTCTAGGGAAGTTGCAACTTGTAGGTGAACTTTCCCTTTCGTTCAATAATCTGATATGGCCCTACATATCTGGGTGCAAGCTTCCTTTTTACTCCAAATCTTTGCACACCCTTTATGGGTGAAACTTTTAAGTACACATAATCTCTCATTTCAAAGGTTAGTGGTCTTCTTCTATTATCAGCATAACTCTTTTGTCGGGCTTGGGCTGTTTCAATGTGTTGTTGGATAATACGCACTTGTTCTTCAGCTTCTTTGACAAAATCAATACAGTAGTACCTCTTTTCCCTGGGCTCAACCCAGTTCAAAGGAGTTCTACATTTTTGGCCATAAAGTGATTCAAAAGAAGCCATCTTGATACTCTCTTGATAACTATTATTGTAAGAGAATTTCATGAGAGGAAACCACTTCTCCCACAATCCCTTTGAGGATACAACATATGCTCTCAACATATCTTCTAAGATTTGATTCACTCGCTCGGTCTGCTAGGAGGTTTGTGGATAGTATGCTGAACTTCTGATTAGTTTAGTTCCCAAGGCCTTGAGCAAGTGTTCCCAAAAGTGAGCTATAAACTGTGGTCCCTAATCTGAGATTATGGTCCCTGGTACCCCATGTACCCTCATGGCCTAAGAAACATACAGCTCCACGTACTTCCCAGCGTGATACTTTGTGTTAACTAATACAAAATGTGCCAACTTGGTGAGGCGATCTACAATGACCCATATAGAATCGTGACCTTGTTGTGTCTATAGGAGGCCTATAATAAAGTCCATACTTATTTCCTCCCATTTCTAGCCTAGAATGGACAACGACTAGAGTGGTCCACCAGGTTTTAGATGATCTACCTTCACTCGGCTATAGACATCACACCTAGCAATGTAGGATGCGATTTCCTTCTTCATCTTTGTCCACCAAAAATGGTTTTTTAAATCTTGATACATTTTGCTACTACCCAAATGGATAGACAACTTGGATGAATGAGCTTCATCTAAAATTTGATTTCTAAGTTCACAGTCTTTTGGTATGACAAGTCAGTCCTTGAACCATAGCACACCTCTTTCATCTAACCTAAAATGTTTGGTCTCCTATTCCTTCATCTTTCTCATTATGTCAAACACACCTACATCTATCTACTATAGTTCTATGATTTTGCTCCCAAGTGAACAACTGACAGTGATGTTGTGTAGCTGAATAGGATGCAATAGATTAAACCCATCTTCCAACAAGGCTTCTAAGGTGTTACAATGCGATTTTTGACTAAGTGCATCTGTTACAATATTGGCTTTTCCTGGATGATAGTGCACTTCCAAATTATAGTCCCTAATCAGCTCCAACCATCTACATTGTCTCATGTTCAGTTTAGCATGAGTGAAGATGTATTTGAGACTTTTGTGATCAGTGTATATGTGACATACATTCCTCAACAAATAATGTCTCCATATCTTCAATGCATGGACAACTGCGGCAAGCTCTAAATCATGGGTAGGATAGTTGACTTCATGCCTTCTAAACTGTCGAGAAGCATAGGCAATAACTCGACCTTCTTGCATAAGGACACACCCCAAATCTATACCCAATGCATCACAAAACACATCAAAAGGTTTCTCGATGTTAGGTTGTGCTAGAACAGGAGCAGTAGTTAACAAGGTTCATAGAGTGTGAAAAGCAGCCTCACACTATGGAGTCCAATTAAACTTTTCATCTTTCTGAAGTAATCTGGTCATGGCCTTAGCTATTTTGGAAAAGTCAAGAATAAAACGATGATAATAGCCTACTAGCCCTAGAAAACTCTAAACTTCATGAACTAAAGTTAGGGCCTTCCAATCCATGATCTCTTGTACTTTAGATGGGTCTATAGAGATTCCATTTTCAGATAATATATGACCCAAGAAAGTTACGTTCTTTAGCAAGAATTCACACTTGCTAAACTTTGCATACAATTTATGCTCTCTCAGCCAAGATAAGACAACTCTCAGATGCTCTACATGATCTACCTCATTCTTGGAGTAAATCAGGATATTATCGATAAACAAGACCACAAACTTGTCAAGCTCGGTCATGAATACTAAATTCATAAAATACATAAAGTAGGTAGGAGCATTTGTTAGTCCAAAAGACATAACCAATTACTCATACAAGCCATACCTAGTGGAAAAAGTTGTCTTAGGTACATCTTCTGGCCTGATCTTGATCTGGAGATAGCCTGATCTCAAGTCAATCTTAGAGAATACCTTTGCTCTTGCCAATTGATCGAACAAAATATTGATATGGGGCAAAGGGTACTTGTTCTTTATGGTTACGACATTGAGTGACCTATAATCCACACACATCCGTAATGATTTGTCCTTCTTCACAAATAAAGCTGGACAACCCTTGGGAGATGAACTAGGTTGAATGAGACCTTTGTCTAAGAGTTCTTGAAGCTAAATTTTAAGTTCAGCTAACTCATTTGGTGGCATCCTATAGGGTCATCTAGAGATAGGTGTTATACCTGGCACTAAATCAATCCTAAATTCCACATCCCTATCAGGCGGCAAACCCAACAACTCATCTGGGAATACATCTAGAAATTCACAAACTATTGGAATATCACAGAGAGTAGTGGCTTCGATAGCACATGACAAGTTTTGAAGATCAAAACACTAGGGAAGCGGTACTAGAAAAGTACTACCCCCCTTTGGTTCTCCCAACATAATTGTTCTAGTGGTAGTGTCAATAAGAATTCCATGACCACTCATCCAATTCATGCCCAATATCACATCTATGGCCATTCCTGGCAATACTATGAGATCCATAGTATACTCCCTCCCTTGTATGGAGATGAGCACATCTCTGACTATTTGGTTTGTAGAGATAGTAGCCCCAGCTGAACTTATACTATAACCACCCTTGTCTACAACAACTATCTTCTTATGATGCTTAGGTGCAAATGTCTGACTCATAAATGAATGCAAAGCTCCAGAATCAAATAAAACAATTGTGGGGTGTTTGTTTACAAGGAACATAACAGCGGTAACAACTCCCCCTATAGGAATTTCCTCCATTGCTGTATAGTGCATGTACCCAGGACGTGCCTTAGAATTGGCCTACTTTTGGTTACCCTAGTTTTGATTTCCACTCTTCCTGGGATAAGGGCACTCCTTGGCCTAGTGGCCCATCTGATTGCAATTGAAGCATGGTTGGTTACTTCTTGCCCCTATTGAGCTTCCTTGGCCTACGTTACCCGTGGGCAGGGCAATGGTGAATGCCGTACAAAATGCCTTCTGGGGGCGACTAGGCTGGGCTTTGTTCTAGGGAGGCCTAAACTTAGGCGCTGGGGGATGAAATTGTGGCCTAGCTACCACTAGAGCCCTGGAATGTGATGAACCTAAGGCACCCAGCTCTGTTGCTCGCTTGCGGCCTTTTTCTGCCACATGTAAGTTATTCTGGTTCTCTTGCATGACGTCATCATTGACAAATTCATTATATGTAGCACATCTAGAGTTGGCCATGGTTTTCATCAAGTTGGTGCCAAGGCCTCTCTTGAAGCTTTCTATCTTTTTCTGTTTTGTATCCACGAATGTGGGTGCATATCTAGACAAGTTGTTGAATGCATGTATATACTCAGTGAGAGTCTTTTTCCCTTCTGTTAGCTTCATGAACTCAATGACCTTCATCCGCATCAGCCCTAGGGGTATATGATGCCCCCTAAAGGCTGTCTTGAATTGTTCCCAGGTGACATTTGCACCCATAGGTAGGGTAGACAGATAATGGGTCCACCAGATTCCTACTGGCCCCTACAATGGATGGGATGTGTACTCTACCTTCATGGGTTCAGTGACCCTCAATAGGTAGAATTTTTGCTTGATGGTGTTTAACCATTCATCCCCCTAGAGCAGTTCTTTTGCCTCCTTGAAGATGAGAGGCTTAGTGTCCTAAAAGTCCTTGAATGAGCAATATTGATTGGGTTCTGTCCCCTAATTTTGTAGGTGGGCATGGGCAGTATTATACACAATGAGGTGTAGTATTTCTTCCATTACTCGCTGATTCCCCAAGAATTGCCCAAAAAACTCATTCGCGGAGGGTTGTGGTGGTGGTGGTAGGTCACCATCATTGCCACTTTGGCTGGTACCTGCCCCAGCGCAAGTGCGAGTCATCTGTAAAATTGCAACAGTAAGTGATTATTGGTTGAGGTTAAGAAATTGCAGAAGAATTGTGTAATCATGCCAAACTAAATTTACTAGAGAGAATCTAAATTCATACAATAAAACAAAGGCACAATAATTCATTGTCACAACATGACATCACCAATTTGATCACTTATCGTACTCATGCATGTCACATTTTACCGATAAAACAAAACTAGAATTTCATTAGAGTTTGACCCATAGTGGACCAACATGCAAGGTTTCAATATTATATTAACGATACATCTAAAAATCGAAACTTAAATCACATGTCCATTATATAAAAGATCAAAAAAGATAATGAGCTAGCGCATCTAGCTAAGCACTATAGCTAAGTTATGCCTTGGAGTGGTTACTGTCAACACTGGACATAGCATTTACCTCATCGCTATCCATAGGCACAAGTTGTTCTTCCTCTTCCCAACCATCGTCTTCCACGAATATTTCTGGATCTTCCTCTTCCTATTCCACGGCTACTGGGGGAGGAATTGGATTAATGATGTTGTTGAGGCGATGAACATCATGCTGAAGCTCCACAATGGTGTTTTGGTGCTCCTGAATCTAACGTTGGTACTCCACCTCCCTCCGATGGTAGTCATTCTCCAGCCGCCCAGCAAGAACAATAGTCCTAGTCCTAGCCTCTTCTCTAGCCTATACAAGACGGTAGGCCTCATCCCTCTACTGGATGTCCTGCACCCTCTGAGCATGAGTGACCCGTGTCTCTACCTGTGCTGTGTTCCTATCTGCAATAGCATTCTCCATCTGAGTCTAGACGGCTCCCAACACTATATGAGCATCATCAGTGTCCCAAAGAGCCTCCCTAGATATCTTCTTGTGCTTACACACATGCTTGTTCAGCCTTCGCTGTAGTTCCCTAGCTTCCATGATCTTGTTCACACATATGTTATAAGACTCTTGCCAAAAATAGCGGGTGTCCTCTCAGGCATAAAACATCTGCATGACAGTGAACATAGCACTCATAGTAGGACTCAAGCTCTATGCCTGCTCATCACGGTCTTGCACCACGGAAATGCAGTCATGCTGCCTCCAAGTTGCCATAGCTGGATCCACCTGAGGAATAGATCCCGTTGCACTGTTGCTGAGTGAATCACCATGTTGCTGACAAAGTGTGCTCAAGATCTCCAAGGCTGCCCCTTGAGCGCCTTCCCAAGGGGTTCTTCCCTCAGACTCTATTTGCCAGCCCTAGTACTGCGGTGCCCATGTACAAGCTAGGATGGACACTTGCACCTCAAACCATGGTTCCTCCTGCACAAAGTGCAACACTCTATAGAGAAAGGCAAGTGTGCCAAAGATACCCAAGAATGCCTTGTTCCCTTCTGATGGGTAATAGGCTACCATCTGTAGGAAAAATGGTGCAACTCTCGTGAGAACAACGTTATAATAGAAAAGGGTTACTTAACCAAATAAGAAACTTATAAGAGGAGGAACAATGCAAGTATGTAATGAATGATTTATCATGATGCATGCATGTTCCATACGTCCTCACAAACTTAGGAAAAATTGAAACTTCTAGCGAAATACACGGTGGCATACATACGTTCTCTCATAATATAACATAACTAGTCGGGCTACACATTTCGTTGTTAGCGTACCTGCACAAGAATTTTATTTCAGCCCATCCCCACAATTATATAAATACAAAAATGAAAATCTGGCCTCTAGGTTGAATACTAAATATCTCCATATATATATACCCATATATATATACTTCCGTATCAAATCTACTCGAAAGTAAATATGTCCCATATATACATATAAATATGCATATACACCCATATCATAGCTAACCCACAATTAAATACCTTAGTATATATATAGGAGACATATATATACTTCAGTATCAAAGCTACCTCTCCCCTTAGACCGCACGCTAACATCTTGCGGTCATGCCACTAATCATCTTACCTTGGGCATAGAGGCATTTGATCCATACATTACCACTCAAGTGAATGGTATCCATACAATAGCACACCGTATGGACGACGAAAACAAAAACCCCCATGTTAGTACCTATTTAGCCACCTAAAATCCTTAACTAGGCATTAGGGAAATGATCATTGTCACACCTTAGATTCAAATTTCAGATTTCAACACCTATATATATATAGCTATAAGTTGCTAAAAACTGGTTTTTGTAAAACAAAGACTTTTGTTTTAAATACACATGGCAATAATGTGGAATCTTGCTCCGATGCCAGCTATAATAGAACCGTCCAATTTATAAGAGCACAAGTACAATGGCACCCCGCAAGCGGTCGCACTATCATACTTGAGCCCATATAAACCCAGTAGTCCATCGAGTACCATGAAGGGGCTCGATTCATCGCCAACATACAACCAAGATCGTACATGATTTAACATACATGCCACATATTACTTAGAGTTCACAAATACATTACCATCCATCGGAGTAGAATTAAAAGTTATTACAACCCAAGTTCAAATAAAGTAGTAGTAGCAGAAGCAAAGGTAGTTTTGAAACTAACATCTCGCACCATTGTTCAAATACTTGCCAGTTTGTGATCACATCCCACAAAAGCATCATATATTAGATATATAGAAGTGCCTTGCCCATGGCCTACTCCTCGTCCACGGTGGGACTGAAGCAGTTCTTACAATATCTATGATATACTGTGTTATCTGCAACAAGTGGGAAATAAACCATGAGTACGAGAAGGTACTTAGCTAGACTTACCCATCATAAACCAAAAATAAAGTGACTCCAAGGATCATGCAAGGCTTTATAAGTGTTGCTAGCTTGACAACATTTTGCATAAAAACACTAATTCAATGATACATTTTATAATTCGGTTCCCAAATTAATTATAGCTATTCATCTCTAGATTAGCAACTAACATGTGCCAAACATGTGGTATGTCATTTACTAGCATAACAAAAGTAACCATAGCCAGTGTACTAATTATATGTTCATCATAACCATCAAATTCCATAGTTCAATTACTATGATGTTGGAGCTAGTCAAGTTTCTCACTATCTAGAAAAGACAGTGATTCGAATCAGTTGCAACCAGCTAGGTAGTATTCCTAACACAAAACTAGGTCTACCAGCCATGGTAGCCTTAGGTCATCTTTGGTACAACTCAGGTCCACATTTCATGGGTTCGATCAGCGCCACACAATCAGGGACAACCAGCAACTAGGACATTCAGGCCTAGCTTGCCCTTGGGCTCATGTCTGGCTCCCCGCACATCCTTACTACCTCTAGTGTGCGCACTCTTACAGAATGAGGCTTGTCCTCAGTTGAGCTACTATGCTTCACGGTCGAAACGACCTATCTGGCAAGCGAAGTGAGAGGCATGTGTTCAATCTCGACAGAAGTGCCAACAATGGTATGATCCTTAATTGACATAGACAGGACCAACATAGCCAACCCATCACCATCGCATATAAGTTCCCGCCCAGTCTCCGCTTAATAACACCCCATGGTTATTTTCCACGATAGCAAATATAGCCAATCGTGCTCCGGTCCACCTATATCTCGCAGGTGATAGGAAATCACCTGACTTCTATCGGTCTAAGCATGGCTAAGAATATGTTCGATCCTAGACCTACATAGGGTTCAAGGTATATTTCTGGACAAGGTAGTTCTATGCATCAAGTATTTCCAACCAATTCTTATAAACTAATGCATCAAACATAAAGGACTCAAGTGATATTTGTAAAAACATAGGAGGCTTAGAATGCTTCGGGGCACATTTCAGGAAAGAAGTAGGCCAGTGATCAGGGCGCTCTAGTAGTTCTTCTAGAGCCTGCTCCTCGCCTTCAAGAACTGTGGGCTAGGGTGTCTACAAATTCTCCTCCTCCTCTGCTTTGAACTCCAAGAGGGTGATTTCTATATGTATGAGCATGAAATAAGATATCATGGATGCATAGATAAAGACATGGATGATATGATATGATAAAATGGATACTCATAAGTGTCCTTAACAATAATGTATTAAGTGATAACAAGATAAATTTTCTTTTATTGAGTAGGTGCATATCTTTTCTCTAGTAATTAAATAAATGTCCATTTAAGCATTTTCTAGACTACAAGACAGCAACCACTTGTTTTGACCATAACTAGAGTTATACACATCCAAACAATATGGTTGTGGACTTTCTAAACATCTTATGAAATTGCCTACAACTTTCTTTTAATCATCTTAAGGTGATTCAGTAGCTATTTAGGTCAAATAATTCAATCTTTTAGATCTATCTAGAGGACAAGCAAATCTAATAGCGAGGTCTCCAGTGAAACCGCCACCACCATCATGCTCCCCTTGTCAACCTGCATCTAGTGGTGTAGGTGGTTGCGTTGATGACAGCGGTTAGACACGGCGGCGGCGAGCATGGAGGCGTGGCAGAGGTGCACGGCGGTGCCATTGCTGTTCTTGGCAATGTTGAGGTCTCTTGAGCTCGGTTAAGGCTTCAGGGTGACCTACTTGATGTCCTAGGGCTAGAGTTAGGGTTTGGAAAAGCGCCAGTGAGCTCGGCCGCATGCATGGTGGCACGGCGGCGCACAGCGCACAACGATGAGGTCACTGTTCCGATAGAATGGCGGCTAAAGTCAAGTCTCTATGTTTGGGGAAGATGTGGAAGTTCTAGACGACACAGTAATAGGCACTAGAGGGAGCTAAAGGCAGCCAGTGAGGTCAGTGGCAGCGAGCTCATGCATGCTACCATGGTAGATGCACACGGCGCGGTCACATGTTCTGGTGTGGTGGCGGCAGTAGCAGTTAAACTGGCTTTAGCCTTAGCATCTAGCCCCTACGACGATGACCAGATGATGGAGAGAGAGGTCAGAGGTGGATGGGTTGTGGCTGGCCATTGGTGAGCTTGAGCTCGGTGGCGCACCATGGCCATGGCAGCGACGACGACGCTCAATGTGGCCTCACATGTGCTTGTCTAGTGGCACTAGCTATGTAGGGAGGTGGAGTAGATCATAGATCATGGTGGAGCTTAATGGAAGGTGGATTAGGTGATGGTGCAGTGGTGGTGGCAAGCACTACCGGCGACAATGCGGTGGCGGCAGTGTTGCGCTTTCCTCTACTCTAAAGCCACGCATAGCGAGATGGAGAGGGCAAGAGCGAAAGTGAGGGCATGAGTGGCCGAGTGCTCGCCCTTGTGGCACAGCAGGGCAGGCCGGCGCTAGCGTGCGGCCACCAGATGGCGTGCCTGGCCTGTGTGCGGTCGGCCGTCGAGACCGTTTGAACTCGACCCTTAGGCCTAATTCAATCGACTCATAGGGCGACTTGGATCTCCTAGATCTCCTAATCCATGGTGATTTAGCAAAAACATCATTATTAGGAATTGTAGAGCTACAGAAGATCTACAACTTTTCTTAAAAGAGTTTTGTCGAATTCATAATGGTTTTCAAACTACAATGCTCCAAAGTAGGGTACTTTGAAACTAAAAACCAACTTTAGACTTAGCAAAATTTCTAAGTCCCTAAACAACATTTGATTGCTACTTTGGAGCTATTTTTGACTTTGTTAGGTACTGAATTAGCTCATGACCCTTAAATCAAGTTTGTTACCCATGTCAAGAACTACAACTTTTATTAAGGTTGCACTGCCATGCAAACACTCTATGCTATAGTTCAACTTTCGTCAAAGTAGGATCTTGAAAATTGACATCATGAGTAAACTAGGACTTAGAAGCAAAATTGGTCCATGTCATGAATACAAACATTGTTCCATTTACCATCCTAGATATGTCTAAGGTGTTTTTGTGACCTCACAACCATTTCTTGCATTGGTCACACATGATCACAAGCATATACATGTATATTATCCTCATCACATGTGATAAAGAGAAGGTGAATGACATGAAACATCATATGCTCATGCTCATGAATGCTTGGATGATGCTTGTGCTCATGAAATGCAAGTGCCAAATGCATGCTTAACACTAGGGTGTTACATACCTCATCTAGTAGTGATGGTTTCACTTGTGATGCCTCACTAATGGTTGACAATGAGACCCTCAAGAAGGAGGTCAATGAGCTCACTCATGCCCTAGACAAGGCCTATGGTGGTGAGGACTGCTTGCTTATGTGCTTGGGTAGCCAAAGAGCATCTCTCTACAAAGAGGGATTGGGCTATACCCCCAAGAAAGGTAAGGAGGCCTTTGCTCCTTACAAGACTTATTTTGTGAAGAACAATGGTCGATTTTGCACTAGTTGCAAGCAAGTTGGTCACATAGAGCGTGGATGCAAGAACAAGAAATCACATGCTAATGTATCCGCAATTAAGTTTGATTCTTGTTATTTGCTTACCAAGGGTGCCAATGGTGTGAAGGCTAAGTTTGTTGGTACATCATTGTTGGGCCCAAAGAAGAAGGCTAATTAGGTACCAAAGAGCTTAGTGAGTAACCTTCAAGGTCCCAAGCAAGTTTGGGCACCTAAAAAGAATTGATCTTCTATTGTAGGTCAATTATAAAGCTGGAGGATGGCATTAGGTGCTTAATAGTGGGTGCACACAACACATGACTAGTGATTCAAGAATGTTAAATTCAATCAACACTAATGATAGTAATGGGTTTGATAGTACAACATTTGGTGACAATAGCAAAGGCAAGGTCAAAGGGCATGGTAAGATTGCAATATCCAATTATTTGAGCATTTCCAATGTGCTACTAGTAGAGAACTTGAACTTCAACCTATTGTTGGTAGCTCAACTTTGTGATCTTGGTTTCAAGTCCATATTTAGTGTGGATGATGTAGAGATCATAAGTGTAGATGGCTCTAACTTGATATTCAAAGGATTTAGATATGAGAATCTATACTTAGTTGAATTCAATGCTATTGAAACTCAATTGTCAACATGATTGTTCATGTTGGAATAAAATAATTGAATAGGTTGATAAAGCATGATCTAGTTAGAGGCTTTAAAGATGTCACATTTGAGAAGGATAAGCTACGTAGTGTATGTCAAGCTGGAAAGCAAGTTGGAAACACACATCCTAAGAAGAGCATGATGAGCACATCTAAGGAATTTGAGTTGTTGCACATGAATTTGTTTGCACCAACAACATACACTAGCATCGGTGGCAACAAATATAGCTTTGTGATAGTGAATGATTTCACAAGATATACATTGGTGTTCTTTCTAGTTGACAAAAGTGATGCATTTGCAACCTTCAAGACATTCATCAAAAGAATTCACAATGAGTTTGAAACAACAATCAAGAAAGTGAGAAGTGACAATGGAATTGAATTCAGGAACACAAGAATTGATGAGCTATGTGATGAGTTTGGGATTAGGCATCAATTCTCAGCCAAGTACACTCCACAATCAAATGGCCTAGTTGAGAGGAAGAATAGAACTTTGATTGACATGGCATGATCAATACTAAGTGAGTACAATGTTAGTTATTCATTGCCAAGTACACTCCACAATCAACATGGCTTGCTACTATAGCAACCACCTCTGTTGTCATCCTATGTTGGAGAAGACCCCATATGAGATCTTGAATGGAAGAAAGCCCAATATTGCATACTTTTGGGTTTTTGGATGCAAATGCTATATATTGAAGAAAGGCACTAGATTGAGCAAGTTTGAGAAGAAGGGTGATGAAGGCTTCTTGCTTGGTTACTCCACTACTAGCAAGGCTTATAGAGTTTGGAATTTAGCTAGTGGTATTCTTGAGGAGGTTCATGATGTGGAATTTGATGAAACCAATGGTTTCCAAGAGGAACATGAGAATCAAGATGATGTGAGAGGCACTCAATTGGCCAATGCAATGAAGAAGATCGATATTGGTGGCATAAGGCCTAGAGAAGTGATTGAAGTTGAAGATGACAAAGATCAAGTGCTCTCTAACTCAGATGTGCAAGCTAGTGGTTCTTATGATCAAAATCAAGCTAGTACAAGTGGTACTCAAGTGCAAGATCAACAACAAGTGGCTACTTCATCATCTCAACCAAATGACCAACCAAGTGCAAGCAATCAAGTTTAAGTTCTCCAACCGACCAACATTGCAAGAGGTCATCCACTAGACACTATTATTGGTGATATCTCAAGAGGTGTACAAACAAGATCAAGATTAGTATCATTATGTGAGCATTTCTCATTTGTGTCATTCATTGAGCCAAAGAAGATAAAAGAAGCATTGAGAGATATCGATTGAGTAAATGCTATGCATGAAGAGTTAAACAACTTCACAAGAAATCAAGTGTGGGAGTTAGTTGAGAGGCCTAAGAGACACAATGTGATTGGAACCAAATGGGTCTCTTGCAACAAGCAAGATCAAGATGGGATAGTAGTAAGGAACAAAGCAAGATTGGTAGCACAAGGCTATACTCAAGTTGAAGGTCTTGACTTTGGAGAAACTTATGCCCTAGTTGCAAGATTGGAAGCAATTAGGATCTTGTTAGCCTATGATTGTGCCCACAACATCAAGCTATATCAAATGGATGTGAAGAGTACATTTCTCAATGGCTACATGAATAAAGAAGTCGATATTGAGCAACCTCTCGGTTTTGAAGATGACAAGAAGCCCAATCATGTGTACAAGTTGAAGGAGGCCTTGCATGGTTTGAAGCAAGCACCTAGAGCATGGTATGAGAGGTTGAGGGATTTCCTACTCTCTAAAAGGTTCAAGATAGGTAAGGTTGACACCACTCTCTTCACCAAGAAGATAGGCAAGGACTTGTTTGTGCTGCAAATCTATGTTGATGACATTATCTTTGGATCAACCAATCAAGAGTTTTGTGAAGAGTTTGGATAGATAATGGATAATTAGTTTGAGATATCCTTGATTGGAGAGCTTAATTACTTCCTTGGTCTTTAAATCAAGCAATTGAAGAATGGTACATTTGTAAGTCAATGCAAATACATCAAAGACATGCCCAAGAAGTTTGAAATGGATGATGCAAAGGCAATTAGTACACCAATGAGGACAAATGGTAACTTAGATAGTGATGTGTCGGGGTTATAACCTTAGGGTGTCTCAAGGCATTGATTAGTTAGCAGGCCATGTGGCTCGCAATATATTAGCTAGCGAAGGCCTGAACGACCGAGGCCTAGCTAAGCTAAATAGACCAAGCCGGACGCTAAGGCTAGGGTCAACCACAACCCCTTCCTCCTGCCTTAGCCGCACGGCGCTTGAGAGGCACATGACCTCTCCCCTCTCACAACCCCTAGAGGGAATAGGGAGAGGTCGAGCATAGCCAAGTGTGCCCATTCTAACAAGAACAAGCATGCCGCACTAGCCTCACAAGGACCGAGGGGGCAGCAGTCACTTCGGTCTAGTCAGAACCCATCCCTGTGCCACGCTGCACAAACAAGACAATACCGCATGGCAGTGATGGCTGTTACGAAGCCCACCATCCAAATACAGTCCGACAAGACGTAGGTACAATTCCACCCACTATGGGATGGGATCCACAACAAAGGCCTTAACTTAGAGGCCATCCAGACTGGTGGAGAGCCATGACCCCAATGATCAAGATCATGGCCCTCAGCCCCTCAAGCCAACCAAGCGATCAACGGTCCTAGGGGTGGCTAGCTACTCCTGTATGACACCCTAGGAAACCAGGAGATGATGATGAATACCATGATGGAGGCCACGTTGCAAAGGACAATTGGTGAACCACCACCATGCCTATAGTGCCGCCATGGCTGGCATAGTATAAATCCTTGTGTCTTTTAGATGCTACAATCATCTTCCTAGAGCAGCATGATAATCATATAAATTTACTAGTTAGGTTTACAAAACACCGACAATTGGTGCGCTAGGTAGAGGACAGTCGTGCACTCTTGATTGTTTAGAAGGAAGCGATGGCAACTCGCACCGCCAGTGGATTCGCTCATGGAATGGCCCAAGACAGCCACATCCGCCATGAAAACTATGAGTTCACTAGCATCGAAGGGCCAGCACCCATGTCTGCTCTCAGCCATGGCCCAGACCTCTACTCTGGAGATCTAGGTCCTGTGGTCGATGGCGGACACACTCTTGGAACTACCCTCGGGGGCTGCATCACAGAGTGCACCTACATAAGGGGACCAATATCCTCTCTCATCACTGGCCATAGCTAAGACTTCTAGCTAGGAAGCTAGAGGCCCATGGCTCATGACGAGCACACCCAAAGAATGGCCCGTGGTTGCCACATCCTTCTACGGAATCCCAAGATCGCTCAAACCCATGGAACAACTCTCGTCACCAGCTTCTACCCAGTCCAAGCTCGCTATGTGGGAAAATGGGACCCTACGGTAGAGCCACGCCCCAGATAACGTCTCCACCGCTAGTGGAACACAAACGAGCTAGGGCACATGCAAGCGACAAAACTACCCGCTTCCACGAGGCATCGTCACAAGTAATTAGGTGGCTAGCCAATGCCACACCATGTAGGGACAAGCTTAGAACTAGGATCCAATCCTATATGATGGACAGGGTGTCCATCATGGCTCAGTGGACTGTCTGTTGTCACTCAAAGGCATGTGCATCTAAGGAAGCGGACCCCCTAAGCGCACCACGTGCCGCGATGAGTGGATCAAACCGTGTTGCACTCAGAACCCTCTTCTATAGTGATAGGTCATGCCAACTCTTTGTTGAGAGCGACAACCACACCTTAAGGCGGGGACACGACGATCACGATGTTGTTGCGCCATGAGGGCTCAAGCACCAGAACACATGGGCCCTCCAAGCCAGAAGCTATAGCAGGCCAGACATAAAGAGGACACCCTTGGGGGCTCAAAGGTCCGCTGAGGATGTTGAGCCAACAAAGGTCTACCCAAAGCCAGTGGAAAGGTCGATTCATGCTAGCTACAACCATTCTAAGCACTGAAGAAGCAACCTCATTAGCAATGACCATCACGAACAGACGCTCGGGGGCTCACCGCACCCCAAACAATGGCAACCAGTCCCATGATAGCTTCCGGTATGTCGGTCAATCACATCCACTTTGACTTCAGCCTCTCCACCTAAGCACGTCCACATACATATACAAGCCTGCTAGTAGTTGTAGAAACTTAGGGCCAACCCATAGAGCAAACCAGATAGCATGATGCCCATCCATTATGTCCTAGTTGCGCTTAACTTCTGAGTGACCTGATCCGACTCACGCTCATAGCCAAACATGACTCACTCGCTGGGGCTACACACATATGTTTATACGAGCAACTTGCAGTGCAGCACTATTTGTCATCATCCCTGTGATGGGTCCATTCCAAACTCCTTCCAATCACGCCTCTCGTCATGATGAACCAGTGACATGTACCTTGATTTCTTGCTCATAAGGAAATAGGGAACTCACTCAAACAAGGCCAAAGGAGTGAAAAGAAAGGAATCTTTTTGCCGCTCGATCGCTTTCTTCTCACATCATACCGGATCTGCGATCTACCCTCGACACCTCATCGCTCCAACCACCGCGCAACTTTTAACCCCATGGGCTATCCCCTAGGTTAAAATGCGCACCCATGAGCATAGGGCTAGGGGGAACAAAGCATATTCCAATTTGAATGAAAAGAAAAGTGAAAAGGCAGCAAGATGGCAAACGAATGCACCAACCACGCACCATACACACGTCAAACACAAACATGCCCATCACAGCTAGGTTACTCGTACAACATCAAAACATCCACATCAAGGACATTCATACACCAGAAGACTAGTACTGGAGGTGGATGCTCGCAGTCGACATCTTGCTCGCGAGGACCTCTGTGCCTCGAGCGGTGCCGCTGCCGATGGCGAGTACATCACTCTCCGATTTCCCTAGCACATACCCTCATCCAATGGCATCAAAATCGATGCCACCATAATGCGAGCCGACCGACATCAAGGCAACATGAGCGCCATAGTGAACTCCCTCATAAATCAAGGAATCCACATGGAAATGGGCCTCATCAAGATGAATCACTAGGTGGGAACTCCCCTGGCTAGCACCGAGCACGACGTCGCAAAGATCCTATCTAGAGGTGGTCAACACTGCCAACTGGTTATCCATCTCCAACATTTTCTAGTTCATGGTCGCCTTTTCCTCCTAATCCGAAAGCACCCTCGTGCGCAACCCTGAAGAAAGCTACACCGGTTCACGACCGGCCACAACGACAAAATGGAGGGACAATGCAGAGTCGATGAAGACTCACCACTATAGGCGGAGCATAGTCTTTGGCACTCAGCTTTGAGGCGCTAGCACCTGTACTCGGTCGTTTCCTGAGCAGCGCTAGCCGAGGTGAGCTCCATCTCTTGGGCAACCATCATGTCCTTGAGGCTAGCCATCTAGGATGTCAAAGCTTTGATGTAGGACCAAGCTTGCGCCTCCCTATGGATCGATTCCTCCCTCAAACTCTAGGAAGCCTCCAACTCCCCACGCAGGTGTTGGACCTCAGCCTTTGCTACCTCCAGATAGGCGTGTCCAGCAGCTCCTTCTACCTATGTCTAGTAGGCTAGGTGAAGGAACCTAGACTTTGCCATCGAAGTCCTCATTAGACCCTACATGAAAGAGGGGTGATCAATGGCTACTGCAAGAGCAGAACAAGCTCCACAAAGATAGAAGACAAGAAGGCCTACCTGCACTTGGACCACCACCTCATCGATCATTTGATGTTGGGCCTCCACGCCCAATCGAGCAACCATGGCGATCTTGTTCCCCAGTTTGGACAAGGTCTCCTAGACATCCTCACGACTATGGGAGGTGGCTTCCCCCATGGTTTGATTGGCCACACCATCCACCACGAACAGAGCCTTGCTAGAGTCCATAGGGTGCGGCCAAATAAAGAAATCCTATCCTAGCTCCAAATCCTCCTCGTAGAAGGAGAGGGTCAACATGGTCGACCCATCGGAGATTGCTTCCATGAATGAGGGACCAGCTATGCGTGATGAACCTAGACCCTCCTTTAGACTGATGGCTGCTTCAATGGCCAGCCTCCTTCCCTTGGCCTCGTTCACCTCCACGCCAGTGCGAGGGCGGTCCTTCGCCGTAGCGGGACCCTCTCTGAGGGGTCAGTGTAGAGCCAGAGTGGAGGGAAGCCTAGCCAATGGCCTAGAAACCACAACATCGCTCAATGACGGCTCCGTCCGCGTAGGAGAACACATCATGCCCGGTGATGGATTCAGGACAGCGAGCCCTGTAGGGGGGTCACTGCATCAAGAGGTCATCAAGATCAGCTAAAGAAAAAACATCAATAACCCCAACCGAGAGGGGAATAGTAGGAGCGTGACACACCTGGTGGAGCGTTCCACGAAAGGCAAAACAATGCACCTCCCTCATATGACATTGCAATAGGAGCCGAGATAAGGGACACAGCCAATGATACCACTAGGCTAGAAGCTGACGAGGCTTCTCCAGCCACAGTGGCGACACCGACATCTCCCACATCGCGCCTCCTGGTGGCCTCCTCCACCATTTCAGATGCCCCCAAACAGGAAGCCGAGGAAGTAGGGCACTCAGTTTCCACACAAACAATAGGAAGCTAGAGGAGGTCACCATCCTTCCCTCTGGACCAATTTGAGGAGTGATGGCCCACACCATCCGCCCCTAGCACGGACCTTGTTGTCGTAGTGTCCTTGACATCCTCCCTTGGATGGGGACTTCGCCCCCCCACCAAGGAAGGATTGACAGGGGCAGTAGACAAGGAGCCCTGACCGCAGGGGCGCTTCGGACTTGGCCCCCGTGGTGGGGACGGAGGCAGACGCTTCTAGGAGGCACTCCCACCCGAAAGCGCCCGCTAAATAACCAGCACCGCTCGGTCCGATGGTGTTGTTGGATCCTTGTGGAGCATCAAGGACCACCAGGTCCTCGTCCTCGACATCCTCATCCTCATCATCATCATCATCATCATCATCATCATCATCATCATCATTCGAGAACGAAACCCCACGCTTCTGGCACGCAGCATGATTCCTTGCCTTCTGATAGTGGAGCTGTTTCTTGTGCACAGTAGCCACCTTCTCCCTTGTGGCGCGCTCGATGCCCCCATGGCGAGGGAGGTGGGATCAGGAGACAATTGAAGGTACGAGCTATGAAAATGAGACAAGCAAGATTAAGGGCCCCAAACGAAAAGAAGATGTGGAGGAAAAAGAGGACTCACTAGATTTGGCCGATAGGTGGCCGAGAATGCCTCCACGGCGTTCTCGACCGCGACAACAGTGGTGGGGGTCACCAACTGCTGGCGGTCCATAACGACAACATTCGACCGCCAATTACTATCCAAAATAGGAGAAATAAACATACTTTTAATACATATGCTTTTACTATTGACCTAGTTCCACTTGTATTGGAGAAAACACGTTTTGTAGGAGACACATTCAAATACAAATGGAAAATAATCAAAAGGAGCAACTCTGGAAAGCGTAATGCAGATTCTACACCAAAGAACCAAGCAAAGGCCCACTCTAATGAAGAATCTCGGCCAAGCACTGACGTGGACAAGGCCTAGGACCACCTAGGAACTGACCACACAAAGGCGGACGTGAGGTGGGCCCACCTAGGTGCGGGCGCACCCTAGGTGCGGCCGCACCCCCGCCATCGCCTCTCGGGCCCACGCTCCTCTGGTGGTTGCATGCCGCCATGCAACGTCGGTCCATGGCGGTTTCCTTATTTTTTAGCGTCAAACCGACCATGCTCTTGTATAAATAGAGGGGTAGTCTCACCATTCAATACACACCAATATTTGGTGCTACACACCTCACCTCTCTACTTGTACTCTTTTAGTTTTTAGTAGTATTCTTGTGAGCTAGGCAAGAGCTACCTTGGAGAGCTTGGCTCCTTAGAAGAAGAGCAACTTTGGTATGAATACTATGAGGAGTTCTTCCATAGTCTTGCTTGTACGGATCTGATTAGCAGGGATGCCATTGAAGTAGATTTGCTTCAACCTTTAGCGTGCCTACCGTACCCTAGACTGCAATACATTCCAGCAAGCTTCTTATGTTGGTGGGCGAGCGTTGTCAATGCCCATCCTAGACTGCACGTAGTAGTGTGAATGAAAAGTAAATCCGTTAAAGTTGCTCAAAGTAGAGTTGAATGTCAAGAGAAGATACCCATATATACAGTTAGCCTCTCCACAAAATTCGTGTAATGGATGACAACTGGGGGCTTCTTGTAATGTTTCCAATGCGTCAAAATTGGTATTTGATGCCTGAGTACTACATTTGCCTCTAAGGCAAACTTGGCAGCTTGCACCGGATCATGTGGCCTTCTATTCCTCTCGGCAACAGAGATGAGCATCCTCAATCCTCCCATTGATTTGCGCATTTTGTAAAGCAAAATTCCATGAGTTCGAGGCCTCATCTTCCTCGCACTTCTCGGCAATGGTACTACAAAGTTTCATACATTCAGATTGTTAGAAAAGTAACATGTATATCAAATAGTTAGTGTGAATTGATTGATAGACATCTGTAAGGTAATACCAACCTAGACAACTTTCATTGTTCTGTGGGTGGGTGGAGACGGGAGTTTGCTTAGAGGGCTCCTCTTCGGCATGGCTATCATTATCTAGGCTGTGGGCAGTCACTCACAGGGCAAGGCAACAACCCTTAAAAAATGTTTTAAGTACTTTTATGACACATGTTCTATGTAATGCGCTCTGTTGGCAGCGATGACCTACGCCGCAAACCCAACGCTACATGTGCCGCATCTCAACGACTAGCATGGGGGCTATGGTCTAGACGACAAAGTGCACAACACATTAAATATAGCTCATAAAGGGAAATTAACACTTGCTTTACTACATGCTTATTTTATTCAACTGCCAAATAAATACTCACTGATTAGTCTTCACGATTTAAGATGCACAATAACAAAGCCTATGTCGACAACAGAGAGACATCCGTGCTGCCTCTAGCTACGCCAACATGTCGCCTTCGGGCACTCTGTCGGCAACGTCCCTTGGGTACTCCCTAGGGGGCTACCTCGAGCCGGTCACGCCGCCTCTGGCTACGTCGTCACGCAGCCACCAGCTATGTCGACATGTTACCTTCAGGCACTCCGTTGGCACTGACCCTTAGGTACTCCCTCGGGGGCTACCTCGAGCCAGTCATGCCGTCTCTGGCTACGTCATCATGCCGCCACCAGCTACGTTGACACGCCACCTCCGGGCACTCCGTCGGCAATGACCCTCGGGTACTCCCTCGGGGGCAACCTCGAGCCAGTCATGCCGTCTCTGGCTACGTCGTCACGCTGCCACCGGTGCGTAGGATGTTAGCTATGAGATGGCATGACCCATATAGCGTTGGGTTGAGGCTTGAGTCATTGTTGTGACAAAGCTTTACACGTAGACAATATCATGGAGATACTTAAATCGTGGAGAAAAAGCAAACATGACCTTGAGTGGGATTATTATGTGCAGGAATCCCCGATTTTCTGTTAAGTTGGATGTTAACTTAGTAGGAAGTAAGAGCAAAAAATAACATTATGAAAATAATTATGGAAGCGACTTAGCTGAACCACCGGACGTTGGTGTCTTTGTTGTCGACTGCGGTGATGTCGAGTGCAGTGACGAGGGGTTGAACGTGCCGAGGGAGCCTGCCGGTGGTGCGCCCGAGTGGTTGTTGTCGAAGGCCGCGACATGCTGACGACGGTGAACTTCGTGCTGCTAGGAACGATGCCATCATGTGACATCGAATTGACGTCGTATGATGATGACAAATATAGCTGGTTCATGTTACGGTTAGTCACAAAGACACATGTGCATATTTGGAGATATGCGAGCCATTAATTGTAGATTTTTTTTAATTGAAGCAAAAAGGCATGCAGCTAGTTGTCTTTTAGCTTGCTAGCAAACAGCTAGTTGTCTTTTAGCTTGTGTTGGAGTCGGATCGATGACACAAACCAACGGCAGGGGGAATTAATCTGTACATGCCTGATGTATACATGCATAGTACACGCAAGCCTTGCTATTGATTAGTTGTAATCAACTTGTATGGCTGTTGATACTTAGCTTGCATTACGTGGCTGTGCAGATCGTACGCCCTCCCTTGTTAGCTTGCTTGGCGTCATCTTGCGTGGTGGGAGCAGGACTCTGATGCTTGTGCAGGCGCTGCTCGATGTGCCGTCAATGTCGGCTACCTGTCGACGAGTGCCGATGACATAGGCCACCGGAGTTGGCGGCGGTCGAACCCTGAGCTGTCGACGAGGGCCAAGGAGTCGATGACGAGTGCCCCCGACGAGGAGCCATGACAAGGGTCGCGGCAGAATTTCTGCCTGTTATATTCATATGGATATATGCGGACATCCAAAGACGTTTATATATCACAGAATATTTTATTAGAATAAAAAGTATAACTTAGCTTGCTCGGCAAGTGGGCATGTGCAACTCGGGAGATCGACGGCGTGCTCGAGTCGTTGTTGACTACGTGGTCCATTGCAGACGAGTGTCGCAACATGCCGACGATGATGAAGGCTGAGTCGACGACGGACGACAAGATGTCGAGGAGTGCCATCGACGAGGATCTTCGCGGGATGACGGCGAGTCGTCGATGTGAGCGGCGGCAATAGCTGCCGCGCTACAGCGAGATACACCATTAAGTCCCTGATCGCGTCAGGCTGCTGAGTCATGTTGTCGGACGTTGGTGTCGCCATTTGCCTCAGCACGCCGGGTGTCGTCGTGGACTGCTGAAGACGCTCGACCGAGAAGCCCGAGCCGCTGCGGACGACGTTGATGAAGAAATCCCTATCCCAAACATATTAGATCTGTACACGGAAGGCTCCTACCTAACGTGTCAACTGTCGGATTGTTTTGCTCCGGTAATATCCAGCAACGTGATCGTGTAGACGAAATCAGATGGTAGCATACGAGACAGAGATTTATACTAGTTCAGGATGCGGTGCGCGCTAAACCCTACTCTAGTGGTGCGGATGCTCTTGTATTCGTATGCTTAATTACAGGGACTGTTGCTCCTAGCTATGAGTAGATTAGAATGATGAAGGTCGGATCCCGAGCCCGAGGTCCCTACCCTCCTTTATATAGGTAGGAGAGGTAGGGTTATAGAGAGGGCGATCGGGCGAACAAATTGATCCTAGTTTGTTACAACAGATTGATCCAGATACGTCCGTCTCGATTTGCCTTGATTTCCATGTTGGTCGATCGCGTTAGCCCTTTCGGGCATTCCCTTGACGATTACCGGGCCGATAGCTTGGTGGTAATAAGATATACGGGCGGTGCAGGTACCCCTGGCCTATATCTCTAACACTGGAGAACTTGACAATCTTGAGAATTCCTTCCTGATATATCTCTGTTCTCGTTCTCCACTTGTGGGGCTTTCTTTTTCTGTGTTTCTGGTGTTGTCACAAACACAAGAAATGCACATACTGATGGGGCATCAGTGGAGGAGCTAACATGTAGTAAAAACTAGCACCGAGGCTCACGCTGTCTCATCGGCGTAATGGAGGAGACGTGCTCTGTTTTGATCAGTGTATGGTTGGGAACATCAATGCTTCTGCATCTCCGGTCGAACACGCCCTCTGTGGTATGACAGGTTGCGATTTCCCAGGGAGCACGACGGTACCAGAGGTGAAGCACACCGGTTAAAAAAAATATTTATCTTGACTTGCGCTAGAGTCCCTATGATGGTCTGAGCACCATAAATCTGACCGAGTCGGACACATCTTCAGTCTGCCCCTCGACTGTTGTGACCGCTTGAATTGTAATTAAATAAGTAAAGAAAAGAACTATCACAACTGCACCAGGCATTCAAGTCTCAAGCGTGTCGAAACCTCCTTTTCTCGAATCACTTCTTGTGTCCAGCTTTCCTGACGCATTAGCTTCACTATCATATTTTATTGCGCTCGCAAGAAAGTCCGAATACGACACATTCGATATCGTCGGACACTACAATACAGAGCTGTGAGTAAATCTATTGCCTATTAAGTGCACCCAGTCACAACATTTATATAAGTAGTAGTAGTAGTCATGAGTGGTTTTGATCTGTATTGAACCCAACTCATTTTATTTTCGTGTATTTTATAAGATTTGTTGAACTTGCAAGAATCATGCATCAAGAATAATTTTTATTCAGAAATTTTATATTTTACAGAATCACACAAGGTCCTGCCGTTTGAAATCATGACTACTCAGACGACATGCTCCTGCATTCCCCCGCAGGTGTGGGACATAGTCCTCGGGTATCCCGCAAGTAATGGAGAAGATCTAGTCTGACTAGAAATTCTCTATATGTAATTCTAGTAACATTGCTATTATGTAATCCTATTAGGACTCTTACATTATAACCGACTAGGAGACCTATGTCCTGAGCTAAATATACAAGGGCAGGGCTCCGTAGATCGGCAAGGACAATAGACCCCACGGTCTAAACCCTAAGCGTAGGGCGTAATATACTATTCACGCTAGACTGGATGTACGACGCTATTTCAGCAGACCGAACTAATATAAATTGTTGTCTCTGCGTTTACCGTCGAGTTCTGCATACGCCGACAAAACTCACCAACCACCAGGTAACCCCATGATGAGTTACCGGTCATCAAACACCGACAGTTCGCGCGCCAGATAAAGGCTTTTGGCGCAATTGTGTTTGCAAGCTCGATGGACGTCGAGACCAGCACCATCCGTGGCAACTCGGTTTTTTGCGACGGCGTCCTTCATCAGCTTACCATGGACTTGCCGTCTCGATTCATCCCATGGCTACACGCTCCGGAATGCGGAGTCGAGCGGGTGATCGTGGCGACGCCCTTCAACAATCTGTGACAAAGACTCGACGTCGACGCAACTGACCGCTACACGCACGTAACATTGCTCGCCGACCCGTGGTGCAACACGATGTCCTCGACAGTATCCGAGTCGGCCAAGCAATCAACAAGAATCCTAGCGCCGTACGTGGCACGCGGTGGATTGCCTTCCTCATCGGGCGGTTGCACGTGCTTGAGTCCGCCTTGCCGTGGACCTCCAACAAACAGACCAGACCAGGGGATTCCACCCATCGCGGACTACTTCAGTGGATCAGCCCAACAACGAAACGTATATTGCCATGTCGGAATTGGCAGAGCTGCATGGAGCATGGCAGAACTTTGCAAACCAAGCACGGGAGGTGTACGTGCACCTTCATGCAAAGCCAACTATGCGCAAGTAATCAAAGATATCCATCTCCGTCGGCCCTCGTCGACAAAATGCCGCCACGGCTTTCGACGGCCTTCGTTGATAACTCGCCGCCACGGCTCTCGTCTACACACGCCGCCACGGCCCTCGTCGAGAACTTGCCGCGGTTCACATGCATCCGCAAGGGTCAAAGACTGTCGTACTCTACTAGCAGCAAGCAACTTTGCCGCCGGGATTCTCCGCAGCGGCCTCTGCAGGCAGCTCACCTGAATCGCGTTTCCGGGTCCGACTACAACTTTGCACCCCTGTGGGCCCTGGCCTTTGCACAGCTAACATAGTCCGACAAGGGTCCGACTACATCATGCCGATTCACGGCGGTACCTTGACCAGAGGCGGACTCAGTACTCGGCACTCACGTCTACAGCATCGATACCCACATGTAAGGCCTGATGGGATTATTCTTGGCCACTACGGGCCTGTTTGGAACGTAGGAATTTCACAGGAATCACACAAGAATTTCACAGAAATCAGTTCAAATTCACAGAAAAAACACAAGAATGGAGAAAAATCCCGCATTCCAGGCCCTACATGTATGTACGAGCATGCATGCTCAACTTCCGTCAAGATGCAAGCAAGCTAAAGACAATTAAGAAGTGTGGACTTGTTCGTACTCTTCCATGTCCAACTGGAGTTCATCTACATTTTTGTCTCGGTTCTGCACGAGATAAACTTGGTCCTATTCGCTTCTCTTATAATCCGTCTTTGTCAGCTTATTTTTTCAGCCGGAAAAGTATTTTTTTCTCACAATAAATTAGCCGGAACAGTGTTTCGATATATTTTTTTAGCAAAGCGAACGGAGCCATCAGGCCTGATCGAGCAAAACAAGGCCGTGTCCAAACCTACGTCATCCATCATGATGCAAACAAGCAATCTATTGAAAAAATTGCACCTACATGTTACCATCCATATGACGTGCACGTATAGAGCTCATGTCCACAATAACTCGGCCTCCATCAATTCGAGTGCCACGTCCAAGTGCGACCGCCTCGTTCCGCTCGTGGACCATCATCGGCGGCATCATCTACGAGCTCTCTGTAATCGAGTTCTGTCCCCGACTCCTCGCGGGAGTGCCAGCGTCCGAGCGTCGGCTCCGGCTCCTTCATGCCGAGTTCGATTACGGCTTTTACGCCGGTGTCCGACTCCGACTTGTTCCCGCCGGGTTCGACTACATCGGAATCGTCTCCGACTCCAATGCCCATGCATGCTGTGGATCTCGAACGGGTAGGGTGATGGACGCTCCGTACATCAGGAAGCATACAACACGCTGCAGTGGAATCTGAAGGATGAATCCATCTAAGACTCTAAGCCGCGCAGAGATTTACGACCTGCCGCGGCACTCGTTGCCTATCGTCATCCCACGGCGGAATCCGCACAGCACGCCGCACTTCACGTCATCAACACGCTGACTCCTCTACTCGGTCATAAATCAAGCTAAGTCAAATTTTAATGTTTTTCTTAATATTCTTTAATGCTTATATATCTCCGCATGTGCCTCCACGGTCATACTATAAAATTGTGTTCCCGGCTACCCATACAGCTCCGCGCTTCTAGTCGGAGGTGTATAACATGCGCCCCGCACACATTCTCTTTTTTCATGCAGCGCCAACTGCTCTAGCTTTTTCTTAACGGTCATACTAATACTGAGTAGTACCAAATCACATTTGTGACGTACTATTTACTCGTACGGCTCAAATAGTTAAGGTCATGAACCCCACGGCCATACGCCGGAGATACAAGTCCGCACAAATACGGGGTCAACTACTTAGGAAATTTACATAGCCTAGCAAGAGCAAGACGCGAAAATTTTTACATTCATTTCATAATACTAGGATCTGCTCCCGACTTATTATTTTACATGCATACATCTTATAATACTGAGATCCGTTCTCAACTTAATATCCTGAATATCAATAACTACTAAATTATGTATATTCATATTACAAAGAACCAGATCTGGGTGAGGTACGCGTCTACGCAGGCTACCTTACTCGAACCACTACTTCGTTGGGTGAGGTACGTCCCTCCGTGGACTGCCTCTCGTCGACAACTCGCCACGACGGCTCTCATCGGCCCTGGTCGACAACTCGCCGCCACGGCTCTCGTCGGCCCTTATCGATAACTCGCCGCCACGGCTCTTGTCGACCCTCGTTGACAACTCGCCGCTACTGTCCACCTCGGCTCTCGTCGACAAGTCGTCCGCTGCCTTGGTCCTCGTCGTCAATGGCTCTGGCCATCATTGTCAGCATACATGGCCATCATCACCGTCAGCATGCAACGGCCCCGGTCGTTCCTTCCCATTACATGGACGGGTGGCCACGCCGCTACCTTACGTCCGCTACAGAGATATGCCGCTAACGGCTCACATCTCTGCCACTAATGTCGCATTTATTCTACAAGGTACACAACCAAGCGTTATCTGCACCTGCGACATGTGGCCACGCCGCTACCTTACATCCACTACGGAGATATGCCACTGACGGCTCGCATCTCTGCGACTAATGTCACATCTATTTTACAAGGTACACAACCAAGCATTGTCTACATCTTCGATAGGTAGCCACGCTGCTAACTTATGTCCACTATAGATATAGGCCAGCTACCACGCTGCCACACATCTTTATGACTACTAACAAGGTACATAACCCGTCGGTTGTTTACACCTTTTTCGGGTACTCATACTGCTACCGTTTACTTATATGAGATACGTCGGCTACCCCTCAAGGCTACACATCTCTCGGACTATAAGGACATCACTTGGCACGCACTCTTAGCTACATACGCTGGATATTTGGTTATGTTGCCTCTTTGCGAGATACGCCGACTACTCAGTCGGCTCACATCTCTGCGGCTGGTGTATGCCGCTAACCGACATTTAGTTAAGATATCGCATGTCGTCCTGGATAGGGTGATTCTCATAAGCAAGGCACCTTATTCGTTCACCCTAGTGCGGGTCCCTCACAGTGAACAATCATTAAAAGGCCCCTTGATACAAGTGGCACTACACACTTAACACCGATGGAAGGGTCTAACATGGTTTCTCACAACTATATGACTACGTCGACTACTTTTTACTCTGCTAACACCGTCTTACGCGCCTATCAGGACTAAACAAGACGATAATAATCCGACTAGCACATGCTACAGTCTTATTCAAGGCTAACAGTATAACCTTAAACACGAGTCGTATTCACAAGCCAACCCTATGAAGCACTCGGCTTCTAACAGAATCCATTGATGATTCAGTATAGTCTTACATTGTCTACAGGCTACGAGCAGTCTACTACAAATTTAACTGATTAGCAAATGTGGCTGTCTCAACTATGATCCGGCGATGATCACATCAGGCTCCCTGGTCGCCATCTTCGTGACGGACCGCCGCTTCGCGCACAACGCGCTCATGGACCCGACGCCATCGCGGTGGCAAGCCGGCCGCAGGCCGCCACAAGCTCGCTCCAGGGTATCAGCAATCACATCATCGCCGTCGCCGACGACGGGCCCATGTGGTGCCTCTCGCGCCGCAACTTTGTCGCTGACTAGTGAGGGACCACTCCCGTCTAGCCAGCTTCCACGCGCGCGGGCAGTCTTCTGGCATGAGTCAGAAACTGAAATTACTAACAACGCCAGCGATTCCTGAAATTTTTCTACCACATGCTTGGGGCTACTTGGCGTTCTTACAACTACTCGGCAGGCTCCTAGCCTTGGGGGCTCGTCGCTACGGCTACTCGGGTCATATGATCCACAGTACCATGCAGGAAGAAAGCAAGCTAATCAAGGAATTAAGGCCTGCATGCACATACAAGACCAAGGCAAGCACATACAGGAATCAATTCCCTTGTTGCTGCTGACGCACGGCTTTCATCAACATGAGATCAACATGCGAGCTGCCGGCTAAGAGTACTCTGGCAGTGACGGCGACTGCTCCTACTGCTTTTACACCATCGCTGACCGCAATCACGCAAAGGATCCCGCTCAGTTCAACCTCAGACTACTGGACCGCGCCGGGAACCTGTCACCTATATACAGTCGCTCCAACGACGCAAGCTTCCAAGTCCAGCAAGGAAGCACGTGCTGACGCGATGTGCCTGCCCTCTGACGGGTGGCTCATGCTGCTACTCGCTGCAGAGAAACATCGCAAGAGCATGCTTGGTCATCGCCGTTTAAGCTCCAAGCTACTCGACACGGGCCCTTAGGCGTCGGCGGCCGCACTATGACTCGCCGGTTATCCACTCGGCCATCGTCACGGATTAGTTGGCACTATACTCGGAGGCTCGCCATTGTCACAGCTTATTTGGCTTCACTCCAACTACGTTCCGGGGCTTAGATTCAAGGTTGAAAGACCAAATTTTCAAACATTCAACCACTCGGCGATAAGCGGTCGTTGATCATTGTCTTCGAGGGGTTACTCATCTACACCCTTGAGGACGTCTACAAGATCCTATAATCGACTCTGAGTAGTCGGATTTTAGGTTCGGGGGCTGCGGAATATATATCCTTAGAGGAAGCATTTAGATTTCTTCGAAAAAGAATTGTGGACAAGACCCTCCAACTCTTTGTTCCAAATAGCAAGAGGCTCGGGGGCTACACTCAGTGATTACAGTTTTCCAAAAAGTGCACACCACTAGAAGATTTCAAAAAACACTACATGGTTTCTCTCAGAAAAGCACTCGACGAAGCTTGTTTCTACTCGGCTAGACCTAGAGGAACAAGAAGGCTTCCAAGATCAACCATACAACGCTCGAGAGCTTGTGGGACAAAGTCCCCGGGTACCCCGCAAGGAATAGAGAAGATCTAGTCCGACTAGAAATTCTCTACATGTAATTCTAGTATTATTAATATCCTATAATTTTACTAGGATTCTTACATTGTAATCGATTAGGAGACCTGCCTCCTAGGCTACATATAGGAGGGCAGGGCTCCCTAGATCGACGAGGACAACAGACCCCACGGTCTAAACCCTAAGCGTAGGGCGTAATATACTATTCACCCCAGACCGGACGAAGGACGCCATTTCGGCGGACCAAACCAGTATAAATTATTGTCTCTACGTTCATTGTTGAGTTCAGCATATGCCGAAGCCCACCAACCACCATTCTGGTTAACCCCGTGACAAGTTGCCCGTCATCAAACACCAACAGCAGGTGCGCATGTGTGGGTGGCGTCAGCAGCCTGTTGCAGCAGGGGGCGTCACCTCCCGGCCCATCGCATTGACGTGACGGGGTGAAGCCCACCGCCTAATCACTCAAACGTCTCGGTCGTGGGGTGATCGACGACCCCCAAACTATAATAATAGAGACAAGAGGCGAGAGGGAAGGTTATACCTGTTGCCTTCTCTCCAGAGCTCCTAGTTCTATCCCAAAGCATTTGCCTTCCACCCTACTACGCTGCTGATGCCTCCTGCCAGGACCATGGCGCAGCAGGACGAGGTCGTTTGCCGATGAGGAGACCCCGGAGGCTTTCAAGCCAACAATCCTCTGCCGACAGACGGATCTCTCATCGGCCTGCTCTCTAATGTCGGCAATCATCCGCTCTTCATGTTGTTTATCTTCATTTAACCAGAGTATGCGAGCAATGCTCACACTAGTATTTGTGTTCATTATTGCTGTGCTTAAACCCATAATCCTACCGCCAACATTTAACAAAATAAACGAAAGTGAACACCAAAACTTAGAATTAGGGATTTTAACTCACACTTTTCCACAAGTTTTGGTACAAGCATATTTTTGCAGGTCACAAACACAAATACATGGAGAAATTCACTGAAAAGGTGCTTTCCGATGCTGATTTACGCAAAGCAATAACAAAGACACCCATCAACTCAACTCAACCAGGGCAAAACACCACCGAGGAGCAATCTAGGTCCAGCCCACAGCTTGTGACGCAAAGGCGGTGACGAGGCTACATGGTCAAGGGCCGGGCGACCCCTAGGGACGGGTGACCCCCTGCCGACGCTACTCTGCCTATCCTTCGATAGGCGGTGGCATGCCTCCATGCAGAGGCGGTGCAGCTCTGTCCTCGCGCCTATAATAGCTAGCACCACCGCCTTACTCCCTATATAAATAGAGGGTTGGAGCTCCCCTCCACACCACACATCAAGAGAGCAAGAAGAGAGAAACAACTTCATTCTACTTTAGCTTTAGCTAGAATAAGAGTGGAAGTGACTTAGGAAAGAGTTGGAGAAGTGCCAGGGCTGTCGGCAACCTCCCTTAGTGTGCTTGCTACACTTAAAAGAGTGTCGGAGCTAGCAACTCCTCCACCTATACCTCTACGATCATCTTACTACTTGGAGTAAGAAGTTCATGTTTAACTTCGGCATTGATGTCTTAAGAAAGCTACCTTTGTTCGTTATAAACTTGTGGGTTCATCGTCTGTCCTTGTGGCGGGTACTCTAGAAGAAGGGCTCTGATAGAGACAGATAACCCTTGCATGCGTGCTAGAGTAATAGTTGATAGCGTAGATGTGGTGTCTAGGCTAGAAGCTATCTTTGTTTGCCTCATTCCCTCTGGTTGAGGGGTAGACGGCAGGTGGTGATAGCCCTGTTGAAAGCCCTAGTTTGGTTTTGGATAATTAATGAAACCTAGCCATAACCTTTGTCATAAGTTGTGAAATGAGCTAGGTTGGTGCAATCCAAGTGTGGAGCATGGTGATGAAGTCCATGGAGATGGAGATGGACATATGTTGAAGATGATGAAGCTCAACTTGGAAAAGAAGAAAGAGAAAAACAAAAACCAAGTGATCAAGGCAATGGTATATGAAAGGTTTTTGTTTTGCACTCAAGACACCATAGAGGGTGTGACTTAGTATCGATAGCCATACTATAAAGAGGAGAAGTCTTTGGCTAAACGGTTTTTTGAGTGCCACTAGATGACATGACTTTTGCAAATGCATTTAGGAACCTAGTGTGCTAACCTTGACCCTTGTAAAATGCTTTGAAAAATGCTAACACACATGCACACAAGTTCTACACTTTGTGGTTAGCAAGTTGGAAGCAAGGGCAAAGTGTTTGTGGACTTAGAAAAAGAAAAAGAGGAAGAAGTCCACAACCGAACGTTGGCCGTGGGGTGACCAGACTCACCCCGGACGCGTCCGATCATTTATTGGCGAAGGCGTTGTCTGGCCAAGAGCGAGAAGATGCAACCGGACGCTAGCCGTGCGTCCGGTCATCATGCGCAGAGGAGAAGCAGGCCAGGAGTAGCGACCGGACGTCGGAAGTATCTCGCGATCGGACGTGTCGAAGAAAAGCAACTTCGTTGATGTTACATGTGCGGTGAGTGGGACAGTGAAGATCGGACGCTGCTGTGTGTCAAGTCATGTTCGATTGGGCACGTCCGATCACTAACTTACCGCCTCTAGACCCTTACTGTAAATGATCGGACGTCGTGTTCTTGAGCGTCAGGTCACGTGAGGCATGTCCGATCATTCTTTAACCATGCGAGTGATCGGCTAGTGACCATTGATATTGAGCGGCTTGGATTCAAATAGGGACAAGTGGATGGCCGAGGGCGACTGGACACTGGCTGACCAGACGTTGGGGTGCATCCGTTCACCCCGAGACTGCCCAACGGCTCTTTGAGTCTTGGGGCTCTATAAATAGGAAGGTACTAGCTTGGGGCTCACCCTCTTAGCACTTTGACATTCCTAACATCCTTGTGAGCCTAAGCAAACACCTCCCACTCATCTCCATCTTTGATTCTTCATCATAGTGAGATTGGGAGTGATTCTAAGTGCATTTGCTTGAGTGATTGAATCGAGTGGCACTTGGGGATCGTTGTGGCTGCGGATTTCTTGTTTCTCATGGTGGTTGCCGCCACCTAGATGGCTTGGAGCAGTGGAGGAGCTTCGGCATGTGTTGGTGATTGTTTGAGTCCGGCTCCGGTGATTGTGAGAGATCTTGTACCATCCCCGGTAGAGAGACAAAAGGTAACTCTAGTGGATTGCTCGTGTCATTGAGTTACCTCACTTGTGGGTTGGTTCTTGCGGTATCCAATCATGTGGATGAGGTTCATGCAACACCTCTTAGCCGCTAAACAACCAAGTGTTGGTTGACACAATAGGGACTAGTGTGCCGACAAGCATGTGAACCTCAGGAGAAAAATCGATTGTCTCTTGCCCTTTGGTATTCTCCTGATGATTGAATTGGTATTCATCTTGTGATTGGTTCACTCCTCTAAGCGATTGTATAATCACCCTACTCACTTATTTATATTCCCGCAAACTAGTTGTAGCAAGCTCTTTAGTCTAGTTAGAATTGAGAGCTTGCTTTGTAGCTTAAGTTCATCTAGTGAAGCTCTTTAGTGTAGCAAGTGTGAGAACTATTAGTGAGTAGTGACTTAGCTAATTGTGTGCCTAGTGATCATAGCAACTAGAATTGTTGGATAGGTGGTTTGCAACCCTTGTAGAGCTAAAGCAAGTTTGCATTTCGCTATTTGTCATACTAATCAAATTGCTCTAGTGATCTTGTAGATTTTTAAATAGGCTATTCACCCCTCTCTAGCCATATTAGGACCTTTCAAGTGGTATCAGAGCTATGGTCACCATTCGATTGAAGGCTTAACAACCTCGGTGTCAAAATATAGCTCAAGTTGTGTTCAACCATATGGGGGGCAAACCACCATTCTTTGATGGCACATGCTATGATTATTGGAAGAGAAAGATGAATACGTATCTTAGTTCAATCAATGATCAAGTGTGGGATGTGACCGAGAGTGACTATGCTATCATTGATCTTGACAATCTCACCAACCAAGACAAGGCCAATAAGCAATGCAATATAATGGCTCTCAATACCATATACAATGCCATTGATTCCAAGGTGTTTGAACAAATCAAGGATTATGATGGAGCTAATGAGGTGTGGAAGAGATTGGAGGAAACATATGAGGGCACACCGGCGGTGAAGAGTGATAGGTTGTACATCCTCAAGGACAAGTTGATAAGGTTCAAGATGAAGGATGATGAGAGCATTTTGGAGATGTTCCATCGGTTGCAAGTGATTGTCAATGACTTGAAGGCTTTGAGAGAGAAAATCAATCATAATGATGTCTCTCATCGGTTCTTGATGTGCTTACCTCCAAGTTTTGAGATGTTGAGATTGCTTATCATAAGAGGAGGATTGAAGAATATTACCCCTAACCAAGTACTAGGTGACGTCATGACATAAGAGACATACTGATATGATCCCGCTAGGGTTTGTTCCTGATCTTTCAATGAGAGGTGTGGGATAACTCAATTGATGGGTGGAGACGACGTTCACGGCCTGACTACAACTTTCCAAGCTGCGCCTTAGCAACCGATACACCACCTCCAATGGCTGCCGCGATCTTGTGGAGCGCATCACCCGGACACTAGGGCACTTGTCCTGCAAGCAATCGATGAACTAGCAAGAACAAGTATAGCAAGTACTGAATTACTAGATGTAGATGAAAGTTTCAAACTCAATTTCAATTAAGGTGGGGTTCCAAAGACAAGAAGATGGGACGCTGATCCAGCACGCGCGCTTACAAGCAAGTAGCGAGAGCTAAACTTGATCTAAACAAAACCCAACTATTCTTGGTGGTGGCTAAGGAGTATATGATGGGGGAAGGATGACCACCAGGGTGTTGGGGTCATTCTGCAACCCTTGGATGCGTCCCTAATGGACCCAACTTGATACACGGCCCATTGGACCAAACTAAGGTGACACAGCACCTTTGGATAGACAAGCTCGCAGTCGTAATTCAGTCATTGCGGCCACCTCAAAATAGATATGGACTTGATTCTAGATCCATATGAAAATAGACTTCATAAGGATTCCATGAAGTACTTGAACGCCCCAATCCGAGTCCGTATGCGACCGTGGTAACCATCACAAGTAGGAGCTGTCCTGGAGTCCGAATTCAGCCTCCATGAATCCTTGTCCCTTTCGGTCCTCTCCCTGGTTCCTAACCAAAACAAGAGTGCACGTGTCTCCATAGTCTAAATATGATGAACAAGAACTCAAGAGTGAACTTACTTGATGATTAATTTGATGAGCACGGGCGCGAGTAATAGGACCAAAAACTGGTACTCATGTCGGCGTGGATGTATCGTTGGTGTTGATGTCCTCATCACATACCATGTGGAAAGGGAGGGGGTTGACAAGGATGACAAGAAGGAAGACGAATACAAGAAGAAGAACAATGTAGAATTCAAGGCTAACTCATCATCCAAGAACAAGGGCAAGTTCAAGAAAGAATCAAGTGATGATGAGGATCTTAGTGACATTGATGATGGGACCATGCCTCTATTTGTAAGCAAGATGGGCAAATTCATGAAGAAGAAGGGCTATGGTGCAAGAAAGAGAAGAGATCACACCAAAAGCAAAGAATATGTGAGAAGATGCTACAATTGCAAGAGCCCCAATCACGTTGTAGCGGATTGTCCCTACAATAGTGACAATGATGAGGATGAGAAGAAGAAGCACAAGAAGGAAAGAAGGAGATGAAGGAGAAGAAGATGACCTACCAAAAGAAGAAGAAGAGTGGAGGCTATGTGGTCACTTGGGATAGTGATGGCTCTTTGGATAGTGATGGCTCTATTGATGATGACAAGAAATCTATCAAGAAAGCACTAGCAAGCATCGCCATCAACAACAAGCCTTCCATCTTCAACACTCCATTGACATGCCTGATGGCAAAGCCTACCAAGGTCAAATATCATGTGAGTGACGATGATTGTGAAAGTGATGATTGTAGGAGTGTGTCAACGAAATATGGTCGGCAGTCTACCGAGGGGTATGCCCATGGTAGTAGATGAATCGGTAGAGGTGCGCGTAATAGGAACCGGATGGTGACACAAGCGCAAAGACAACGATTTAGACAGGTCTAGGCCGTCTAATTGACGTAATACCCTACATCCTGTTCTTTAGTGTATTGTATTGTATATGAGATGATTTCGAGGGGGGTCCCTACCTGCCTTATATAGTCTGGAGGTAGGGTTACAAGTCGGTTATATCTAGATCTATTCGGCTATATGATAAGTATTTACAAGAAATACGATATCTATCATATCCGAACAGATCCTTCTCTATCTTCAAGATTCTTTCCTGAAACTATGTGATGCATGCCGATCGGTGTTTTGCGACACACGCCTTCTCCTTATGGGCTGGACCTCCCCTGGTGGTGCGGCTCATGTCTACTGCCATGGGTACCTAGGGTTATATCCCCCACAACTAGTCCCCAAGCGCCTTGTATCCGCTGAGCATCGTCGTCTTGAGCAAGTCTGAGCAGTTTATCTTATAGTCGGACAGTAAATCTGATAATTCGACCAGTTTAACTGGTAATCCAATCAACAAAATGAAGTGCCGACTAGTTTAACTGGTGATCCAAGTGGTGGAAGTCGAAGCCGACCAGTCTAACTGGTTAGGAGACCTCGGACTTAGCCAAGTAAAGCTAGCCAAAAGGATATAAGGGTCTCAAGGTTAATTTTAAAAATTATTCACCTCAGATGAAGTGTAGCCACTTATACTCCGTTTGCAAGGTCGGATGATTATCATCCGTGACTTAGTCAATAGTGAGGTTAAATTAGGAAATAAGCACTACATTCACCGTAAGGTGAAGTGTAGCCACTTAGTCCCCGAGCCTACTAGAAGATGAAGAATGAATCTTGTAGAAGGGTCAAACAAAATAAGTCTGAAAGCTTGCCGACATCATCTGACATGTGCATATCAAGACCCAGACGTGCTGCCTAGGATCAGCACCCTGATCTGAAAAACATGGAGCAACTTGATAGCATAGCGATGAGACATAGCGAGATCTGAACACCAAGGGAGTCCCTAGCTTAGCCGACAACTCTTGCACAAAGAATCGGAACGCTGAGTCCTCAGCTTAGCTAGCAACGCTTGCACGAAGAATCCAAACACCGGGGAGTCCCTGGCTTAGCTAGCGAGCCCCTAGCGTGGCTGATGATGAAGCGACGGACAATCTGACCAGTTGGTTTGCAAAGAATCAAGCACCAAGCAGCCCAACCAACTGGTCGGCGATGAAGTAAGAGCCAAGTAGAAGTAAACATAGCAGTCCAACCAACTAGTTGGCGACGAAGTCCATTCACCTAGCGGTCTGACCAGCTGATTGGCGGAGAAAATGGCGGTGGAGCTTGCCGGAGACATCGACCTTAGGTGAAGTGTACACACTTAGGCTTCGTTGGCGAAGTCAGATGATCATCATCCATGACTTAGTCAAAGAGGATGTTAGTATTGATACATGCACCGCAAGGTGCAATGTATACATTGTAGTCCCCAAGCTTGACAGTAAGATAGAGAAACATCTTGTAGCAGGATCAAAGAATAAAGTGTAAAGGACAAAGTTCCCACGCTTAGCACTAGGTACGTGGAGTAAAATTCAATAATACCGAGCAATAAAACAGAGAAAATGGAAAGTACTCAGCATTAGATTGCTTGATAGATGCACTTATCAAGGCTCCTAACGTGCCGTCCAGGATCAGCACCCTGATCTGGATAGCATGGAGGACCTTTGTAACAGAACCAACCAATTTATAAGAGCACAAGTATGAAAGCAATCACCAAAGTGATCAAACCGTCATACTTGAACCCATATAAACCTGGTAGTCAACTGAAACCACAAAGGCTTTCAAACCAACTTGCATACAACCAAAATCGTAGTGATTCAACATAACAAGCCACATGTTACATCCATGTCACAAGTAGTTCACAAGTATCTCATATATCAGAGTTCACATAGTTATTACAACATGAGTTCACAAATAGCAGAAGCAAAGTAGTTTGAGACCATCACACACACATAGTTCAAATGCAAGCTAGTTCCATAGTCATATCTAGCAAAAGCATCATGATAAGATAACAAAGAAGATCATGCCCATGATCTAGTCTTCATCCCCCGCAGGGTGGAGACAATACTTGCAGTAGCCATTATAAAAGCACGTCATCTCCAACAAGAAAGAATAAACCCTGAGTATGAGAATGTACTCAGCTAGACTTACCCATCATAAACCAAAAATAAAAGGACACCAAGGAGTATGCAAGGCTATATTAGTGGATCTCGCTTGACAACCATTTTGCATAAAAGCTTTAATGATACAAGAGCATAATTTAAATTATTAATTAAGCAACAAGTTATCAATATTAACCTGTTATCTAGATTAGAACCTATACTAGAGCAAGCAATTGATTAAACTCCAAACATTAGTAACCATATCCAGTATAATGTGGTAACATCATTATCATCATTTTAACCATAAGTTCAATTAAGTGTCTCTACGTTGCCGCTGCTCAGTCAAGTTCTCACTATCCGGGAGAGACGACGATTCAAATCGATTCCTACCTAGCTAGGGAATTATTCCTAACACAAACCCAATCAACCTGATCAATGGTTGCCTTGGGTCACCTTTGGTACAACTTAGGAACAAATTCACGGGTCCGCGCAGCGCCGCACTCTTAGGGAGTCCCCTCTGCCAGGAGGTCAATCTCTCTTTTTGGACTTACGCCAATGGCTCCCCGCACATCCTTACTACCACCAGAGTGTGCACTTTCACTTCTCAGCTTCCAGCATGAGTTGAGCTACTCGGCTTCACAGTCGGAATGAGTTATCCGACCAACTAAGTGATAGGCATGCGTTCAACTTGACATGAGGACGTATAGTGAATCGGTACTTAACCGACATAGATGGGGATAGATCCATACCCAAGACCTCCTTGCCTTGTTGTTTCACTATCGACATCCCACCTGGTCTCAACTCATTATTAACACATCGTTATTTTCCACGATAGCAAATATAGCCAACCGTGACTAGACATCATCCTATCTTGCAGGTGATAGGAAATCACCTGACTTTACCAGTCTAAGCATGGCTAAGCTTTCATTCGCTCTTTGACTTAAATAGGATTCATGGTATGTTTACTAGACAAGGAATAGATAGATATGCAACAAGTGTTTGCTTCCAATTCCTATCACTTAATGCATCAAACATATAAAGATACTCAAAGTAATCATTTTTAAAACATAGGAGACTTTAGAATGCTCCGGGGCTTGCCTTTCAGAAAAGAGGAAGGTTGGTGATTGGGACACTCAAGGACTTCTTCTTTGTTGGCTCCTTCTTCTAGGGCCTGCACCTCCTGCTCCTGAGCTTGCTGCTACTCCTCCGGAAGTCCTTGCTCGAATTCCAGAAGCATGACTCCCTCTGAAACACCTATTGCATGCATATGTATAGCATAAGAGTCATGCATGCAAAAGTGATGGAAGGTGATGACAAAATGTACAGCCATGTATAAACGGACACATGAATGACATGATGGTTCAAGATTAACATTTATTTTACTGAGTAGATGCATATCTCTTCATGAAAGTAAGAACTACCCACTCACCAAGCTCTAACAACCTAAGATAAAGTTGTTCATCTTCAGTAAGAGGTCTATCACCTGCAACTAACAATTTATCTTAATTAGCCTAAGCCTCTAAATCATCACATCAACTCATATAAAGCAATCAAGTTATTCACTGCATTCACAGATTTAGGGCTGCAGACAGCAGCTGCTAGTTTCACTCATAACTGGAGTTGTACTAATCCAAAAGACATGAAACAAGAAAATCTAGAAAGATTCTGAAATTGTCTACAATTCATATTTAATCATCCCAACATGATTCTCAAGTTAAAAGGGTCAAACAGTCACAATTATCAAATCTGGTCTAGAAATTCCAGAGAACTATAATTTCTGAAGACCAACTTTGAACAGTCATAACTCACAAACTATTTGGCAAAATGCCATGAAAATTTAATGCAAGCTAGTTAAGTGAGTTATCTACAACTTTGTTATAGGCAAGATTCATAGCAAACATCATCTTCACCGTGTAATTTGCTTAACTCTAAAATCTGTCTAGAAAGTGGCTATAAGTGAATTATAGTGACAATAATATTTCACTACATACAAGAATAGTACTTTCGAGCACTACCAAAGTTATCCAATAGTTAACATACATCAAATGAACACTAGAAAACATAGTGGTCATTTCTAAATAAATTCTTTTCATGCCTTTATTAATTTATTTAGATAATTAGGTTAAATAATAAACACAGAGCCAAAGTGTACAGAAATTTCCACAAAAATTATAGTAGCTTATACATGTTCCCAATAGGCTTACTATATAAATATTTCTAGGATTTGAACAAGTATAACATCCTACAAAAAAATGACAAACCAGTAGGGCTTAAAATAGCATAAATAGGAAATCCTATTAAAAGGTGTCAAACAACAGTATTCATATTTTTCTTAGCTTCATCACAGCACAAGAACACTGTACAAAAAGTTTCATGCTCAATAGATACATATTTTTACCATGAAAAATAGCACAAGAATCTAGCATTTATTTATGATAAATAGCAAACTCCTATTTCCATCAAGATCATAGTGCAAACAATATTTTTCCCAGGTAGTACATGACAATACAAGACTAACAAAATTGGAATCACATTTTTAGCACTTTGCTAGCTCAAGTTATAGATTTTACAAAATTGAAACCATTTAAAAACAATTATCAAACTCTATTTTATTCACCTAGAAAAATACAAGAAATAGTGCATTTCATACTTTTATCAAATACTACACTTCATGAGGAACCTAACAAAATTTGGTTCACTCAAATAGGACACTCCTAGCCCTAGATATCATTTTCCAAAGTTAGCACAAAAAATCTTGAAAAGAAATAACAAAACCTAGAACTACAGACACTGAACACGTGGGGCCAGTGGTTAGCGGACCCCACTGGTCAGTCAAACCGAGACAGGGGCGGTGGTTTGACCGGCGCTAGCTCGCCGACGGTGAACTTTCTGGCGAAACCAACTCCACCATGATGATCCTCACAACATCCCACGTCGCTAGGTGTAGGTAGTTGGCACGGGGACACACTGGAGGTGGCTTGTCGCCGGCCATGGTGGCACGGCGGCGCTGCACGGAGGTCTGCCGACTGTCTTTAGCCACAACAAGTCCAGGCGAGAGGCGCACTAGCTCCGTGGTGACTACGCGGATCTATCTAGGCTATCTAGGGTTCGGGTGGAAGCACCGGCGAGGTCATCCACGTGCACGGTAGTGCGGCGGCGAGGGCGCAACGGCGTTGTCCATCGTGTTCAACCCTGGCGATGCTATGGCTCACCGTGAGGTCATCACTGAGGCTAGATAACATCGTAAGCTAGTGCTAACAGGAAGAAGGAAAGGGAATGGGTGAGAGAGTAGAGCGGTGGTGAGCTCGCCATGACGGCGGCCATGGACATAGTGAACTCCGATGAGACGAGAACGGTGAAATTCGCCCTCACCGTGGCCTGTCCGGTCCAGCAAACACATCAAGCAGGTAGGGAGGAAGATGGAGAAGCTATTTGCTTGCTTGAGGCAATAATGGCGTGGTGGTGAGGGAGCTATGCGACGGCGGTGCTCTCGGCGGCAATGGCGGTGATAGCACTTTGCTTTTCTGGCTCACGCGCGGCATCGAGACCAAGCAAATGAAGCGAGCGAGAGCAGCAGCGCGTCATGGCGCCTATGTGGCCACGATGGCTTGATGGGTGGGGACACCACCGGTGTACGGCTGCCAAATGCTGTGCGCAGCCAGTGCCCTATCGGCCACGATTGAACGGTTGAGATGGCCATCAGACCAGTCCTAAGTCGACTGACAACGTATTTTCACCCCCTCCAAACTCTAAAACCGTGGTGAGTTATCAAAATCCCCATTAATAAAAGTTGTAGAGCTATGTGAGGGCTACAATATTGCTTTAGAAATCATCTTCTAATTCATAATGGTTAGGAAGTGACATCATAACTAAGTAGGACACATCAAAACTGTGAACTCAGACTTTTAAAATTTTCTAAGTTTGAAAACAACATTTCAATGATTTTTATGATCCAATTTCAAGCATGTTAGTGGGCTGAACTAGCCTATGACCCAAAAATAAAAGTTGTCACACTCCTCAAGTTCTACAACTTTGTTTTAGGGTGCACATCCATGCAAAGTTTTTAAAATGCAATTCAACTCCAGTTAAACATACCACATGAAAATGGTACATAACACTATAGGTATGACTTAGATACCAAACTAGCTTTAGTCATGAATACCAAAGTAGTTCCTAGTGACATTCTAAACATGTTAGAAGTACTCCTAAGGTTCCACAATCATTTCATGCATTGGTCACATGTAAATCATAGGTCAAACTAATCATGTCCTCACTTAGGAGCTTAATTAGGTAAAGTGATCCACATGAACATTGTTCCATGAAGTATCCTTAGTGTAGCTAAGGTATTTTAGTGATCAACACCAACCACTTGCACTCAATCACACATGATCATAAGCATACACACAGGGAAAACATAAAATAACAAGTCATGTTTCACATGTTTCAATTGCATGTTCCATATGTGAAAGCTCATATAGGAATGCTTGATGCTTATGCTCATGCAATGCAAGTGCAAGTTATGCAAGCCTAACACCTAGGGTGTTACAGCCCTCCCCCCTTATAAAAATCTTGCCCTAAGATTTGAAAAGCTTACCATTTTGAATAAAAGGTAGGGTATACATCCTTCAAATAATCTTCCCATTCCCACGTTGCATCGCTCTCACTACCCTGATTACTCCACATGACCTTGTAAAACTTGACCACCCGACTCTGGGTTACTCTCTCTTTAGTATCAATAACCCACACTAGCCTTTCTTCATAGGATAGATATAATTTCAACTTGATATTTCTAAGCGAAACTCTTTCTTCAGGAACACAGAGACATTTCTTCAATTGAGAGACATGAAAAACATTGAAGATAGCTCTCATCTCATAAGGTAGCTCTATCTCGTAGGCTACTCTCCCACTCTTCTCTATGGTTGGGTATGGGCCTATATATCTAGGTGCAAGCTTCCTCTTTACTCTAAACCAGTTGCACACCTTCTATCGGTGATACTTTCAGATAAACGTAATCACCAACTACAAACTCAATGGGTTTCCTTCTTTTATCCACATAGCTTTTCTGCCTAGCTTGAGCAGCTTCCATATGTTTCTAGATAGCACAGGACTTGTTGTTTAGCCTCTTCAATGAAATCAATGCCGTAGTATCTCCTTTCTCCATATTCAACCTAGTTCAAAGGAGTTCTACACTTGCGGCCATACAACGCTTCGAACGGAGCCATCTTGATACTTTAATGATAGCTATTATTATAGGAAAATTCAAGCCAAGGGTAACCACTTTTCCCATGAGCCTTTGAAGGATATGACACAAGGTCTGAACATGTCTTCCAATATTTGATTCACCTGCTCTGTCTGTCCAGAGGTCTGTGGATGATAAGCAGAACTTCTGACTAAGTTGGTGCCTAACATCTTGTGCAAATGTTCCCAAAAACGAGCAGTGAACTGAGGTCCTCTATCAGATACAATGGTTCTAGGAACACCATGGAGATGTACTATCTGATTAAAATATTAATTAGCATAGTCACTTGGTCGATAGTCAGTTCTAACTAGTATGAAATGACTAGTCTTGGTTAAACGATCCACTATTACCCATATAGAATTAAAATTCTTTTGGGTAGGGGGACATCCAACAATGAGATCCATACTAATCTCTTCCCATTTCCACCCTGGAATGGACAATGGTTGAAGAAGTCCAGCAGGCTTCAAGTGAATTGCTTTGACTCTACAACAATTGTCACACCTTGCAACATAAGCTATGATTTCTTTCTTCATCTTGGTCCACCAAAAGCGAGGTTTCAAGTATTGATACATTTTGCTACTTCTCGGGTGAATAGATAACTTGGATGAGTGAGCTTCATCTAAGATTTGGTTTCTAAGCTCTTTGTCCTTTGGCACTACAAGTCTATCCTTAAACCATAGGACACCCTTCTCATCTACTCGAAAGTGTTTTGTTTCTTATTCCTTCATCTTCCTTTTTATGTGGAGCACACCCACATTGGATTTCTGAAGCTCGATGATTTTACTTTTAAGAGAGCAACTAAGAGTAATACTATGCAACACAACAGGATGTAACAGATGTGCCAAATGATAATTGTCTTCCAAGAGAGAATTGCAATGAGATTTTCTACTCAAAGTATCGGCAACTACATTTGCTTTGCCCGGATGATAATGGACTTCTAAGTTATAATCTTTGATCAACTCTAGCCATCTTCTCTTTCTCATATTCAATTCCAGTTGAGTGAAAATATACTTGAGACTTTTATGATCAGTATAGATATGACACACGTTACCGAGCAGGTAATGCCTCCAAATCTTCAAAGCATGAACAACAGCATCTGACTCTAAATCATGAGTTGGATAATTGGCTTCATGCTTCCTCAGCTGACATGAGGCATAAGCAATAACCCAACCTTCCTGCATAAGAACACATCCTAAACCGGTACCTAATGCATCACAAAACACATCAAAAGGCTTCTTGATATCAGGATGTGCCAAAATAGGAGCTAAGGTCAACAAAGTTCGCAAAGTGCAAAAAGCAGTCTCACACTCCGGAGTCCAAACAAATTTCACATCTTTTTGAAGCAACCTGGTCATGGGCTTGGCTATCTTAGAGAAATCCGGGATGAAGCGATGATAATAGCAAGCCAAACCAAGGAAACTCCTAACCTCATGTACTGAAGTTGGTGCTTTCCAATCCAAGCCTTCTTGCACCTTAGTCGGATCCACCGAAATCCCTTCATCAGACAACACATGACCCAAGAAAGGCACTTTCTTTAGCTAAAACTCACATTTACTGAACTTGGCATGAAGCTTATGTTCTCGTAGTTTGGATAAAACAATTCTTAGATGCTCGGCATGTTCTTCGGCATTCATGGAAAAGATCAAGATGTCATCAATGAAGACAACCGCAAATTTGTCTAGTTCCTCCATGGATACTGAATTCATCAAATATACGAAGTATGCAGGAGCATTGGTCAAACCAAAAGACATAACAAGATACTCATACAACCCATATCTAGTGGAAAAAGTGGTCTTAGGTACATCCTCCGGTCTAATTTTTATTTGATGATAACCAGATCTCAAATCAATTTTGGAGAATACCTTTGTCTTAGACAACTGATCAAATAAAATATCAATATGGGGTAATGGGTACTTGTTCTTGACTATCACAGCATTGAGTGGACAATAATCCACACACATGTGCAATGACTTGTCCTTTTTCTTCACAAATATAGCAGGACAACTCCAGGGCGAAGCACTAGGTCGGATAAGACCCTTTTCTAACAGATCTTGTAACTGAACCTTAAGCTCTGCTAACTCATTGGGTGGCATCCTATAAGGCCTTCTAGAAATAGGTGTAGTACCCAGCACTAACTTGATCTTGAATTTGATATCTTGATCCAGTGGTAAACCAGGTAGATCATCAGGAAATACATCTAGAAATTCACAAACTACTGGAATGTCCTCAATTCTAGGGGTCTAAATAGCATTGGTAGTGTTGTGGATGTCCAGATCTCTAGGAAGTGGCACCAGAAAAGCCTCATTGCTGATAGGATCTCTCAACATTAATGACCCTAGTGGAAGTATCGATGAGCACTCCATGACCGCTCAACCACTTCATCCCCAAGATTACATCTATACCTAATCCTGGCAAAACTACCAGATCGGACATATACACTCATCCCTCTATTTCGATACTCACATCCTATACTATCTGATTGATAGAAATATTACTTCTAACTGAACTAATGCAATAACTACCCGTGGATAGTGTAACTACCTCCTGATTGTACTTTGATGCAAAAGCTGGACTCATGAATGAATGCGAAGCACCGGAATCAAATAGTACAAGTGTAGGATGTTGATTCACAAGAAACTTACCCGTAGTGACCACCTCTCCTGAGGGTATCTCCTGTTATGTTGGTGTAGTTAACGTGACCTTGACGAGCACCAAAATTCCCCTGCTTCTGATTATTCTTCTAAGGATAAGGACAATTCTTGGACCAATGACCTACCCTGCCTTAATTCCTAGCAGGGCCTATTTGCTAGGTGGAACAAAAGAATTCCCTAGTCCTGTGGTACCTTTTGGAAGAGGAACAGTAAACTGCCTTCTTGAACCTACGTCTTGGCCTGATTCTTCTTTTGAGGTGGACGATACCTTGTGGCTACAGCCGGTGGGCGAAACTGAGTTTTAGCCACTAGAGCTTTAGCCTGAGATGCACTGGCCTCAAGGGCCCTCTTATGATTCTTGGAAGCTGCATATACATTATTAGTTGTTCTCTTGAGTAAGAGCGTCACTCATGAACTCATTGAAAGTAGCACTCTTGTTGTTCCCCATAGGACTTCATCAGTTTGGGACTAAGCCCTCTCTTGAAGCTAGCGATTCTCTTTGCTTCTGAATCAACAAATTCTAGGGCATACCTTGCCTAGATGACTTGAATGCATGAAGATATTCAGTAAGAGTCTTGGTGCCTTGTACTAGCTTCATGAACTCATTGTGTTTCATGGCCATCAAGACGGGCGGAATATAATGACCCTTGAAAGCCTCCTAGAACTGATTCCAAGTGATCTGAGCATTCTCAGGTAAGGTGGACCTATAATCATGCCACCATATACCTACTGGTCCTTGTAGCTGATGCGAAGCATACTCCACCTTCATCTGTTCCATCAACCTAGGCAAATGAAACTTGTGCTCAAGTGTGTTCAGCCACTCTTCTGCCTAGAGTGGCTCTTCAGCTTCTTTGAAGATTGGTGGCTTGGTGTCTTAGAACTCTTTAAAATCACTATACTAATTTGGCTTTGGCACCTAACATTGATTGCGACCCTGTGCTTGATGCTGTGCCAGGGTACGCATGGCGTCCCCCAAAGCACGCTAACCTTCAATAAGCATGGCCAACAGATCAGATGGTGTGGGTGGTGGTGGTGGTGGAAGATCATCACCACCACTACCCCCAACTCTGCCCAAGCACAGATTGCGTGACATCTGTAGAAGTTCAATAGTGAGTATTGATGGATGATGTCAGAAACATTATAGATGAATTGTAGAATTATGCCAAATTGAACTTATTGGAGAGAATAATTTCATACAATAAACAGAGGCACAATAATTCATCCTCATAACATCACCAATATTTTACTCTGCACATTCTCGCGATGCATACGCTTACATGCCAAATTTTGCCAACATCAAAGCTAGACTTTTATTAGATGAATTGTAGAATTATGCCAAATTGAACTTATTGGAGAGAATAATTTCTTACAATTAACAGAGGCACAATAATTCATCCTCATAACATCACCAATATTTTACTCTGCACATTCTCGCGATGCATATGCTTACATGCCAAATTTTGCCAACATCAAAGCTAGACTTTTATTAATGCTCACATCACATCCACATGGAGCCAACATGCAAGTCTCAGATATAACATCAAAGTCACTAACTAAAATTAAGTTACAGGTTCTTTCTGAAGAAAGCAAAAGATAACGAACTAGTGCATCTAGCTTAGTGCTATAGCTAAACTACGCCTCATCATCGGCATCAGCATCGATCACTCCTTCACCATCTTCATCCTCGACCGGATCCAGTTCCTCCTCTTCTTCTTTTTCTACAGCTTCAGGCACTATGACGACATTGGCATCTATTCCCATGCCATCATCATCCGCGAAGATCACCTATGGTCCTCCCACCACGGGGTACACTAGAATAGGGTGAGGAATCAGATTGATCTTATTATTGAGATGGTGAACGTCAATCTGTAGTTCTTCAATCTAGCGGAGGAGTTCATTCTCTTTGACTTTAGCTCGAATTTCTGCCATGACCCTAGCATTGTTCCTAGTTTGTGCCAGATACATTGCGTCATCTCGCTCATGAGTCAACTGCATGATCTGATCATGGTTAGCATCTCTTTCCCTGACAATGCTCACAAACTGCTGCCTGCAAGTTTCCAAAGCATCCATAAAACCACCTATCTCATTTTGGGCTGCCCTAAGCTTATTACCATACTTGCGCGCATGTTTCTTCCACTTGCACCATTCATTATGTGCCTACTGAAGAGCTGTCACAGCACTAACATAAGTGCTCTGACGATCATGGAACATCTTTAGAACAACCATCATGGCACTCATGGCTGGTCTAGAGCTCTGTGCCTGCTCTGTCTCAGACATTACCAAGGGATCATCCTCAAAATTCAGCCAAATTGCCTCTGATGGGCTACTCGAGGAATGGACTCGGCTGGTCCGTTGATCAACTCGTCACCAAACTCTTGATAAATGTCAACTAGCACTTCCAAGGCTGCCACTTGGGCACCTTCCCAAGGGGTTTGTCCATCAGCTTCGATGCTCCAACCAAGCCACTGGGGTCTGTTCGTGTGAGGTGGCACAACCACCTCAATGTCATACCACAACGGCCTTCCTTCAGCCTCTACTTGCTTCCAAGTTTAACGAGGCGGTTTAGCGTATCCCACTGAATGTAGTACCCTCCACAATAGGGTTGGAGTGCCAAACACATGCAGGAATGTGCTGCTCCTGGGCGGTAGTGCTGGTGCGGCCATCTGTAGTAACATTACAATTTCGATGTGAGAGGATTATCTTACAGGATAAGAAATATATAATGAGATAATGAATGATAAGGGAGGGAGTGATGCAAAAATATAATTACATGAGTGAACATGATGCATGCACGTTCCAGTACGTCCTCACTAAATCTTAGGAAAAATTAAAATTCTAGCAACATACACGGTGGCTATACATACGTTCTCTCATATACGTATCTAGTCGAGCTACACGTTGCGTTGTTAGTGTACATGCAGACAAATTCATTGTAGCCCATTCCCACAAGAGATAAATAAGCATAGAATGAAAGAAGTAAACTAAGATACTCTCCATATATACATCCCCTAGATGTACACTACTTCGGTATCCAAAGCTACCCTGACAGATATACCCACAATTAAGTACCTTCCTAGATACATGTGTGTAACATGCAAATAGTCCAGTAACCACAACTAACTCGCCCCTCGACCGACATTTGGATGGTCATGCTCTCACAACTACACTTACCTGGGCATAGAGGCAATTGATCCATACATTACCACCCAAGCAGGATGGCATCCATACAATAGCACGTCGTATGGACAATGAAATAAAAATGCAAGCAATTACCCCCAAAAGTTAGTACTTAAATAAGCCACCTAAGAGTCCTTATTTGGGCATAGAGGATATGACCACTGGCACACTTAGGTAAAATTTTAGATTTGAACACACCTATATATAAGTGGCTATAAGTTGTCAAAACTGATTTTTGCAAATAAAAACATTTGTTTTAAATACACATATGACATGTTTAATGTTGAACCTTGCTCCGATGCCAGCTGTAACAGAACCAACCAATTTATAAGAGCACAAGTATGAAAGCAAGTCATCCGAAGTGATCAAACCATCAGTACTTGAACCCATATAAACCCTAGTAGTCAACTAGAAACCACGAAGGCTTTCAAACCAACGTGCATACAACCAAGATCATAGTGATTCAACATAACAAGCCACATGTTACATCCATTTCACAAGTAGTTCACAAGTATCTCATACATTGGAGTTCACTTAGTTATTACAACACGAGTTCACAAATAGCGGAAGCAAAGTAGTTTGAGACCATCACACACACTTCGTTCAAATATAAGCCAGTTCCATAGTACATATCCAGCAAAAGCATCATGATAAGATAACATAGAAGATCATGCCCATGATCTAGTCTTCATCCCTCGTAGGGTGGAGACAATACTTGCAGTAGCCGTTATAAAGCACGTCATCTCCAACAAGAGGGAATAAACCCTGAGTACGATAATGTACTCAGCTAGACTTACCCATTCGTAAACCAAAAATAAATGACACCAAGGAGTATGCAAGGCATTATCAGTGGATCTCGCTTGACAACCATTTTGCATAAAAGCTTTAATGATACAAGAGCATAATTTAAATTATTAGTTAAGCAGCAAGTTATCAATATTAACTTGTCATCTAGATTAGCACATGTACTAGAGCAACCAATTGATTAAACTCCAAACATTAGTAACCATATCCGGTATAATGTTGTAACATCATCATCATCATTTTAACCATCAAGTTCAATTAAGTGTCTCTATGTTGCCGTTGCTCAGTCAAGTTCTCACTATCCGGGAGAGACGGTGATTCGAATTGATTCCTACCCAGTTGGGGAATTTTTCCTAACACAAACCCAATCAACCTGATCAGTGGTTGCCTCGGGTCATCTTTGGTACAACTTAGGAACAAATTCATGGGTCCACGCAGTGCCGCACTCTCAGGGAGTCCACTCTACCAGGAGGTCAATCTCTCCTTTTGGACTTACGCCAATGGTTCCCCGCACATCCTTACTACCGCCAGAGTGTGCACTTTCACTTATCGACTTCCGACCTGAGTTGAGCTACTCGGCTTCGCGGTCGAAACGAGTTATCCGACCAACTAAGTGATAGGCATGCGTTCAACATGACATGAGGACGTACAGCAAATTGGTCATTAACCCACATAGACCGGGATAGATCCACACCCAAGACCTCCTTGCCTTGTTGTTTCACTATCGACATCCCGCCCGGTCTCAACACATTATTAACACATGGTCATTTTCCATGATAGCAAATATAGCCAACCGTGACCAGACATCATAATATCTTGCAGGTGATAGGAAATCACCTGACTTTACCGGTCTAAGCATGGGTAAGCTTTGATTCGCTCCAGTACCTAAATAGGATTCAGGGTACATTTACTGGACAAGGAATAGATAGATATGCAATAAGTGTTTGCATCCAATTCCTATCACTTAATGCATCAAACATATAAAGATACTCAAAGTAATCATTTTTAAAACATAGGAGACTTAGAATTCTCCGAGGCTTGTCCTTTAGAAAAGAGGAAGGTTGGTGATCGGGACACTCAAGGACTTCTTCTTCGTTGGCTCCTTCTTCTAGGGCCTATACCTCCTACTTCTGAGCTTGGTGCTGCTCCTACAGGAAGTCCTTGCTCGAATTCCAGAAGTGTGACTCCCTCTGAAACACCTATTGCATGCATATGCATAGCATAAGAGTCATGAATGCAAAAGCGATGGAAGCTGATGATGAAATGTACAGTCATGTATAGACGGACACATGAATGACATGATGATTCAAGATTAACATTTATTTTTCTGAGTAGATGCATATCTCTTCATGAAAGCAAGATCTACCCACTCACCAAGCTCTAACAACCCAAGATAAAGTTGTTCATCTTCAGTTTGAGGTCTATCACCTGCAACTAATAGTTTATCTTAATTAGCCTAAGCCTCTAAATCATCACATCAACTCATATAAAGCAATCAAGTTATTCACTGCATTCACAAATTTATGGCTGCAGACAGCAGTTGCTAGTTTCACTCATAACTAGAATTGTACTAATCCAAAAGATATGCAACAAGACAATCTGGAAAGATTATAAAATTGTCTACAATTCATATTTAATCATCCCAGCATGATTCCCAAGTTAAAATGGTCAAACTGTCACATTTATCAAATCTGGTCCAGAAATTCTAGAGAACTACAATTTCTGAAGACCAATTTTGAACATTCATAACTCACAAACTATTTGGCCAAATGCCATAAAAATTTAACACAAGATAGTTAAGTTATCTACAACTTTGTTATAGAGAAGATTCATAGAAAACATTATCTTCACCATGTAATTTGCTTAACTCTAAAATCTATTCAGAAAGTCGTTATAAGTGAATTATAGTGAAAATAATATTTCACTACATACAAGAATAGTACTTTGAGCACTACCAAAGTTACCAACAGTTAACATGCATCAAATGAACACTAGAAAACATAGTGGCCATTTCTAAATAAATTATTTTCATGCCTTTATTAATTTAGTTAGATAATTAGGTTAAATAATAAACACAGAGCCAAATGATACATAAAATTCCACAAAATTATAGTAGCTTATACATGTTCTCAATAGGCTATTGTATAAATCTCACTGCATTTGAATAAGTATAACATCCTACACGAAAATGGCAAGCCAGCAGGGCTTCAAATAGCATAAATAGGAAATCCTATTAAAAGGAGTCAAACAACAGTACTCATATTTTTCTTAGCTTCATCACAGCACAAGAACACTGTACAAAAAGATCCATGCTCAATGGATATATATTTATACCATGAAAATAGCACAAGAATCTAGCATTTATTTAAGATAAATAGCAAACTCCTATTTCCATCAAGATCATGGTGCAAATAATATTTTTCCCAGGTAGTACATGACAATACAAGACTAAAAAATTGGAAATCACATTTTTAGCTCTTTCCTAGCTCAAGTTATAGATTTTACAAGATTGAAACCATTTAAAAGCATTTATCAAACTCTATTTTATTCACCTAGAAAAATACAAGAAATAGTGCATTTCATATTTTTATCAAATACTTACACTTCATGAGGAACCCAACAAAATTTGGTTCACTCAAACTAGGACACTCCTAGCCCTAGATATCATTTTCCAAAGTGAGCACAAAAATCTAGAAAAAGAAATAACAAAACCTAGAACTATAGACACTGACATGCGGGGCCCAGTGGTCAGCGGACCCCACTGGTCAGTCAAACTGAGATAGGGGCAGGTGGTTTGACCAGCGCTAGCTCACTGATAGCGAACTTTCCAGCGAAATCAACCCCACCAAGGTGATCCTCACAACATCCCTGCGTCGCTAGGTGTAGGTAGTTGGCATGGGGACACACCGGAGGTGCCTCGTCGCCGGCTATGGTGGCACAACGGCGCTGCATGAAGATGCATCGATCGTCTCTAGCCATGGCAAATCTAGGCGAGAGGCGCACTAGCTCTATGGTGACTACGTGGATCTATCTAGGTTGTTTAGGGTTTGGGTGGAAGCACCGACGAGGTCATCCACGTGCGCGGCAGTGCGGCGGCGAGGGCGTGACGGCACTGTCTATCGTGTTCAACGCCGGTGAAGCTACGACTCATCATGAGGTCATCACCAAGGCTGGATAACATCCTAAGCTAGTGCTAACATGAATAAGGAAAGGGAATGGATGAGAGAGAAGAGTGGCGGTGAACTCATCGTGACGGTGGCCATGGAGACAGTGAACTCTAGCGAGGCAAGAACGGTGAAATTTGCCCTCACCATGGCTTGTTCGGTCCAACAAACACATCGAGTAGGTAGGGAGGAAGATGGCGAAGCTATTTGCTAGTTGGAGGCGGCAATGGCATAGTGGCGAGTGAGCTAGGTGACGGCAGTGCTCTCGACGACAATGGTGGTGACAGCGCTTTGCTTTTGCGACTCACGCGCGACAGCGAAACCAAGCGAATGAAGCGAGCAATAGCAATAGTGTGTCGTGGCGCCTATGTGGCTGCGATGGCCTAACGGGTGGGGACACCACTGGCGTATGGTTGCCAAATGGCGTGCGTAGCCAGCGCCCTTTCGGCCATGACTGAACGGCCGACATGGCCATCAGACCCGTCTCGAGTGGACTGACAGCGTATTTTCTCCGCCTCCAAACTCTAAAACCATGGTGAGTTAGCAAAATCCCCATTAATAAAAGTTGTAGAGCTATTTGAGGGCTACAATATTACTTTAGAAATCATCTTCTAATTCGTAATGGTTAGGAAGTTACATCATCACAAAGTAGGACACATCAAAACTATGAACTCAGTTAGACTTAGAAAATTTTCTAAGTTTGAAAAACAGCATTTCAATGATTTTAGTGATCCAATTTCAAGCATGTTAGGAGCTGAACTAGCCTATGACCCAAAAATAAAATTTGTTACACTCCTCAAGTACTACAACTTTGTTTTAGGGTGCACATCCATGAAAAGTTTCTAAAATGCAATTCAACTCCAGTCAAACATACCACATGAAAATGGTACTTAACACTATAGGTATGACTTAGAGACCAAACTAGCTTTAGTCATGAATACCAAAGTAGTTACTAGTGATAGTCTAAACATGTTATAAGTACCCCTAAGGTTCCACAATCATTTCATGCATTGGTCACATGTAAATCCTAGGTCAAACTAAGCATGTCCTCACTTAGGAGCTTAATTAGGTAAAGTGATCCACGTGAACATTGTTCCATAAATATCCTAAGTGTAGCTAAGGTATTTTAGTGATCAACATCAACCACTTGCACTCAATCACACATGATCATAAGCATACACACAGGGAAAACATAAAATAACAAGTCATGTTTCACATGTTTCAATTGCATGTTTCATATGTGAAAGCTCATATAGGAATGCTTGATGCTTATGCTCATGCAATGCAAGTGCAATTATGCAAGCCTAACACCTAGGGTGTTACAACCTTGATAGAACATATGACATGCAGTGTCGACAAAATGTAGTGAACCAAAAGGCGAATCGACCGTCGAGACGTAGCAAAATCTATCACCCGAGGAGTCTCCAGCTTAGCCGGCGATACTTGCACGAAGAATCCAAACACCGAAGAGTCCCCAACCTAGTAGGTAGGCCCCAAGCATCATTGATGATGAAGGGACGGACAATCCGACTAGTTGGTTGGTGAAGAATCCAGCGCCAAGCAGCCCAAACAACTAGTCGGCGGTGATGTGATGTCGAGTAGATGTGAACTCCAAATAGTCCGACCAAATGGTCGGCGATGAAGGCATGAACCTATGGTCTGACTAGTTGATCGATGGAGAAATCCAAAGGCTAGGTGGTGCGACCATCTACATGATAATCTTGCAATACAAATATGGAGGATGGATAACAGAATATATGAACGCAGTGATGAAGAAAGCAGAGCGATGTTTATCAGGAGTGATATAGCGGTGAATTTTATATCCTACAGAGTAGTTTATGTTTATTTTGAGTTTGTTCATATTTGTAAAAAGAATGAAATCCCCATGCTTAGCACTGGACATTGGAGCAAATTTTGGAGAGTGCTTAGCACTATAATGTGGCGAACATTGGAGAACAATGGCAAAATATGGAGATCATGGCAAAATATGGAGATCATGTCAAAATATGGAGACCGTGGTGAAATTTGGAGACCGTTGCAAAATATGGTGACCGTGGTGAAATATGGAGAACGTGGCAAAATTTGGAGACTGTGGCGAAATATGGAGACCGTGGCAAAATATGGAGACCATGGCGAAATTTGGAGACCGTGGTGAAATATGAAGATCGTGGTGAAAATTGGAGACCAGCGTGGCTTGATTACGACTTAGGTGGCTCGCTTAGCAGCTCGCTTGGTGGCTCTAGCGACTTTGTGGCTTGGCTGCTCGGTGGCTTGAGCGGCTCGGTGGCTCGGTGGCACGGCGGCACACTGGCTTAGCGGCTCGGTGGCATGATGGCACGATAGCTCGGTGGCTCGAGCGGCTCGGTGGCATGGTGGCTTGGTGGCTCGAGTGGCTCGGCGGCTCGAACGGCTTGGTGGCTCAGTGGCACAGTGGCTCAGCGGCTCGATGGCACGAGCGGCATGGTGGCTACATAGAGTCATAGGCAAACATGCATTATTAGAGCCTGGCAGAGTCAATTCGCGTAGGGAGGCGAAGCCCTTGAGCATGTCCGACTAAGGCGAGGGCATAGTCTGATTTCAATGGCAATAGTATGTGTTATCTTAAAGATGTTTAGCATGGAGAAAACAAAATATAATTGGAGGAAAATTATGGAGAAAACAACAAATGGAGAAAACATCATGCAGAAAATCATTATTGAAATGCATAAATATATAAGGGGTACATATCTTAGTAGGACGACTCAAGGATAGAAATGCACTGAGGTGTTCGATTGTGCTAGGAGTTAGGGATGTCTACTGCATTCTTGATCGTAGAGTCTATAGGATCCTAGTTGGGATCACCTACTACTCTGCTAGGGACCTTTGGCGATGCAAGCCTCCATTCTGGCCGAGAGATCCATCGCATCAGCGATGGTGAGTCCTTCTCTTTCGTAGTCATAGGCGGTGGAGACGTTGGCACGTAGGGTGAGAACGCCCTGTTTCATTCAGGATCTTCAACACTAGGTAGACATAATGGGGCATGGCCATGAACTTGGCGAGAGCTAGTCAACCAAGGACGGCGTGGTAAGCGGTGTTGAACTCTGCCATGAAGAGGTTCATGTACTCAGTATGGAAGTGGTCGGTGCTGCCAATCTAGACTGGCAAGGTGATCTGCTCCAAAGGTTGGGACACTCTAGTAGGTATAGTACCCTAGAATGGAGGATCAATAGGGACAAGATCATCCTTTGTGAGTCCTAACTCAGTTAGGGCTCTGGCGAAAAGGATATTGATGGCACTCCCACCATCGATGAGGACCTTCTTGAGCCGCATGTTGCGGATGGTGGGATTCAACATGAGTGGGAAATGCCTAGGGTATGTGATATCTGCCCACTGGTCAGCCCTACTAAATGTGATAGGATGCTCTGACCAGTCCTAGATATTTGGGATCAGGCAACCGTGTCGTACTTGGTGATCAACTATGACCTAACCAAGCAGGTGAGCTTCTACTAGCGTTTACTCTCAGAGGCTACATATACTCTGAAGAATGTAGCAACGATCTTGTTGGCATCCTTGGAAAGTAGGTCATGCATCCTTAGGATGCTCCTCCTCCTTGCCATCATCTGACTCATCATCCTTGTGCGTCTGCCATTTGTGTTCCTCATCGCAGAAAGCCTTAGCCATGCCATAGCATTGTTGCATGGTGTGCTTGGTGTTCTTATGAATTGGGCATGGACCATGAAGGAGCTTTTTGTAGGCAACATTGAAATTGCACTTAGCATGTGGCTGCTCTATGTTGTTGATGAAGTTTTCCGATCGGTGGTGACGTGGCTGTGCAACCCTCGATCCCTCTGGCTGATCATTATGATGGTGTTCATGATCATCATAGCACCTTTCGTGATCTTCATAATATCATTCTTTGCGGCGATCATCATCACGACGTGGGTGGCAATCTGAGTGAGAAGCACAAGCAACATCGTCCTTGAACTGCCGATCAACTTCTTTGTAATCTGCGTATGAGTTTGCAACCTTAAGGAGTTCACCAATGGTCTGGGGCCTCTTGTGGTAAAGTTTGGAGCATAGCTCTTGATGGTGATGGAGTCCTCTGGTGAAAGCAAAGATGGCCTCACTGTCTAGCCAATTCGTGGGTGGCCACATCCAATTCTGGATGTCATTGACCTAGGCCGGAGCTGCTTTGAGCAGTGCTTGAATCTTGAGCATCTTCGGTGTTTATGGGAGTCTAGCTAACTTGTGGGTGGCCACAGCCATATTGGCGCTCGGCGTCTGCTCCACTCGCTGATTGTCCACCATGGGGAACTCTTCTTAGAAATTATGGGTGAGAGGCAGTGGGACACCTCTAGCGGCTTGGGTGGCATTTTCTGCTTCTTCATTGCGATGTCATTGGCGATCAGTGTTCCTAGCTTCACACACACAGTGCTGGACATTGGTCTCTCCATCGACAGTGATGTGTCGTGGCTAACCATAAAAAGCTCTCTCCCAAAACCAGGAGGGAAAGATGGGCAACTGTTGGTAGAGCCCTCGAAGTATGGCTTAGGACTTTCCTCTAGGATGGTGTGGAGAATTTTATCCAAAAGATCTATTTGGATTTGCACCATGTTTACCATAGTGTAGGCTGGTCGGCCTCAGGGAGGTTGATCTGGTAGAGGTCATTGATGTAGCTGGGCTTGGTCTAGTCGGTGAAAAGATGGTGTAGCACATCCTGATAGATCGGATCTACACCCACCAGACCAAAAGAATAGGGCATCGGTATGTTCTCTGTCGGGACAGGGAGTGGTCGGCGTTGAATGGTACGCCCTTCCGGAGTTGTCGTGGTCACTAGATTAGAATCTAGCCACATTGAACGATGTGGCCAAGCTGGTCACCCCATTGTAGTGACTTGGAGATCTTGGAGTACAAGAAATTTGTTGCTTGCTCTAGATTGATCTAAGACCGAATCTATGAGGAGCTGGCATTCCTCTAAGTGGTCTATGATCTGATCGATAGATGCGATCAGATCGTCATTGTTGATGGATCTCCTAACCCAGCGATGAGGCGCCAAGATTAGAGATGTTGTTGTAGATGTTGGCATGATCGGTGCAGGGTGATTCTACACTAGTTCCACGATCTCCCCATTGCTGTCGGGGCTGGTGACCCAAGTCATGGATTCAACCATGAAGATCTAGCCAAGCTCAGGAAAAAAATTGGAATTCAGGAAGGTGACCATCTGGTTGGCCATGGAATCAGCACGCACACCCCCTACCAAGCACACCACTATCGATGAAATATGGTCAGCGGTCTACCAAGGGGTATGCCCACGATAGTAGATGAATCGGTAGAGGTGCGTGTAATAGGAACCAAATGGTGACACAAGCGTAGAGACAATGATTTAGATAGGTTTGGACCGTCTGATCGATGTAATACCCTACGTCTTGTGTCTTTGGTGTATTGTATTATATATGAGATGATTTCGAGGGGGGTCCCTACCTGCCTTATATAGTCTGGGGTAGGGTTACAAGTTGGTTAGATCTAGATCTATTTGGCTATATGGTAAGTATTTACAAGGAATATGATATCTATCATATTTGAACAGATCCTTCTCTATCTTCAAGATTCTTTCCTAAAACTGTGTGATGCATGTCGATCGGTGTCTTGTGTCACACGCTTTCTCCTTATGTCATGGACCTTCCCTATGTTGAGGCCCATGTCTACTGCCATGCATACCTGGGGTTATATCCCCCATAGAGTGATGATGATGATGAGTACACCAAGGAGGAGCTCTTGGATATGTGTGAGCAAGTGCACACTTGCTTCGAGATGAAGAGAAAGGAGTGCAAAGAATTGTACAAGAAAGTCAAATTTCTAGAGCAATCCTTTGATGAGCTCAATGCCACTCATGAGAGGCTAATGGAAGCCCATGAGAAGCTTGGCAAAGTTCACTCTTAGCTTGAAAAGGCTCAATCCTCTCTCATCAAGCAAGTCAAGAAGGAGGAAGCCAAGAAGGAGCAAGTGGTGTCTTGTGATGTGGGACTAACATGTGATATTATTGATGAATCTTTTTATAAGCCCATTGTTGTTGCTCCCACTAACCCTTCCTATAGCACTTCTACTTCACTTTTGAGTGATGGTTTCACTTGTGATGCTTCACAAATGGTGGAAAATGAGACCCTCAAGAAGGAGGTGAATGAGCTCACTTGTGCCTTAGCAATGCCTATGTTGGAGATGCCCGCTTGCTAAAGTACTTGGGCAGCCAAAGATTTTCTCTCAACAAAGAGGGACTAGGCTATACCCCTAAGAAAGGCAAGGCGGCCTTTGTCACTCCTAAAGCTAGCTTTGTGAAGGGCAATGGTCGTTTTTGCAATAGATGCAAGCAAGTTGGGCATATAGAGCAATATTGCAAGACTAACAAGAACAAGCAACCTAATGTATCCTTAATTAGATTTGATTCTTGTTACATGCTTGTTAAGGGTGCCAATGGTGTGAAGGATAAGTTCATTAGTACACCAATTGTGGGCCCAAAGAAGAAGGCCATTTGGGTACCAAAGACCTTGGTAACAACCTTCAAGGACCCAAGCAAGTTTGGGTACCTAAAAAGAATTGATCTTCTTTTGTAGGTCAATTATAAAGCCAGATGAAGCCAATGAGTGCTTGATACTAGGTGCACACAACACATGACCGGTGATTCAAGGATGTTCAATTCAATCAATGAGAATGAGAGCAATGGGATTGATAGTATCATATTTGGTGACAATAGCAAACACCTCCCACTCATCTCCATCATTGATTCTTCATCATAGTGAGATTGGGAGTGATTCCAAGTGCATTTGCTTGAGTGATTGCATCTAGTGTCACTTGGTGATCGTTGTGGCTGCAGATTTCTTGTTTCTCTTGATGGTTGCTGCCACCTATACGGCTTGGGGCAGCAGAGGAGCTTTGGCATATGTTGGTGATTGTTCATGAGTGACTCCGGTGATTGTGAGGGGTCTTGTACCATCCCCGGTAGATAGCCAAAAGGTAACTCTAGTGGATTGCTCATGTCATTGAGTTACCTCACTTGTGGGTAGGTTCTTGCGGTGTCCAATCGTGTGGACGAGGTTCGTGCAACACCTCTTAGCCGCTGAACCACCAAGTGTTGGTCGACATAACAGGGACTAGCGTGCCGACAAGCATGTGAACCTCAGGAGAAAAATTGGTTGTCTCTTGCCCTTTGGTATTCTCTCAGTGATTGAATTGGTATTCATCTTGTGATTGGTTCACTCTACGTGGTGGTAAAATCACCCTACTCACTCATTTACATTCCCACAAACTAGGTATAGCAAGCTCTTTAGTGTAGCTAGAATTGAGAGCTTGCTTTGTAGCTTAAGTTCATCTAGTGGAGCTCTTTAGTGTAGCAAGTGTGAGAGCTCTTAGTGAGTAGTGACTTAGCTAATTGTGTGCCTAGTGCTCATAGCAACTAGAATTGTTGGATAGGTAGCTTGCAACCCTTGTAGAGCTAAAGCAAGTTTGCATTTTGCTATTTGTCATACTTATCAAATTGCTCTAGTGATCTTGTAGATTTTTAAATAGGCTATTCACCCCCCTCTATCCATATTAGGACCTTTCACATGTCCGTCCTGCGTACTCCCCCATGTCTGGGTTCGACATAGAGGTACAGGTCGGTATCACTTGGCAGACCAGGTGTAAGCCGGCTCCCGAAGCAAGTCTATAGTGTCAAAGTTATCTCCGCTTAAGATATCTATCCTTAGAAAAACCACACTACCCAAGCTACTTTTCTCTTGTTTTCATTAGGTGAACTAGCTAAGAGACTTGCACATCCATTCCTTTGGGAAAATATGATACTCTAAATACTTCTAGGTGAAGTGCTACAACAGTGTATCCGTGCGCTTGTGGATTCCTCTGCTTACGCTAAGAAACACCAACAAGCATTTTTGGCACCGTTGCCGGGGAACGGTTGTCATTTTAGTCTTTGAACCTAGTTCACCTATGTATCTTTTCATTTTTACCTTTCTTTTCTTTTTATTCTTTTCCAATTGAGCACAACACAATTCACCAACTTTCTACTCCCAAGGGCGAGTTCTTAGAGCCATCACAATCCTTGAAGCCAATCACATCTTCTAGCTATGAACTCCGCCCTGGCTTTATAGCCATGGTTTAGGAACAAACCTTCTCGGGGTTCGATTATGAAAACCCCTACCATCACCTGAGGGAATTTGAGTAGCTTTATGCTTGCCTAACCATTTCAGGCATGTCACAACACACACTTCGGTGGAAGTTGTTTCCTTTCTCACTTGATGAGAGGGCGAAACAATGGTACGCCCATAATGTAGGAAATGTAGCTGGCGATTGGGAAGAATTAAGGGACATATTCTGTCTTGCATTCTTCCCTATATCCTGAATTGCTGCCCTATGACAAGAGATCCTCAACTTCCAACAAAAAGAGAAGGAAACCATAGGTGCAGTATGGGATAGATTTTCAATCCTAACATGTTTTGGCCCTGACTTGTCTATACCCAACCATGTGTTGTTACAACATCATGCCTCCACTCCTTAGCGGGGCAAGTGGAGATATGAGTGTGTGGTCCACTGCAAGGACCAAAGCACCACAAGATGGCGACCAGCCTAGGCGGGTGCCCCCGTCAAGGTCGGCTTCGGGGGGCGACAACCTCAAGAGAAAAACTCCAGAGAGTGTGACAAAAAGTGTTCATGTACTCGGGCAACACCATATATAGTCATAGCTACACTGTAGTGGGCATCCAAAAGCCTGATGGTGGGTGTGGGAAGGGGCTTATGCAAAAACCAGGAAAAGGGAAAGGGCTGGCAATCCCCGTCCCAAAATATGTCTCAAAGGAGATAGCCGGCTCATCATCTAAGCCCCTTATGTTTAAGAGGGCCAATAAGTCTCTAGTCTTAAAATCATGCGCTATTTTTTAGGAGGACGAAGAACCTTTACCTCCCCAAGATCTCAAAATCACCTCGCTGAAAAATAAGATCACAACCCTACACAAGGAAGTTAGATTCATTAGGGGCTAGGTAGATGATAGCAAGATTAAGATTACAGGCCTTGAGCACCAATTGAACGTCTGCATCTTTAGTTTTGGGCATAGGCTTGCTAAGGTGGCAAGAGCTGCTAGGGTAGAGCACGCTCTTGATTAGCCACATGTTTTACTTTTCTTAGTTCTTTCATTCTGATCATTTTTTTTAATTTTGAATCATGTAATGCGCCTCTCATTTTGATGATTGAATAAAGATTGCTTTTAGAATTATTTGTCTACACTTGTCTTTTGGACTCTTTTTGTTATCAAATGTAAAATAAAGACAGGTACAAGTGTGGGGGAGGTGCCACAGCCACCTACAATTCGCACAGATAAACAACACACACAAAAATCATGGTCTATGCAATTCTCTCTCACTCTAATTTAATGATAAGGATTTTAAAACTAAAATCAAATAAATTAAAATGAAAAGTCATGCTCCATCTCCATATCTTCCTATGATTAAAAAGTTTGTATACTATTTATTCCTTGCTAGAATTCCTAAAACTTGTGAACACTATCAGTAGGGAACCCATTTTATCTAAGTAATTAACGAATGAGATATAGTAGGATGACATGACTCTTGCTCATTCGTGCAAAATACTTGGGATTTATTTACAAAACAAATCTCAAAATAGCATGTTCCTTGAATGACATTTGAATACCTACCAAGGCCATATATGATCATACATGACAAAACCTTCCAAATATGCCTCTTACTTTGTATTGAGTTTGGTCAAGTTTTGTGCCCCCTGTTGAGAGATGTTTTATGCTTCCAAGACCGAAACACACGTACACACCACAAATAATCAGCTATTCCTACACTAGAAATACGCTAAAACATGTTTTTCATCACCACCAAAATAAATACTCCATGCTCTAAAATATGATCTCTCTAGCATATTCTAGAAAGAGATAGTAAGGCTATGCAAAAAGTATTGAAAAAAATAGGGACACATGAAGGTCCCAAAGTATAGAAAAAAGGGGGACACATGAAGGTCCCAAAAGCATTCAAAAATATATATGATGAGCACATAAAGGCTCATAGAGAAAATAAGCAAGCCATGTCTCAAAATAAAAGCTAGAGAAAGAGATCATATCAAATAGAGGAGTATAAATCCACCAAAAATTCCACACACTTGCACTGTTTTGTTCTAAGAATGTGACGCTTCTCTCCGGTGAGGTCCAAGATTTGACTTTACAACATATGCAAGGTAAATGTGCCTCACATTTTTCATCCCTACCAAAAGCTCCATACAAGCCTTTTAGAAGTAGGATGATCAAAAGAGAAGGCAAAATTTCAAAATATGCCTTGGTGAGGAACCACTAACAAATTTGAGTGACTTGAGAGAGTCATTCAAGGAACAAAAAGCTATCATTATGTTTTCAAATCATACAAAAACCTAGGTTTCTGAGCATGGATAGAGTGAGAAGATTTGAATCCAGTTGTTCCATTTTTCAATGACCTAAGATATTTAGATAGACACTTTGAAGTTCACAGGTTTAGGTGAAGCTCGGAGTAACCTGTATGCAGATTTTCAAATCAAGGAGATAAACCCCCTTAGTCCTTAGAACTTTACTTGAGGACGAGCAAAGGACTAAGTGTGGGGGAGCTTATTGGTGGTGCTTAAACCCATAATCCTACCGCCAACATTTAACAAAATAAACAAAAGTGAACACAAAAACTTAAAATTAGGGATTTTAACTCACATTTTCCACAAGTTTTGGTACAAGCATATTTTTGTAGGTCACAAACACAGATACATGGAGAAATTCACCGAAAGGCGCTTTTCTAACACTGATTTGCGCAAAGGAATAACAAAGACACCCATCAACTCAACTCAAACACCTAAAAACACCACTGAGGAGCAATCCAGGTCCAGCCCACAACTTGCCACATGAAGGCGGTGGCAAGGCAGCGTGGTCAAGGGGTGGCCAAACCCTAGGGGCGGGTGACCCCCTATAGCATTGCTCTACCTCTCCTTTGACAAGCGGTGGCATGCCTCCATGCAGAGGTAGTGCAGCTCTGTACTCATGCTAAGAATAGCTTGCAACACTGCCTTACTCCCTGTATAAATAGAGGGGTAGAGCTCCCCTCTACAACTCACATCAAGAGAGCAAGAAGAGAGAAATAGCTTCATTCTACTTTAGCTTTAGCTAGAATAAGAGTCGGAGTGAGTGAGGAAAGAGTTGGAGAAGTGTCGGGGCTATGGACAACCTCCCTTAGTGTGCTTGCTACACTTAGTGGAAGAGTGTTGGAGCTAGCAACTCCTCCACCTATACCTCTATGATCATCTTACAACTTGGAGTAAGAAGTTCTTGTTTAACTTCGGCATTGATTTCAAGCTACCTTTGTTCATTATAAACTTGTGGGTTCATTGGCCATCCTTGTGGCAGGTACTTTAGTGGAAGGGCCCTGATAGAGATGGATAACCCTTGCATGCGTGCTAGAGTAATAGTTGATAGCATAGATGTGGTGTCTAGGCTAGAAGCTATCTTTGTTTGCCTCGTTCCCCACAGTTGAGGGGTAGGTGGTGATAGCCCTATCCGTCCTTCATACTCCACCATGTCTGAGTTCGACGTAGAGCTACAGGCTGGTATCACTTGGCAGACTAGGTGTAAGCCAGCGCCCGAAGCAAGTCTATAGTGTCAAAGTTATCTCCGCTTAAGATATCTATCCTTAGAAAAAACTCACTACCCAAGCTACCTTTCTCTTGTTTTTGTTAGGTGAACTAGCTAAGAGACTTGTGCATCCATTCCTTTGAGAAAATACAATACCCTGAATACTTCCGGGTGAAGTGCTACAATGGTGTTTTCATGCGCTTGCGGATTCCTCTGCTTATGCTAAGAAACACCAACATCCATGCTGCTTAATTTAACAAGTATTTGGAAATTGCCTACTCTCTCTCAACTGGTGGACGTGGGCATGATGGCGTCTAGAGGATCGTTGGCCCTAGAGCTGTGTTCTTTGTCCATGGTCACACTCAAAAAGCGGCCCCATGAGGCATCCCCTAATGGAGGCAGCCACCTACGATTCTGTGGCATGTTGCGTCGGTTAGTTCGATAAAAGTCATTTGCCTTCTCAATCAGATTGTTGTCCCCCTTATCCTATATGGGCTTGAACTTGGCTTGCATTATGCAGCTCTTCCTCCATGGTGGCACCAACCCAGGTCATGGGGCTTACCCCCAGTGTTGCCAGAGAGTCATCCCATTGCCGCTTGCCGCCGCCGAGCCCATCTGTCCCCACATAGCCCTTTGGTTTTGAAGTGGGCAAATCATTAGAAGAGCGTGAATCCTTAGACAATGTAAACTACCATCAATTATTAAAGGATTACCACAAGGCCCAAGAGGTTTGTCATAGACTAGGCTGAACACCGAGATGCTACACGGTGAGTTGGATGCCGCGCGCGACGCACTTTAAGCTTCCAAGAATCTAGCCTCCCAAGCACAAGCCGACTTGGTGATTGCCCAGCAGGAGGACCAACACATGATGGACCTTATTGTGGTACTGAGCATGTGGGTTGGCACCCTATATATGTCCATGCTAGCAGCCTGTAATGCAGCATTCCCCATTAGAAAAGTGGATAATCTGTTCACCATAGAGGAGCACCTCCGAGCCCTGCCGGCCCAAATTCGAGCCATGGTGACCAAAGCCATTCGTTAGGGGGCTGCCATGGCGCTAGCTACTGCCCAGCTTCAGATTGGCATAGTGGTGAACCTCAGAGTGGCAGAGCAAGGTTTTTTGCCATGTTCGATGGATGATGACATCGTCGATCTAATCAAGAGTTTCGAGCCGTCTGCCAACGCTGTCTTACTGAAGGTGGACATGGATGAGATCCTACATGCCAATCTTGACCCTTGATCTATGGGACATATTAGTGGTATTAGTAGTCATGAATAAGTTTGATCTACGAGACGCCCTTGCAAAATATGTGAACTCTTATTTGCATGATGGTGTTAACTTTTGTTGAACTTTGTATCAGGCCTTGTTTGGATGCATGTGTATCCACATCAATCCACATGTGTTGGAGTGGAATGGAATGGAATTTAGTTTAATTCCACTTCAACACATGTGGATTGACATGAATACATGGACATCCTTGTTTAGATGCATGTGTATCCACTTCAATCCACATGTATTAGAGTGGAATGGAATGGAATTTAGTTTAATTCCACTCCAATCCACTTCAACACATGTGGATTGAGATGAATACATGCATATCCAAACAAGGCCTTAGGTGGGTTAAACTCTGTTAAGCGTGGTGTAGCTCAGGTCCTTTGGTCATTTTGTAGCTAGTTTCTAGCCCCTATTGGTTGATTTTTGCTGCAGATTTCTTTCTAGTTGACTTTGATCTAATCTATAATATGCTAAAGATTCATGAGTGCCTTTGATCTCTATTGAAGCCAACTCATATCTTTGATAAAATTTGTTCAACTTGAAAGAACCATGCAGTGAGGAGTTCATCTGAACAAGTCTAGAATATTATTTTTGCTTTTGCTTTTCTATTGTTTTGTTTCAATTTTATTTGTTTCCTTTGGGGATTCAATGAAAGTACTCATACGAAATAGGATTCCTTATATAATGTGAGATGTGTCTAGCCCGGTCAGATTTATGATGCTAGGACTTTCTTGTGTGTATAGTAAATTTGAATACCTATGTGGCTCCCTAAAGGAAACAAATCTGAAGAAGGAACATGTGACAACCATTACAATTTTAGCACCAGGAGCAAGTCTCGCTTACAATCTATTAAGCATGGTGTAGCTCAGGTCATTTGGTTTCTATTTGTTTTTTTTTGTTGCCTTGGTGTCTTTGTTAATCTTTGTTGAACTTGCAAGAACCTTGTAGCAAGGAGGAAGTCTCACCTCAGTCTAATGCAGAGCAGAGGATCCATTGGTGTTGAAATGTTATTGCACACATAAGAAAGTCCGACCGCAAGTCTCGCCTCAGTCTAATGCAGAGTAGAGACATTGGTGTTCAAATGTTATTGCACACGTAAGAAAGTCCAACCTCTATACATTTGAATGTGTCTAACAGTATCCTGCGTAGTTTTCCTCATCTTCCTATGATGTTTGTTACTGTGTCATTTATGATTTTAAGTTTGGCTAACTTAATAGTAGCATAGCCTAGTAGTACAATCTGGCGGGTGCATTGTAGTGCTTTTGAAGTGTCATTTTTTTGTATTTTGGAGTGCCCTCATTAGGATACCCCATGTAACCATGACATTAGAAATCAATATAAGTATTGTGCTACAGCTGAATTAATGGATGAAATGGCGATGGGAGTTGTAACACCACCCTCACACATGTGTGCACCAAACAAATAATTCAATTTGCAAACAAAACAAAGATGGCACACTAGTTTAGCTGAAATAATGACAACATCCATCATTGAGGAAATTAACATGTCCATAGACAAGCAAACAACATTGGTCTATTTAAAATGCATGACAGAGTGATAAATCAAATGCAGCTTTATTTACTGCTCTGCTAATGAATCCAAGAACAAGGGAACATAAGGAAGATAGTATGGTCTGTAGATGAACTCTTGTTTAATGGTACATTTACCATACCAAAAGACACAGA